>NW_024501348.1:7474342-7638691 GCF_017590055.1 Onychostruthus taczanowskii
AGGGGCGGCGCGCGGGGCCGTGGGGGCTGAGGAGGGGGCGCGGAGGAGGAGGGGACTCTTTCTCCTGGCGGAGGGATCGCGCTCGCTCGCGCTGGCTGGCGACGGCGGCGGCGTTGGCGGCGGGCGGCTGCGAGTTGTTGTTTCCTCCTCCTCCTGCTGCTGCTGCTGCTGCCCGTGGGTTGAATGGTGGAGCCGAGACTCTCCCCGGTGAACGAGCAGTGACAGCGACCGGGCGGGCGCATTTCGCTGGGACCCGACGCTGCCGCGGGAGCGCGGCCCGGGCAACCCCCCTTCTCCCCCTTTCCCCCCCTCCCCTCCCCGGTTTTCGCCTCGCCATGTCCGGGGACGGCGGTAGCCGGCACACGGCGGAGCTGCGAGCGGGTGAGTGGTGGCCCGGGGATCCGGAGAGGGGCGGCGGGCAGGGGGAAGAAAGGGAAGACCGCGGGAAAGAGGCGAGCTCCAGCCCTGACGGCCTCTCCTCTTCCCGCAGAGCTCTACTTCCTCATCGCTCGCTTTTTGGAGGACGGACCATGCCAGCAAGCGGCTCAGGTAGGGGATGGAGGGATGGATGGATGGAGGGATGGATGGATGGCGCCGCCGGGCCTGGTGGGGAGGGGGCGGCCGGGCAGGGCGGCTGATCGGGCGGCGCGCTGGCCGCCTCGTCCTCCTTCTCCCTTTTTCCCTCTTTTTGAAACCTTTTCTCACGCCCCGCTTTTGTTGTTGCTGCAGGTCCTGATCCGAGAAGTGGCGGAGAAAGAGGTAAGAGCGGCGCCGTGCACCCGGCACTCGCCCCGCCTGCGGCCTCCCTCCCCCTTCCCTCGCTCTCCCGCTTCCCCCGCCCCATCCCGGGCGCTGCCGGGGGGCTCCTCGGGGGAGGGGGGAGCCGCTCACGGGGCGTCCTCTCTTCCCTCCCTCAGCTGCTGCCCAAGCGCACGGACTGGACGGGCAAGGAGCATCCCCGGAGCTACGAGAACCTGGTAAGCGGAGCAGGCGCTGGTAACAGGAGAGAGCGCTGCGACGGGCAAAGTTGTTTTTCCCCCTCCCTCACTCTCCCTGAGCAGCCCGGTAAAAAAATTGAATTTCCCGCAAAAAAAAAAAAAAAAAAAAAAAAAAAAAAAAAAAAAAAGGCAGCAACTTAGGAAAAAAAAAAAAAGGCAACAAAACTTTGGAATTTTTTTTTTAATTTTTAAATTTTTCTGACAGCCTCTGTCCCTCCCTGCTCCCCCTGTCAGCGTCCCGGGGCGGGCTCGGGCCGGGGTCCGGCCGGTGCCCGCCCGAGCGGGGTCAATAACAACGCGCTCGCCGGGCCCGGCCGCGCTCGCTCCGCGACGTCACGGACGCGGTGCGGGCGGGCGCCACAGCCGCGCGCGGCCCGGCCGCGACCCGCGCCCGCTCCCGCACCGCGGCCAGGGCCCGCCGGCTGCCCCCGGGCGTGCCCCGCCGCGGGGTGCCTCGTGTGGCTCGGAGATTTTGATGTACCGTGTAGCTGGTGCGTGGGAGGAACCGGCATTGCCGGGGTCACATCAGAAATTTGACTTAGGTGGAGTTTTGATTTGTTCTTTTTTAAAATTTCCTAGCGTGTGTTTTTCATCTCGGGTTAGATCAGTGTTAAAGTGCCACTCGCAGTGATGTAGCTCTGGCTGTCAGAGAGGGGCCTGGATAGTTTTTTTCCTAAGGTGTTGTTAACTGTAGCACTTGGGAGGACAGCAATTAAGGTGTCTGAAACGTGTCTGTTAGCAACTTGTTGCTAGTATTGTTTTCATTGCAGTTACATTATTGTATAATTTAGTCTCTGAATTTCTGACAACGATTTAAGAGAAAGGCTGAGCCCTGTTTGTGATGCTCATCATAGAGAGATTTTACTTGCTGGTTGCTTGTAGTAGTTCTGTGCTCCAGTACTTCTGAAACAGATATGTTGAGAACTTTTGAACTTACAGGAAAGGAGACAGAACAGTCTCCATTTGTAATGCCTCTGATAGAGGCTGTTGCCATATAAATTTTTTAACATTCTATAACAAATGTTATAGTATGAAGCATAGGTATTTATTGCAGTTAGAACAGGTTTACTTACAGCATTGCTTTTTTTCTGTAGCAAGAGTTGCATTGGCACCAGCATTTTCATGTGTATGGCGTGGAAGAGTTGACAGCAATTAACTTGTGAAAAACAAGAATACATACCAGTACTTTTTAACTTTCTTGAAATCAAATACTGAAGAAACTCAACTGGGAATTTCAAAGTGCATGATATATTATGCTATGCTTATTTACTTATTTATTTGTAAGGCTGTGAGGCTGTTTTAACAATTTCAAGGAGTTGCTTAGTAAAACTTATCATTAACCTTTCTCTTTAATCCTATAAATTGTAAAGACTTGGAGGTACAGTCTTAGTGTAGTATGGATTTGAGTTTCTTCTATATAGTCAGAGTATAAAAGCATGTGAAGAAGCGAAAAGTGAGGAAAAAAGACATTTTAAAGTTTGAAGTAAGAAGAGTTGGTGAGAAATAGGTTCATTCAGACCCTTTCCAAGAAACTTATTTTCTTTGTGGAATGCAGGTAAATACCAATTTGGTCAGCATAGCTATGTAATGACATGATGTACTTCCTCAAAACTTGGACTTGATGCTGGATCCTTATATTCAGAGAGGTGATGCTAGCTAGGTCCTTTCTCTTTTCCAAGTCTTCTGTTCATAACAAAGTTTCCTTAGACTTCCTAATAAACATTTCTAAGTGTAACCCTTTCCCACCTTTTCCCTACCTAGGTTTTGGGGGGCATGTGTGTATAATTGGTTACTTTGTTCTTGATGCTTCCCTCCATCCTGCATTTGTTCTTGCCTCAGTTGTCAAAGCTGTGTGAACTTTGTATTACTTGACATACTAGGCACGTGAAAGCTGGCACGGAAGCCTATTTGCAGCTTGACAGTTACATTTTATACAAAAGAAGAGTTTTTCACTGTGTCCTTTTTCATTAAACAAAAACTTACTTGTCTCAAAGCAAAGGATTCTTAGCCTTTGAGGTAGAGAATGTTTGAGCTAACATTGTTTTGTTTATTTTTAATCTTTCCAGCGTTAAGATGCCAACTCTTCCCTCTCAAGATGGCACGTTTTGCCATGTTTTGATACCTTTTCTCAGACATGAATGCCCTAAGCTTTCATGAAACATTGTAATGAGGTCTGAAGGGATAAAAGGCTAAAAAATAAAATTACCAGTAAATGTAGTGTTAGATATATGACTTTTACTCTGGGAAGGAATAAAGGCTCTGTGTAACTGGGATGAAATGTAATCCGAAGCTTCTCTTTCGTTGTGTACAAAATCATGCCTTTTATTATACCCATATTTTTGAAAAATAATTCCTTTAAAGTATATGAATATATTTTCAAGTGATGATCGTTCTGATTTTGTCCTCATTTGAAAGCATTTATTTAAGAGTTTTTATTGGAGTTAACTTTTTGTTATTAAACTGGAATTCACAGCCCTAGATGTTTTATTTCTGTTACTTAATTTGTGCAAATAATATTAAATCTGGTGTAATTTTCATCTTGCAAGTTACTTTCATTTTCTGTTTGGCCAGTGAAAGTAAATGTTTCATTTTCTTAAAGAAGTGAATACCATGCTGTGAGTTCTTGTAATGCTACAGACAAATACATGAGTTTAGAAATGCTATTATACTTATATTATGTTCTTAAATGATTTTTCTTGTATTTCAGTATTCCTATACTATATTTTTCTAGAGTCAGTATGTGTGGTTAAATAAATAACTTGAATATGGCTTTGATAGTGTAGCCTCTTATTTCAGAGTGCTGATCTCATTCTAATGTTGCCAGTATTAAGATTTCTGTTTGTGCTCTATAACCTAAGACCCTGTGACAATTGAGTCCCTGGTAGACCGCTTTCATCCCTACCAAGGATGGTGGGACTCCTCAGTAACAGATCTCAGGATGTCTTGTGTTCTTGGTTTTGTTGTGAAAACTTGCAAATTGTAGGATAGCTTCTTTTCTCTCTTTTGAAAGATTGAGGTTTTCTCACTATGGGGAACAGAAACTGAGAAGTTTTAAGATTTAACAGCTCATTTAACAGCAGAGCAAGGCAGTCCTGTGAATTGTTTAGACATTGTGGATAAGATGTTTAAGTGTTGTGTTACATTTTTAAGCTTTTCAACGCCTTTGTTAGGGCCTTTGTTACACGAGTAAGCTTTGGTGCATCATTTGACTCCAGGGTAATTGTTTTTTTCATGTTGCAGTTTCCCTATGGGTGTAGCTGCTCTAATTGTATGCTGTGGATGAAAGCTGTGCGTTTCTGCTGCATCCTTTGTGTAGGCACGAGTGCTCATCCAAATGTTTGGTTAGTTGGATGAGGCAGCAGACCTGTCTGAAAAATGAACAGTAATTTTAAGATGGCTCAGCTCTTCTTGTGTGCTACACCATGGGTCTTACAACCACCATGAGGGAGATGATAGGAGTGGGTGCGAAGGGGATGGAAAATGTGTTGCAGTTGCTTCTTTTGGGAGCAAAGTAGACTTCATCTGAATGAAACCAACTGTTGAGATTAATGTCGACAATTTAGAGCTACCATAGGGAATGTTGTGGGTTTTGGTTTTTTTTTTTTTTTTTTGGGGGGTGTGTGTGTCTTTTTTGGGTTTTTGTTGTTGTTGTTTGTTTTGTTTTTAAGGTCTTCTATGGTACAAGCATCATAGTGTAGATGGTCACAACTATTGTGTAAATTTTCTTATCCAGAATATTAATGTAATTGTCATTCTGTTGAATTAGAATTTTATTTGCTGTGGTGGTGGTTGAGGATGGAGAAAGCTGGGACTTCACCCCAAATAGGATGGCCCAATATGTTTAATAGGCAGTATGTCTTGGTCTCAGGAGCTGTTGATGATTGATTTGCTGACATTTGTGCCTTTCTCTTCTCCAGACCACAATTATTAAATGTGATTTCAAGTGAAAATTACAAAACACTTTTTTCAGGCCATTGCACTGTTCTTTTTTTATGATGCAAACCTGCATGAAGTTACAAAGAATATTTATGGGATTGGGACATTGAGTACATTGATACTGTGTTTCTTTGTTCATGTTAAGTCTTCTAGGCAGAATTGTGGTTACTATTTAGAAATTGTTTCTTAATAAGTAACCAGATACTAAGTGGTTTATTTCTTTAGGAAAGAAAGCTTGTTCTGTAAAGATATTCAAAGAATTAGGGAGGAAAATTGAGTTGAATCAGAGAGCTGCATTATCACCTAGATTTTATTAACAGTATTTTGGGGACAGTCTATACAATATTATGGAAGGTGTTCTGAAAAACTTGGCACTGTGGCTAAGAAAACTGAAATGTTCTGATTGTTATCCTTAGCCAGATTTTTGGTCTCATTAACAATGCTTCTGTTGGACTTATGTCAACTTAAATGATCTCCTCTGAGTTCTGAAAGACAGGTGCTTCTGCTCTACAGACTATTCCCATAGTTGAGAACTTGGGTGATGTTAAAACCTCTCTATTCAAACTATATTTTGATATGGGGAAACACTTGTTTGTTGTGGGTAGCACCACACACTGGTTTGTTCCACAGATAATCAAGAGAATTGGCCAAGCCAACTGTTCTGTGCTAGTTCTTTCAAACTTCGACTAAGAAACACTGTTGAGAGATGGGATGAAGAGGAATATCAAGTTTCTAAAGTGTAACTTTAGTCTAAAAAACCCCAAACTCAACAAAACCCACAAAACATTACGAGTGAGTTAAGAAAGGCACGCAGTTACAGGTAATTTAACAGTAACAGGCACAGCTGAACATCTTAGTCCATAAGGTAAAAAAATGCTGCCTCTGCTCACACCTTCTCATGTGTTAAGCTTGTGGCAGACTGTTTATACTAAGGCTTGAGTTTATCTGCTCTGGCCTCACACCTATTAAATAGCATTAAAAGCATTCATAGTTAACAATTATTAAAAAATAAGGTGTTCTTGGGATGGCTTGTTTCATACAGATGTATTTAATTAGAGAAAGAGTAATCTCACAGTAAAATAATAGTCATTCTGGTTGGAAATAGTGGTTAAATATTTGTATAGTTTTAGCTCAAGCAGAATTAGAGAGTATACAAGAAATAAATATGTTTTTGGGAAGTAGTTCTCCCTCCCTGTTGTTGGTTGTCCCTACTGTGTCTCCCCAGACCACCCCTCACCTCCGCCCTAAAACAAAGAAAAAAGGGAATGAGAATTCTTCAGAGAAACTACTTGCATTTCATTGCAATCCCTAATTTTAAAGTGATAAGGCAGTGGCTGGTGGTACACAGTGCTCTATTAGCTTGATGATCTGATACAGTACAACAATTACTGTAATTCAGTTTGGGGCTTGTTTTGGGTAGCATGTTACATAGCAGGGTAGTTAAAGCCGCTGGTGTTAGTAAGACTGGGCTCTCACACCTTGGAATATAGGTATAGCTGACTGCCACAGGTTTTGTTGTTAAATGTCCTTGTGCAGCAATGTGTTTTTCTGAAACATATTTACAGCCAAACCTGGTAGTTGAACATGTTGACTGTTAGCAGGGTGAGGGAGGAAACTAACAATTTTTGAGAGAATGTTTCAGTGTGCGGAGTATTTGGAGCACTAGAATAAGGTCATATTTTACTTGGCATCTAAAACACTGGTGGTGAATAACTGCATTATGCATTGCAAGTTTAACTAAAGGCCCTAGGTCAAATCACGATTCTTTTGTTTTATTCATTGTGATTCTGATGCTGAATGATGCTGCAGAGTCATGCAGAATGGAAATCTAAGCACTTAGGTCCATTTCAAAGTGATAAAGATTTGTATGTTGGTCCAGATAGGTGTGTAGCTGCATTTTGTGTATTCCCCTGCTGCTTGTTTGGAATGGGGGTAGTTGGTAAAGGGAGAGGTTTGAGGGTAATGCTGCTTCTGATTTTCTAGAAAATAATATTTATGCTTAAGATCTGAAAATTTTGTACTTGCTAACAGAGCTTAATTTATGTTACGGTAATAGTTAAGAAGTATTAACTTGCGTGAAAAGACTGTGAGAACAAAAAGAGGTTTATTATTTTACCTTAAAAGCACGTTTTCTATGCGTTTCTTTTGGGAGAACAGACAGAATTAGACACTGAAGAAAGTCTAATAGGGCAAGGAAGAAAAACAGCTAGAATTTCAGCCGAGACTGGCAGAGAAAAAATCCTGTGCTTTTTATGCTGTTTGACATCACAGTTTTGGCATATAATTTTAAAATTCCCGTTTCTAGAGTCCAGTTTTCACTTTCATTTAGAGCTGTATGAATTTTAAATACTTGTATATCTGTTATTTTTTTCTTTTTGCTTTCCTTTCTCTCTTGGAATCAGAGATTGATATCAAACCAAATTTTATTCTGTTCTTTCATTCTATTAATTTCAAATGTCATTCTGAATTGTCTTTAGCTTTTCTGTTTCTGACACATTTTTGTTGATTCTAGGTTCCTTTTTCAGTTGTCACTGCAAGAGTTGTTTCCTGGTAGACTGCACCATGGAACAATTTGAATAATTTTAGTTTAATGTATTAAACAAACTTGTCTTGTCTTGTCCTGATTTGTTGCTGCCAGGTTGTGGTTATCTCTTTTGCAATTCTCATTTTTCCTTTTTCAAAAGGGAGAAATTGAGTGAATTTCTGTTACACAGTTTTTTAATTAGTGACTTCCACTATAATACTCACACATACAAATTAGCACTGGAACAGACTTCCCAGAGAGACAGTTAAAGCCCCAAGCCTGTTGCTGGCTGAGACATTTGGACAGTGCCCCTAATACTGTACTTTAACTTTTGGTCAGCCCTGAAGTGGTCAGGCAGTTGCAGTAGATAACACATGTCACCTAGAGAAAATGAATAGCCTGTTTTTAACAAGTTATTCAAGTTCCACATTTGACTTGTTTGTAGAAGAAGAAAAGGAAAAATAAATCAGTCCGAAGAAAGACTTTATTAAATAAGTTTTCTTATTTGATTTTACAGAGAAATGAAGCCTACCTTTTATTTAAGTTTCTTGTGTGTACTTTATGGAGGAAAATGAGGGTTGAGTGTTGACAGTGCATGGTTCATGAAATAGCTCTATAAACTTCCTGCAACTGACAAGTGTTTAAATGGGGAATGCCACTTCTATTTTGGCAAAGTGGACATCTCGCTAAGGATTGTTGAATCAGTTTGTTAATGACCTGCTGCAAATGCTGTTTAGTAGTGTACTGTGATTACTTAGACAAATACTGTGAAGAAGCATCACACAACTACTGCATAATGTGTCATAAATAGCTCTTTTCACACAAATGGACTTAAATGAGAAGAGACTGTAGTGTGGGTGTAAGGTATATATTGAGATCTTTAATACAGATGATCAAGAACAAAACAGAGAGATACCTCTTATCAAAACATTTGCTTTAAAAACTGCAAGCGGAATTGAGCCTACCTAGTTTCTGCTAAAATAAAAAGTGAGCACATGGCTGATGACAAATCATGAGAAATATGACTCAAGATGTCAGCTTGCTGTGGTTTTGGGATGTGTCAAAGATTATTTACTTCATTTACTTTAGATTTTGTGCATTTCTTAGGTTGTGTAAAACTGTACGGTCTTGAGCAGTCTAAAATGACAACTGTGTTGTGTATTTAGTTGTGTTATTCATGGTTAAACCAGAAAAACTCAGTAGTTATTAATCTTTGAGAGATGAATTCAGCTTCTGCAGATGTAATTCTGGTTTCAGATGGAATTAAGCAAAGAGCAGTGTTTGTTAAGCTTTTGTGCTCCTTTTGGTAGGAAAGAGGAGAATGAATGCCAAGGAAATTGATCAGGACTGTTGATGGCAAAAGTGTATACAGCTTTGTAACTTCTTATGGCTATTTAGATATTTTAGAGCTCCCATGCATTTTTGACTGTGATTACTCCTTTAAGTAGAAAAAAGCATGTTGATTTGCTATTATGATTAATTTTTTTCATAATAATTCTGAATTATTTTTTGCCACTCTTCTCTGTGCTTGTCTGATGACATTGAATTTAGTAATTTTAAATTAACTGATCTTTATGAAGAGCTGCAATTTTATTTAAGTAAAATAAAATTTTAAATATTTTTTTAAAGAAAAGTTTTTTTCACTTGTGTGAATTTTGCAAGTTGTTTAATTTTTAGGCAGCCAAATTCTGACAGTTTGCAAGGCTTTCTACAAATTTAATGTAATTCACAGAAGGAAAACCCCTCTTTCCAGGAAGCAGCTAAACATTTGCCTGCCGATGGGAAGTAGTAAATGAATTCTTATTTTGCCTGGCTTGCTGTGCAGATTTTGCTTTACTTATTCAACTGTTTTTATTTCAATCGACAAGTTTTTTCTCTTTTACCCATCTGATTTTCTCCACCGTTCCACTACAGTGAAAATGAGCAAGTGGATGCAGAAGGCTGGACTGCTGGCCAGTGTTAGATCAAGACAGGAGAGAGAAAACTACCCCTCCTTCACAAGGAGATTGTGGTGGTGGTGGTGGGAATTACTGGTGTAAGCAAGGTTTTTCCAGAACCTCAGTTTCAGACATCAGCACTCTTTGTGTTAACAAACTGCTGGAGTACATTAAACGATTGTGGTGTGTCAGCAAGATAGGAGCACATTTGATGAAGAATGAGGTATTTTGTTAATTGGGTGTAATACAGAAGCATCATTCTGTGTGTCAGTCAAGACCTCCTCTAGTTAGAGAATATCAAAACATCACAAGCTTTTTCTTCAGTATTTTGCTGTTTTTTTCCCCCCTTTTCTGTGAAGTAAAACTGTGAAGATATATTTCAGGCTGTATGAAGGACAAAATGACTACATGCCAAATTCTATACAAGAATTGGAGAAACTGAGTCTATTCTCCCTCTTAATTTATTATTTTAATTTGTTTTTGTTATAGTCTGAATTGGCAATAGCTTTTGCATTTTAAAAATGCTATTTCTTAACCAAAAGCCTTATGTTAGTAGGATTTTTACTGTTGTCACGTACATTTCAAAAGCATTTTTCCCCCATTGTTATTTAAGACAGTTCTCTGATCTAGAATTATAGTAGTTCAAAAGAATAAACTGTTTTTGTCTGGCAGTCATTAAAGGTGGTTTATTATCAAGTGGTGAGAAATTATGTTGCTGATAATAGGCGCTTGTTTATGTACTGTGTAATTATGACCTGTTGCAAAAACTTGTCATGCTTATAGATGCAATAGGGAAGACACATACCAATTTAAAAGTTAAATTACTTGAGTCAACATTTTTTGTTTAAAAGCTTTAGATGTAAAACAAGCCAATTATGAAGTTTCAAGATGTTTAAACTTAGGTAAATTGATGCAGAATGTTTTTGCATTTTCTTTTATGAAGATATGTTATTTATTTGGTATTTGTAATTCTTGAAAGAAGTGAATGTTCCTGTCTTTACAATCTTGGTCTCATCTTTATCTTACAGTAACTTAAATTGACCAGACCACTACCTAAATGTAATATTTAATATATACTTTGCATTTTTTTTACTGTGGTTATAAGGGAGCTTATTAGTGTATGACCAATTGTGTCTTGAAATCAGAAAATAGTAAATACCGACAGTTCTCTGTACAAAGTGGCATGTGCTGAATAGAAGAATTAATTAGGACCAGCTGGAATTAATTATTGTACTTAAAGGTCATTATTCCTTTTTATCCTATAATATCCTACAATTTTGTTACAAATTTGTGTAACAATCTGGGGGGGGGGGGGGGGGGANGGAAAAAAGGTGGGGGGGGGGGTGTGGAGATTAAACTAGTAATGCATCAAAAATAATGCATTCTTTCTCAAATGTTCTGTTTGCTCTTTGATGTAATAGGTGAAATACTACAGACACTTGGCACCTGATCACTTGCTTCAAATATGCCATCGACTTGGACCGCTTCTAGAGCAAGAAATTCCACAAAGTGTCCCTGGAGTGCAGACATTATTAGGGGCTGGCAGACAGTCTTTGCTTCGTACAAACAAAAGTATGAAAATTAATGAGAATTTTGAGAGTTCTTGATATTTCATACCTTTCCTGTGGTTTTGCATGAAAAAGCTCATTTGCCTTCATTTTTTGGTGTGATTTTTAACAAACAGGTTGCAAACATGTTGTATGGAAGGGATCTGCTCTTGCTGCACTACATTGTGGAAGGCCTCCAGAGTCCCCTGTAAATTATGGCAGTCCACCTAGTATAGGTAAGTCAATTTTATTCTGGCACTGCCATTTTAATACCTAACTCTCAGGGTGATTATTGTGATGGTGAGAGATAAATAGTAGTTCTGTTTATATTTACCCTTGTTAGTGTCACATCCCTTACTCCTAGTGTTTTTATTAAGATGCTGTGTTTCTATGTTTATTGTAGCATTTTCTCTGAAGCTAATTTTTTGTTTGAAGTAAGAAATTGAATGAAATGTATTTAAACAATTACTACATACAAACAAAACTGTTGCTTAAAGATATAATAAGGCTGCCAGTAGATAAATAATTAGTATTATAGGGCAGCAAGGCCTACACCCATTGTTAGGAAAAGTAAGTCATGTAGACTGGTAATGGTTTCCTTTGGAAAAAATTGAGTCTTGTAGAAGTTATTCTTTTTGCTCTCTGGACCATTCACTAATTTTGTAGCTGTCCTTTAGCTTTCTCTGCTGTGCTGTATCATGAAGGGTGCATGTGCTGTCTGTACTGTTGAAAAATTGAAAGCTGGAGGTCAGAGGTATTCCTGTTTTTATTTTTAAGCTCTCACATGGTCACTGAAATGTTTGTTAGCTTTCATGTTTTAAGAACAAAGATACACATTTGTTTAGTTGCTAGAAGGATCAAGATGTGATGTTTTAGAAGATTCTTTAAGGAGCACCCTTTCTCTTTTTTTCATGTATAGAAAAATGAGCAGAATCATTGGCATCTTTTCATCTTTCTCTATTGATGTCCACTGAAGGAGGAATGATTAAGTCCAAATTGTCTGTGTGGATTACACCAGAAAAGGACTGGATTTTTTTACTAAAATGGTAGTTGCAGATAGATATGCAGTGTTGGATGAGAGTGGGCAGAGAATATCCAGTTGATTGGCTCTGGATCAGGTGCAGCTGCTGCTGCAAAGACAAAGGTTTCTGTCTTGGCAAAAAAAAAGAGAAGATTCGCAGATATATTGGGAAACTAATATATAACAAAATATGTGAAAAAATATATTTACATACCTCATGTATAGTATACGATATAAATATGTAGGCAGACACTATTAGGAACAGAGACTTTTTTAATGTGGTAACTTGCCATGGCAATTCTTCAATCTCTAAACTCCTTTTGGAGGCTTTTGGTAGCCTCTAAGTTTTAATGAATTTAAATAGATACACACAACATGTATAAAATGTAAAATCAAGAGAGGTTAATTTGGGCTATTTCTATTTTTTCTTCAGTTGAAGGAACTCAAAATCAAATCTCAAAATACACACCATTACACTTAATCCAGAGAATTATAGTTCTCTCTCAACAGCTGGAGCAGAGCCATGCTATAGCTAAACTCTCAGGTTCAGCACAGCCAATTTTGACTCGGTAGAGGCCAGAGTATTTAGTGTCCTAGTAGCATTTCCATTTTAAAGCAAAAGTTACGTGCTTTCCATGATATTTCTGTAGATGCTTGTACTGTAGGATGAGAATGTGGCTTGCTGTTTAGAGCTGAGGTTTCAGAACTCCTCAGCTAGTATGTGTATTGATCAGAAGTGTTCACTTAAACCCTAATGTGGTGCCTGAATCATTCAATGTGGTTTTGTTTAGAGCCGCTAGTTTTGTATTCACTTAGAGGGCGTTTTCTGTGTTGTGCTCTAGCTGTGTAGGAGAAAATGCTTGTTTCTGGTTAGAGAATTCCCTTCTTCTTGAGTGGTTGTGCAATGGCTTGATGATAATAATCTTGGAAAACCTTGGGCTATTTTTGCAAGGTGACTGTAGGACTGAGCTTTTTAATAGCTAAGATTTCTGTAGTGCTTGCTTAGCTTCTCTTGTGAAGAAATTTTAAAACGTTGGAGGACTCGGAATGATAAAGGACTGTTTTATGTTGTACTGTTGCTTATAGTGTATGGTAGCTGGTGTGTATTTTTAAAGGGAAAAAGATCAGTGTATGAGATCCATGGTAGCTGAAGTTCAAAGAAAGCTGTAGAGCTGCTGTGGTAGTGAAATAAAATGTTAAGAAAAATAACTTTCAGACTCTTTTTAGAGAAGAACAAGTCAGGCTTTCTAAATTAATGTTATTTTTATTGAACCTTTTGCAGAACACTGAATGTTTGCAAAATTACAGTTATTTCAAATACCACTTTTTTCATGACCAGTAATTTCCTTTTCCAAACATTCGTGTAAGTGCTGGTAACTGAATGTTTTCAACTGTGAAGTGTATTTGAATTTTTGGGATATTTGTTTCAGAGCTGTATGCTAAAGCATTTACTTTTGATGTATCTTATTCTATCTACTCTGATCTCTCAATGAAATAAGGAACCTGAATAACACTTCTTTTATAAATTGAATTAGAGTTCTTTTTTCTGTTTCCTTAAATAACTTCCAGTTTTCCCCTGGGAAGACTACATTTTATGTAAAAGAAAAAGTTAGAACCTATTATTCTTCAGGCTCTATGTATTTCAGGTAGATAACCTACTAATGTTTAAGGAACAGGAACAAAGACACTGAAAATTTCTTCTGTGTTGTCCAGGAAAACTTAACTTCCATTTCAGTGAATGTATAAAGTTGTTAATTTATTTCCTAGCCTTGTTAATCAATGCAGGTATGATGCTGATGGGGTATTATTTAGAATTATTTTTGTGTATATTGTGCCACCTGCCTTGTAGTTAGTTGGCTTATACCAATTAAAATAGATCTGTACAAATATGTATTTCCCCTGAAAACTACAGAGTATCTGTAGGATATGATGAAAAGTAAAACTTGAATATGGAGTAGTCTTTGTCCAGTTGGGCTCACTTGTGCAATATATCTTATTAAAAAGTTGCTGAAGTGCTTAATAAAGAGCAAAAGCAGCCAAGTCATATGCTAATTTGTTTTGTTAAAGGTCTCATTTTTGTGGATGCAGAAAGAGAAAAGGAGCTCTTTTTCAGTAATTTTTGGGAACTGCTGAAAAGGACCAAACCTAAGCATAAACCTTCGAGAGTTTGAGGTCAGAACTCTTGGGAAAGCTGACCACTTGGGTGTGAGGATCTGAATGAGACTGGCTGTTTGCCCCAGACAAAGATTTTTTTTTTCCTTACCAGCAAAATAATCTGCCTTCCAAAACCAGTATTTCACAGTTTTGGATAGTAATCAATCTCAAGAAAATTTCTGAGGCATTTTACACTTTTTTATTTATTAGTATGTTTATGTTTATAGTATGTTTATAGTATGTTTATTAGTATGTTTATGTTTATAGTATGTTTATTAAGTGGTACTGGTGTTTTGGTTGTAAAGAGAATGCCTGGTTCTGAAAGCAGTGTAAATGTCTATTTTTAGAAATACCTAAATACTTTAGGCCTAAAAATTAGCTTCCCAGTACTTTGTGAACTCTATTATTCTGTTAACTATAGGAAGAAAATAAAGGCAAAGACTGCATTTCTATTAAAACATCTGTGTAAAAGTAACATCTTGTTATATATGTTAAGTCAAGTCTAGAGTGAATTATACTAAAGTAAATGACTTGTTAGTGTGCAAGAATAAATAAGTGGTAGAAGTCATGGAACTATATGGTGAAAGCAAGTGAGGTATTACTGAAGTTAGGGAAGTTTGGAAGATTGTGTAGCTTTCATTTGTTTTTGTTTTCTGCCTCTTGAAATATCTCACCTTTTACCACTCTGAATTAGGAAGGGTTGGCAGTTGCTTTCATCAAGCAAATGAATATTGTATGGGAAGTTTGAGGTGTCTATAGAATTTTCATGTTTTCAGAAATACTCCAGTTTGGAGTTGATATTCTTTTACCTTCATGATTTGATCAGGGACAAGTTTTAGCTTGATAACATAGCAAGCTTAATCATTTTACTTGGCTGACAGTCATGTCTAAGTCAAGAGACTTGGAATGCCGTATAGAGTTCGAAAGCTGAACAGAGGAATGGTAGGAAGTTAGAAAAAAAAAAAAAAGCCTTGAACAGCACCAAACCGAATGCTTGATACATTCAGTCTTACTAGCCTGGAGAGTGGAAGGAGTTGTCTAGCAGTCTCTACTATTATTTTTAACAGCTCTGAATTCTGTGGTATTCATTAGAGGCTTGTCTAGCCTCTTAAGTTAATGAAACTTGATTCAATAAGGGTAAGAGTTGTAAGTGAATTATATCCTTTGGGTATCCTTCCAGGATTCTTCTGAATCTGGTTCTATTTTTGTGTGACTGGAAGGGGAATGAGGTTGGATTCTGGTTTTCAGAACAGAACTTCCATTAGTTAAATACAACTCCAGAAAGGAAGAAAATGAAAGATTGTGTATGCATTTAAAAAATGTAACATATATGTGGTACAAAATTAAGATTACTATCCCCCATCTTTAAGGCATATTCTATATTCAAGGATAAGACCATGTAAATAAGGGCATAGAATTTATCTTTTTGGTAAAATTAGAAAGTAGAAAGAAAGCCAAGTGAAAAATAAAAAGGCTGATACTGCCACATCTTTCAGACCCCCAAATTTATCATCCTTTTAACAGGTTTCTGTTTTTCTTTGAGCTGCCTGTTCTATTTGGGGTGTGAATGAGCTAGAGAAGTTCTGAAACTTTGAAGGCATTAATTTGGTGCCTGTTGCATGCCTTTTGAGTGGGAGAAAATCTATACTCTTTTGTAAGTTCCACTGAAAACTCCCACCACTTCACTTCCATCAGCTTTGTTTGATTTTTACATTGTTCCACAGGAAACCAAACAAATAAGATGGTTTTGACGCTTTGAGATGTGTGGTTTTGAGATTAAGGTTGTTGGCAGCAGTGAATTGTGACAGCAGTAGCAATATTTTAAAAAACAAAGTTGCATTTTAGGTTCCTGGCTGGCCCTTATGAAAAAAAGGAATTTAAACTCTTACATTTAGAGCCTTTTGATCAAGCATGGCAGGTTTTTTCTCTATCCTACTTGGTTTTTTGAACTTTAGAGATTAAAGATTCTGAGCAATATTTGGCCCTTCTTTCAAAGGAGGGTTAGACTGGATGATTTTTAGAGATCCTTTCTAACTTCAACCATTCTGTGATTTTGCAGTAATGGAAGTTGGAGTTCTTCTGGCAATAGATATGGTGAGGTATATGAATCAATACATGAAGAGTTTTTGAGGTCTATCAGCAGTAGGAGGAACAGTAGTCCTGCTGCTGAATGGGACAGGGGACCTGAAGTAGGATGAGAATGAGACTTTATAGAACTAAAGGAGGGTCCTCCTCATCTCAGTCCCTGGGCAAGTGATGAAGCAAATATTTCTGGAGGTCAAGGTAGGAAAAGCCAGGTACATGGTTAGGAGTTGTTGGTATTGATCTGTGAAGGAGAAATCATGCCTGACTAGCCCAATGGTCTTTTTTAAAGGAAATGAGGGGCTTGGAGACTAGGGGACTATAGTGAATGTTACTTATCCCGAATTGAGCAAGGCTTTCTGAACAGACTTCCATAGCATTTTCAATGACAAACTGGAAAGATATGACAGAACTGCTGGGGTCGAAGGGCTGTGATCAGCAGAGTCAATTCCAGTGACTGGCACAAGAGCCAGTCACTAACGGTGTACTCCAGAGGCTGGTGCAAGAGCCAGTATTGTTCAACATCTTCATTAATGACTTGGATGATGGAACAAAAAGTTTGTCAAACCTGAAATCTAGGAGAAGTGAATGATTGAGGAGGACCTTGACAGAGTGGAGAAATGGGTCAATAAGAATCTAATGAAGTTTCACAAAGAGAAGAGCAGAGATCCTGCCCCTGGGGAGGAATAACTTCATGTACCAGTGGATATACTGGGAGTTGACTGTTGGAATGCAGCTGTGGAGAGAACTACCTGGCTGTCCTGGTGCTGAATGTGTCAGACACAATGAGACCTTGCACACAAAACCCAAGCAGCATCCTGGGTTGCTGGAGGCAGTGCATTGCCATTAGGTCGTGGGTGTTCTTTCCCCTCTACTCAGTGCAAATAAGATCACACCTGAAGTGCCGGATCCAGCTCCTCAGGAAAAGACCTACATGGGCAGTCTGTTAACTGGCTAACATAGCTGTTAACTGGTCTCTCAAAGCACCAGAAAGGTGATGAAGAAATTGAGGTATCTGTTATACAAGGAGGAGCCAAGAGACCTGGACTTTTTTAGCCTTGAGTAGAGAAAGCGTGGCATGGGCAGGATGGTGGTGGTAGTATCGATGGTTATAAATACTTAAATTGGAGCATGTGGTGAGGATGGAGCCAGACTCTTCTCATTGGTGTATCCTGACATGACGGAGGTCATGAACTAAAACTGAAATAGAGGAACTTCAATTTAAACATAAGAGAACAGCTTTGGGGGCTGATAAGATCTCTGGCACCAATTGCTCAGAGAGGTTGTGTAGTCTCCATCCTTGAGAAACTCAAAACTGGACTGCATACAGCACTGAGCAACCTGCTTTAGCTGACCTTGCTTGAGCAGGGGGCTTGGAATAGATTACCTCTGTATAGGTTCCTTCCCACCTCAGCCATTCAATGGTTGGGTGGTAGTAGATCGTATCAGTCTTGGAGGCTGGTAATAGTATATAAACATAAGCCCAGTTACTAAAAACTGGAAGCCACTTAATTTCATTTGGAACCAGTTAGTAAAGAATTGTTAGCAAATTAAAATAATAAAATTTGTGAAAAAGTTCTGAAATGTCAACAAATTCACAGCTTTCTCAGACACTGGCTTTCACTGATTATTAAATAAGAAGAATTCTGATTTTGAAACCAGAATATCATTTGACAGTAAGTGGTGGTTTATCATACTATGTTGTGTAACAACCACTTAGTAATATCTGTTTTTTCAATTTCTTTTCTATTTTATTTATTTATTTTTTAAACAGGACCTTATGTGTAAGTAGAAGATAAGAATATAAAACTAAGGTCGTATTAATTTCCTTGGTCAGCCAGGCATTGAATAGTTTTTTCAATGCATTGTCCATTTCACAGTGCCCTTCCAGTAAGGACCATGCAATCTCTATTCTGGTATTTTCTTCTTTACAACCCTTCCCTTTTAGTTGATTGATTCACCTTAAGGCCCAACCAGCATTCTCTAACGTATCCTGGGATAATGTATAATCTTCCTTCCCTCCCTTATGTACTTTGTGGCTCCCACTGCAACTGTTCAACTACTTATACCTTGTCATTCTTCCTGTGATTAACAGCTTTGTTCATACTCACTCATTTGCATGAGGCCAAGCAAAGACAGAAAAGTGCTAATATGGCTAAAATAAGAGAGATTAGACTTGCTGTTGCAGAGACTTCTAAATTCATTGTTTTCCAAATG
This sequence comes from Onychostruthus taczanowskii, assembly GCF_017590055.1. NCBI lineage: Eukaryota > Metazoa > Chordata > Aves > Passeriformes > Passeridae > Onychostruthus > Onychostruthus taczanowskii. Next base: position 7,492,759 of record NW_024501348.1, read on the forward strand.
CGGTTAAAATCAAGCTAAATAGCATAGAGACTTGCCAAGCGTTGATGTAACAATTGTTACAAACCCAAGGGCCTGTAATTTGTACAAAGGCATTATTATGAACAGTGGGTAACCTTTCTCATCTTGGTTTGGACAAGAAAAATCAATTTTATTGTTTGAATGCAGGAACTTTTCACACAGGTATTTTTGATTTTTTACCTATACTCTGGAGGTGAAATAAAAAAGCTAGTATGCTAGCAAAGTTTGCAGGTGTTTGGAATAAATAGTGGAAATTGGTTAGAGAAATCAGGATAGGTTGTTGGCACTTGGCAAAGTTCATAAGAGTAAATAGAAAAGTAGATAAATGAAAGGGATATTGAAAAACAGTGGTGGATGTGAGATTTCCTTTTTAAATAACCAAAAGATACCCCCCAGCTTGAGAAATCTCAAAAGTTATGTGCTTATGGATAGTGTTTAAACCTGTGGGAGATTGATTCTTCTCCTTCCCTCTGCTAATTGCATGAACTTAGTAAAAAAAAATTCTTCCCTGAATCTGGAAGTTCATAATACTGTGGAGGGTTTTTTTTTGGTTTTTTTTGTTTTTTTTTTTCCGTGTCAAATTGCTTTTTAATTCACTTAGTTTTATTTTTAACCATTTTTTTTTACACATTTTAAGTCTTGATCAAGGCTAAAGAGTAAGATGGATTCCAGTATTGTTTCTAGTGTCACAGTATTCCCTTTTATATCTTCTGGTAGATTGATTGTTACTGAACAAGGGGTATTTCACCTGTTGAGTTTCCCAGGGATATGTGAACTAATAGCAAGTTGCCCATTGGTGATTGGCATCAGCAAGATCATTCTTAGAAATACTGGCTTGTGTTCTGCTAAAATTATCTTCTCCAGTGTTACCAAAAACTCCCCAAAACCAAACAACTCACTCCCATAAAGCTTGAAGCTGATCTCAAGTACTAAAGAATTTTTTAATAAATTCAGGTGTATATTAAAAAATGCATTCTTATGTAAAGTCATTTGTTCTTTTATCCTAAAGTCTCCCTGCAGTTTTGTTTCATTGACATATCTCTACAAATTAAACGTTTAGTTAAGGTTTTTTTTCAGTTTTTGTGAGCTATTGTTTCATTTGAAGGCATTGAAATATTCATCAACCATATCCATCTTATATTAAAAGTAGACAAAAGGTAATTTCTGTGTGGGTTGGGATTATTGTGTGAACTCACTTTGTTGGGACCAAGACCTTTATTCTATTTGTGTGTGTGTACTTGTTTGGTTTCTTTTTTGTGTGTGTGATTTTTTTTTTTTGTTGAGGATTTTTTTCTAAATGTAGGATGATTTGTCAGATACCAAAACTAGATTTATCTTGTCCCTGAACTAATCTTGGTTTCCTGCTGTTCTGCAGTAGACTGCTGGCAAGGGAAAAGTTTGTCATAAAGCATATGCAACTGCATCTTTTTCTGGTATGAGGGAAGGGTGAAGATGCAGTAGAACCTTAAGACAGCAATTGCTCCTTGACTGAAAGTGCCTTGCTCTGCAGCTAATAATTCCACTTCTTCACAGATCTTCTTGAACTAGGAAAAATTCCTTGAATTAGGGCTAGAGGCTAATGGACTTGGCACTTGGCTATAACACAGGAAGCTTCTGGTTCTTACAGAGTTGCTACAATCTCACTGTAAAAATTGACATATCTGATGTAGTTTGACCTGTGCTGGCTTATGAACCACTGTTATGCTGGTCTGGGCCAAACCCAAGCAGTACAAGGGGTTTATAGCTCTTTTGCAGTTGTTACTAGGGAGCAAGTTGTCCATGAGCCAGCAGTGCCCTTGTGGCCAAAAAGGCCAGTGGTATCCAGGGGTGTCTTAGGAAGACCATTTCCAGCAGGTCAAGGGAAATTATCTGTCTACTCAACCCTGATGAGGTCAGTCTGGAGTGCTGTGTCCAGTTCTGAGATTATCAGCACAAGACTTGAAGGTCTTGGAGTAGATCCAGTGGAGGTCCATGAGGATGATTAAGGGACTGGAGTGTCTCTCTCTGAGATAAATATGACAGGCTGAGAGAGCTGGGCCTGCTCATTCTTCAGAAGCAGCAACTGAGAGGTGGCCATATCCATGTCTGTTCGTATCAGAAGGGAGGGTGCCAAGAGAAAGAAGCCAGACTCTTTGCAGTGGTGCTGAGCAGCAGGACAAGAGGGATCAGGCAGAAACTGATGCACAGAAACTTCGACCTGAATCTGAGGAAGAACTTCTTCCCTGTATGGGTGATTATGCACTGGAACAGGTTGTCCTGAGAGTTTGTGGAGTCTCCCTCACTGGAGACATTCAAGAACTGCCTAGGTGCAGTCCTGTGGCACGTGCTCTAGGATGGCACTGCTTGAGCAGAGGGGTTAGATTAGATGACTGCCTGTGGTCCCTTCCAAATTTCTTTAAATTGTCCAACACCATTTCACGTATGAATGTTATATTACCTGCCTTCTGTAGATTATGAAATTATCACCATTGCCATTCTTTGGTCTGATAAGGATATGGAATGTGACTAGTGTTTATGTATCCATGCAGAGAAGTATTATACTTTGTTGCTTTGGTGTTGCATGAATAGCAGTTTGAAATTAATTTCAGTTAGCTTAATTTTCTTCCCTGACTTCTTGATGGAAGATTTCCATTTTGTTAAACCGAATTATTGCTCTTGGAACTTGTTAGCTTTTAAACTTGAAAAATATCACCAAGTTCTTTGAAACAAAGTTTTGTTATTCAAAATCAGAAATTCTGTAAGTTTTGGTAAATTCATTTGTAAATTTTTGTTTGGTGGCTTTGTGTGTGTGTTTGTTTAGCTGTACCTTCTTAAAAAATGAACAGTCTTACAAGTGATTGGTAAATGTTTGAGTAGACCTCAAGAAGCAGGTTGCCTTGGAGAAGATTTGAATGCATGCTGACCTCCAGTTAATAGCTATATGGAAGCTTTTACACTTTCTATATTTGATGTAGCTTACTCCTTCGGGGGGTAAGCCGCCTCAGTACTCCTGAATTTGGGCACTTCAAGTTGGAAGTTATATTGCACCTTTGTACTATGCCTTGCAGTTCAATACTTTTTCCCTGTCTGTATCATAGACTACTTTGTATGTATTTTTCTCTAACTAGGGCAAAATGAGAATTGCTATAGCAAGGTGTTCATGTGGGCGGGTGGTCCAGTGTTAAAATAAATTTTCCATCCTTGTCAAATGTTTTAGTTTATGAATGCAATATAAATGTCTCTTCTTTTTTCTTTACCCATTTGGTAGTGGATACCCTGTTTTCAAGAAAACTAAATGGAAAATACAGGCTTGAACGCCTTGTTCCAACTGCAGTCTATCAACATATGAAGATGCACAAGCGAATTTTAGGACATTTATCTTCTGTCTACTGTGTAACTTTTGATCGGACTGGCAGGCGGATATTTACTGTGAGTACAAAACCTTTATTTTTGTAGATATTTTTCATTTTTAATTACAATAATTTGTCACCTAATTTTTTCCAAAACCTGAAATAGGATAGATACAGTGGGATAGATAATGATTATGAATGAAAAGCAGAATAAGTCCTTTACTACTGTTCCTCTCATATTTGCTTTTTAATGGCCATGCTGGTTTACACACCAAAATAGTTTTGGCGTATGTATCTGAACATTAGATGTGATGGTTGTTGCTTGTGTGCAGTTCATTCAAAAAACTGTTCATTTTCAGTGGGAAGGATTTACTCTGTATAGGTTCTTTCTTCTGGCTTTGTTTTCTCTAGCAAAAACATAAGCAAAACAAGAAACTGCCACCACAGAATTAGATTAGGACATCAGAGAGGGAACTATCGCATGGTGTCTTGCAACAAATGTTGGGTCACAACAAATTGTCTTTATGAGATACTAGGAACTTTTTAAAAAATACTAGTTTTTTAGTTTTTTTAACTAATTGCCTTTTTAAAATTGTTGTTAAGTCATATATACTAGACAGATGTCTGAAATCAGTACTGAAATTGCAGGTTTCCAAAGGGATGTGATTTATAAAAATACATAGATATCAGTGTGATATTTAGATGTCTTGGTAACTATTCAGTTTCAGTAGAGACAAAGATTTCATAAACACACTTCATGCCAGTCCAGGATGCTTTGGCTGCATTTATTTCCTTCCTACAGACACTGGATGTAATTGATACCTGTGTAGATTCAGGAGCTTGATTGTGTCCTTTTAACCTCATGTCAGATAGCTTGAGCAATGCTGATAGAAGTACAGTTCACATTTCCTATTTTGCCTTGCAGTCCTAACTTCTAAAATTCTTTCAAGGCAGTTGTAAATATGAGTCTCCCTTTTGCCCACATATATCTTGCTTTGTCCCATGGGGAAGTGTGTAGTTGAAGGAATGGGACACCTTGCAGTGTTCTGAACAAGCCTATTTATTTGTTCACTTGTTTCTTCAGGCATGGAAGAGACTCATTCTCATGTTTATTTTGTTTTCGTCAGCAAGCTAAATCACAGGCATTAAAATCTTCTGTCCTGTGGTTTATACATGATTTATTTGCCAGGAAATGGGCTCTGTGTTGTGGGTTTATTTTGTATGTGACATGGCAGAATGCATTAAAGATTTTGAGAGAATTCTCTTGACTCTTAACAGCAGGTTTTTTTTGAAGAGAGAAGTAGAACAACCTGAAATAAAATGGGAGATGGAGAGGGGCAATATGTTTCTGCAAACCCTGAGTTTTGCTGGCATTCCTTTGGTGGCTGGTGTCCTGGTCTAATTGCTTGAAAGAAAGTTCCCAGTTTAGATCATGATTACTTAAGGTGTTAAATAAAGTGGCCATAGATATTAATTGTGGTTGCTGAATTTTCATTTTGGAGGGCCTAGGACTGAACTTCTTATCTCTGCACTTTTAGGTAAATCCAGTGTTTTTCATGTTAAGTGGTTGCTGGCAAATGGTTGTATTCCACATTTCAGTAAAATCCAAGTTGCTCTAGCTGGCCTCCTATAGTCAGTGGATAAACAGTCATGAACTGTTGTGTTGTAACTGCATCTACATAGTGAAATGGTGCCAGTTCTTTTCAATCTAGACCACTGCAACTACTAAAGTCTCTAATGTGGTATTAAATTTGTGTGCATCAGTAGGGAATTGTTCTTGCCTTACATTTTTACTGCACAACCTTCAGTGTGACGTTAGTTAGTTGAGTTGTTTTAGATTTGTAGTTGGTTCTGGAAACTGCATCATAATAGTTTCCTGTTCCACCTGACATCTGAAGGATTGAAAGCCTCTAAATTCAAGCTTTGTTCATGTTCTGTTTCAAATTAAAAGAAAAGAAGGTATGCTCAGCACATTTTTGAGTCATAGTCATCTGGGAGATGTTGTCCTTGCTAGAAAGACGTTACTTCTATTTTGCCTAAAGACAGCAGAAATGGGACAGTATACATTTTTCCTTACTAGCTTAGTTGATCTTTATTGTGTTCACATAGCAAGGTTGTGGTGCTGGGGTGGCTTCTGTGAGAAGTTGCCAGAAGCTTCCTTCATGTCCAGCAGAGCCAATGCCAGCCAGCTCCAAGATAAAGCCACTGCTGGCCAAGGCTCAGCACATCAGTGATGGTGGTAGTGCCACTGGGATAATGTATTTAAGAAGGAGAAAAATCCCAGGGTGGCTGCAGTTGGGAGAGAGGAGTGAAACATGTGAGAGAAACATCCTTGCAGACCCTATCATGAGTGAAGAAGGAAGAGGAGGAGGTGTTTCAGGTGCTGGAATAAAGATTCCCCTGCAACCTGTGGGGAAGACTGTGGTGAAGCAGCTGCCTCCCTGCAGCCTGCAGAAACTTTATGTTCTGGTTCTACTGAAACATGTGACTTGCAGAACCCATGTGGGGTAATAGAAATAAATACTGTCTTCTCTAGTTCCTGCACTACTTAAATTTCTGACTGCAAAAGCCTCCTTTTCTCCTCACCTTTATTTTCCTGTCTCAGCTGAGATTATTCTTTCTAGGGAATAATAAACAGCATTTTGTAATAGTCTGTGTAAGATTTCCAACCCAATATTAATTTGTGTGTTGCTTGGCAGTTTCACTTCATCCCACAGGTGTGTGTAATGGTAGGAAAATGAGCCAATTTTATTCCATACCTTGGTAATGCACTCATCAATTCTCTCTCGGTGCTGAAGTTGTTTTAGGATTCACTTTTGACAGATGCTTTTTAATAGGTATATAATTTGTAACAGTTGTGGATATAACCTTGGAAACATGAGTTGTGGTGTAAGCCAAATGCCCTTGCTAGTAGAATTGCAACAATATTTTAAGGGTTGTGTATTGTCCCATTCAGATCAGATAGTAACACATGAATTTGTTTGAACTCTAGTATTGATGTCTTGCCAAGGAGCTACAGAATTTACAATTTTACCTTAGTTTTTTTCTCTTTTGTTTTCCTTTCCCTCTGCCTTCTTTTCCCTCATTTTCCTTGTTGAGACTTGGCTGACAGTATTTTTCCTCTGCAGTGGAGATGTACAACATGTGCCTCTGTAGTCACACTATAGCCAGCTGGCAGGGAGCAGGCCTGTTTTATGCTGATCTTCTTGCCTTGGTTTGCTGTAACTAAAAAGACCTCTGGGGACCCTCCAGGTGGTATTATGTGCCACAACTATTTTTTTTTCCTTGCTGACCATTTTACATCTTTGTCTGTAACTGATTTCTACCTTTTCTAGTGTTGGGTCTGCCATTCCCTCCTCCTGCTTTCAGGTCTCTCTTGAGTGGTGAGGCTCTTATTTGCAGTTTTACAGCAAATGTGTGTGCAGCAAGCAAACATACCCTTCTCTCAGCTTTTTGGGTTTTTTGGTGGTGATTGCATTTTGAGAAGAATATGCAAGCTTCTTCATACTCTAGTCTCACATCATGATAACAGAACCGCATGAGCAGATACTATCTTTCAGATAGTTGTAACATCCTTACTGACAAAATGATGATGTACAGGTTGATGTGTGGACTGTGAGACTGTCAGTTTAGGGCATTTTCAGGTTTGAAGTGTTGTGATTAGCAGCCCAAAGTGCAGCTGGAGGCCAGTCACTAGTGGTGTACCACAGGGTTTGGTACTGAGACCAGTACGCTCTCATGCTTTATTTAAGGACCTGGGTGACCGAACAAGAGGGTGCCTTCCTTAGATGCCTAGAAGATAACAAAGCCTGAGTGGTAGATACAGCATCATGTTCTTGCTGACCCTGCTTGAGCAGGGAGTTTGGACTAAACCAAAATATTTTCTCACCTCAACAATTCTGTGATTCTGGCCTCTGCTCATTGCTGTAACTCAGACTCTGGTTGTGTTCCCTGGTCTGGCACTGTGGCAGTCTAGCAGTTAAGAGGCAAATATGTTCCACACAATTTCAGCATGGAGGTTTTATGCATAGATAGAAATAGTATAGACTATATAATTTCTCTTCTTACCCAAGAGGCAAAAAATATAATTATGAATAAGCTTCTGTAACTATTTCCTTTGCCTAGGAGACCTGGTTCTATTTTATAAAAGGTAGATGATAGTATTGCCATGCCTTCTGCTGTCTTTAAAGTGTAATTGCTAGATTACAGAGGCAGATGTGCAGAGGCACTGTAAATAGATGGAAGAGGAAAAACTGGTGAAATTTTCTAAGTGTGGTGTCACATTGTAACTTTTAGCACCTGTGTGTGTCCGGTAGCAGATCAGTGCTCTGGATATTAAAACCCAGCTTTGTCTTGCTTCTAAACCTAAGTAATTGAATTAAATGTTTACAATAAATCTTGTCCGTCAGTGTGTGTGCGGTGTTCAAATGTCATGGTATTGAGCCATGGTGTGGTGCAGATGCTCAGACTTTCAGGAAGGCACAGAAATGCAATAAAAAAAAATAAGGAATGAGTTTTGAATTTTTTGTTAGGGCTGGGAATTTGTTGTATACAGGCAAGTAGCTGTTAGAATTGTGTGGGAAGACCAGCAAAACTTTAATTAAGTATGAATATGTAGATGAAAGCTCTTGAGTTTGTTGAGAAAGAATGATCATTTTGATGTTTATGTGAATGTGAATATTTAAGCAGGTTTGTAGTAGTTTAACCTAATAATGGAATAGGTGTTCATAAATGCTCTTTTACCTAACTTCTTGTGGTAAGTATGATGATGACGAAACTAGGAAGGAACATATGTGGGTATAAATGATAGACAATACCAGTTTATAATTAACTTCCACTTTTAATGTGAATCTTTATTTTAATGTCTTGCAACCGCTTCTTCAGTTTGTGCTGGATTTTTGGAAAAAAATGTCTTACTGAAGCATAAACCAACACGCTGGAGGATTTGTGATCTGTATTATAAATGCATCATGATTTGTATATACTGTTGAGAATCAATTGTAAAATTGTGTTTTGAATGCAGTGTGGAAAACTGTTAAAAGCATGGGTGGGAGTATCTGCATGTCGCCTGTTTCTCACTTCACTGTGCTAACTGTAGCATCAAAGCAGCCCATGGTATGGTTGAAATTATTTCTACCTTACTTCTAGGGGTCAGATGATTGCCTTGTAAAAATCTGGGCAACTGATGACGGAAGGTTGTTGGCTACCCTGAGAGGGCATGCAGCTGAAATATCTGATATGGCAGTAAACTATGAAAACACCATGATAGCTGCTGGAAGCTGTGATAAAATGATCCGAGTTTGGTGCCTTCGAACTTGCGCACCCTTAGCAGTCCTGCAGGGCCACAGTGCATCTATAACGTCATTGCAGGTGGGTTTTTACTTTGCAAAAATTAGTCATGAGAACATTCAGTGTAATAAAAATGCATGCTTGGCAAGTAAGCTTGAAGTGAGAAGGAATTTTCATGGTATGCATTGTGAAAAAACATGTTCATTGTCAAAATGCCTGACCTTTGAAGAATCCCAGACATAATCCTTGTTCAAAAAAATTGTGTGACACATGTGGGCAGTTCTGTTTTGAAGTACCATTTCTTTGTAGGCTGTGATTGTGAGCAGAGGTGCATTGGGTAAAAACTGCAGTCACTGGCAGTACTGTGGTGTTGTTTGCATGAGTTACATGCTATTGTGCAACTTGGGTGGTGGGGAGGGAGGAGGAACCTGGAGTGCTTTGGCAAGTAACCCAGAAGGGTTGTTCTGGAGGGAGTTGACAGCAACATTTTGTTATTTTGGTGTTCATTCCAGTCAGTTTCCCTTAAATATGGTATGATGCTTGACTTTTTCTTTTTTTTTTTCCTTTTTGGTTGTTGTTGTTGTTGAAGTGAATTGTGGAACTCCTTAGCACATCTGGAACAGGTTAACAGGAAAATTTTTCTTTTTTCTTCCTTTCTTCCTCCTTTTCCCAGTTCTCTCCATTATGCAGTGGCTCAAAGAGATACTTATCTTCAACCGGGGCAGATGGAACTATATGCTTTTGGCTGTGGGATGCTGGCACCCTTAAAATAAAGTTAGTTGCTATTTTCTTTATTGCTACTTCTGTTTATGTAATTAAGGATGATGTACAAATATGGAGAAAAATTTTACTAAACCAAGCTTGTCATTGACTACTTCAGTATATGATTGTTGGGAATGATCTATTTCTGATGTAGCTATAGCTTGCTTGCTTATCTCTTAAAAACTAAGTTGATAACACAACATTTTGTGGAGTGATAATGTAGATCTGTTAATTTAGAAAATGGGTCTCCTGTTGAGGTTTTTTGTTGAATATAATGTCAAAGTTGGCACTGCATTATTCTGATGTCATCACAACTTCAAATGAAATTAAAATTATGATGATAAAACTATTGCGATTTAGATTGCAAAATCCACTTTTAAAGGAGACAGTAACATCCTAGCATAAATCAGGGTAGAATATTTTAATGTTTGTTGTTTCCTTACCTGTATTACCTTTTCATAGTTGCTCTTGGCTGTAACATGTCAGAAGGCAGAATTCTTGGACAGCCATGTATTGATGGCTGAAGTTGTGCCTGAAATTTCTGCCTTCAAAGATATTAAAAATGTTGTCAGGACTTTCTTACATAGTTTTTTTAAAATCAACTTGCTCAGCAGCTTTCAAATGTTCTTTGCTCTTTATCACTGAAACCTATAGCTTAAAATTGGAAATAGTTGTTTTAGTAATCATCAATGATTTAGTTTTGATGATGGGATGTGTTCTTATGGATATATGCTCCTCGCAGGTAAGTTCAATTTCCTTGTAGTTTTGGTAATTGCTGCTAGAATCTTTTTCTTCCAGTGTGCTGAGGTTATGCAGAGCTTGCAGGCGCACTTGCATAGGTACTTTCTAGTTCCTTAACTATTTTGATGTTCCCTGGATGTTTTGTCTCTCTTTTGGTACTGTAAATGAAGCTGTGTCTCAGGTTCTAACTCCTCTGTTGCCTAGTGCATGCTGTAATGAAATTAAGACTCCCTTTTTTACTGAGGACAGGAGGAGATAGCTTACATGCTTATTTTTGTGTGAAGGAAAGGAGTTGCCATCACATTATTTTTCTTAAAGCTTTCTAAGACTGAGCTCTTGTTGACAAGATGAAATTTTAGTCTCTCTGATTGGTAAACCTTTTGAGCCTACATGGTTTTTATCTTTTTCCTTTCTTTTCTTCTCCTTTTCCTAAGTAAAGTTTTAGTCTATGGAATTGATTTTTGAAACTAATTCTGTCATTAGAAAATAGTGAATCCTTGAAAGTTAGGTAGATTATAGTGCATAAGCTGGGAGATGAATATTTAGAAATTATGAAAGTTTGAATGAATCATGGAGTTGGATGAGATTTGTCTTGAGATTAAGCTTAGAGAAGGAGAAAATTGGTACCAATTCTGGGAGGGGATTCTCCCATGGTGATATATAATTGTAGAATTAAAATTCTTAGTGACATGCTCAACAAATATTAAAAGAGAAGATATTTGAGGAATGCTTTCATGTAGAAGTCATTTCAACAGATGTGATTGGACAGGGGCATAGAGAAAACAGATCAGGTGAGATGTCTTGTGCAGCACAGCAAGGAAGTGGTTTGGTAACCTAAGTCACGCCAGTGACTCGTGTTGCTTAACAACAGGGTGCAGATTAAATTTTGAGGCTAGAATTTTTCTACTGCCCTTGCCTTCTGTTTTGGAAGTACTTTTTATGTTGGGTTTGAGAAGAGAGAAGAAAGTCATTAAGCTGTGTTTTTTCAGTCTGTGAAAGAAACCCCAAGTACGTGAAGATGAGTAATGTACAGTCGAGTGTGTTGAAGAAGGAATATAATGAGGAATTGCTTGTGGGGCCTTATGGTTCTAGAAAGTATCAAATGAAAGTATCAGTTTTCAAACTGGAAGAAGATGGTTCTTTACAAAACATGCAACTGCGTTACAAAACTCATTGCCACAGGCTATTATGCATTATATGAAGATACTAAAAGGCATCACTGTCTGCTCTTTCTTCTTTTAGATCTTTGTTAAGCTTAGTAAAACTGTAATGTATTTGAAGTAATTGATGTTTTTTAATCCAAATTAAAACTTGATAAAAATGTCTAAATAAGCAACAGGTGTGTCTTTTGGGACTGGAGTATAATTGTGTGTCATTTATGATATCAAAACTGTTGGACACACGGACAATTCTTAATTTCCTGAATTGAATACTAGTTTAGGAAAATTGTTAGGTGAAGTTTTACTCAATGTACCTTAGCTGTAAACTCTTCTAACTGTGCTTATCATGATTGTTCCAGTAAACCAAAATAAATTTTACTGGGAAACTTGCAATCCAGTGTAATTTTTCACAAGAAGGCTGCATTGCATGGCCAGTGCAGCTCAGCAATGGGTGTATATATTGTCAGAACACTTTTCAGTGACGTGATTGCACTTACACACTTGGATGTGGTTCTCCTTCCAGAGCTGCAGAAGTGTGGCAGGTTGCCTCTACATCCATTCAGTTATGTGCTGGGGGAGAACAAGTACCAGCAATATAAGAGCATCAAGAGAAAGAAAGATGTCTGTTAATTTTTGTCATAAGGCCTCTTTTGAAGTTACATTAAAAAAATATGATGTGTAGGCCATCTGGAAGAGAGTCACTGGTAAGGTGGGAAGTTTATCCTTCCATTTATCTGTGTAGTAAAAAATACAGGCTTGCTTCTGTTCAGTATTTTTGAAGAGGAGAAAAGCTGGCAGGGACAGTAAGATCTTACCATGGTTGTTCAGCCTCTGAGCTTGTTGCCCTGTATCTTGGTTCTAGTGCAATTCCCACCCCAGGAAGGAAAAACTGGAGCTTTCAAGCAAGACTTAGGATTTTGTGTAGTTCAGGTGAAAGATGCTGTAACACACTTAAGACAGAACTTGAACTCATGTTTCTCTTGAGCTTGACTGCAGCCTGCTCTACAAGGATGGAATTGCTATTAGTGATGAAAGTGTGGTACTAAATTACCCAATGCTTCAAATGGGGATGGGTGGTAAAGTCTTGAAATTTTAGCTGCTTTAAAGAAAAAAAAAATCAATATATCCCACACCTGCTTTTTGTACTCGAAACTACTCGGATCACCTGGTGCCCCTGGTGAAGGGCACTCTCATGATGATCATGTGGTCGATTGTCATTTCAAGATGATTGGCAGTGCCATTAGTACTTTGCTGAACTTTTTCATGGAATACGGGAAAGGCAGAGTTGCTGTTGTATTTAGTGTGCTCTCAAATTAAAAAGAATCAGTTTTGTTCTTAAGTACACTGAGCTGTACTTTCTGTGGTTTTTTTTCTTTGCAAATGTTTATTTTGTTTCATTCTCAGATTGCGAAAATCTTGTAAATCAGCTTTGCCAACAACTCTGCTGCAGTTAATATTATTTAATTAATATTATGTCTGAAATTAGGGGCTTCCCATGTTGGTCTCCTACTTTTTGATAACCTTGTTAATTGAGACATGTTCTGTGTTTGGGTCAGACATATAGCCTAGTCTGGAGATGTTAGTGACAGCTTTGTTTTGATGAACTGCAAAAGGATACATTACAATAGATTTAGTGTCATAGGATGAAAGAGACATTGGTGCAGCTGACCACAAAATTCTCAGGTTGTTCAATGGAAAGTGAGCAACCTTGTTCACATGATTCTGTGATTAGGGTGGATACATGTTCTTTAGTGTTACAGGGGCACCTGTGTACTCCTATTCTTTCCTTGAAGAGATTTATGACCACGAAGCTGTCATGTATGTCTAAAAGCAGTAACATTCCAGGTAGATTAATTCTGTTTCCAAACAGAGGAAGACTGGTTGTTGCTGCAGGCAAGGAATTCATAGAATGTAGCCTAAACAAGATTGGAAAACAATTGAAAATTTAGGCAATCAAGTCTTACCCTGAGTTTAGTCTTCTTTTACTATTCTGGGTGGTGACAGTAAACACAGGAGTTGAATCCTGCATCAGTTTGCAGTAGGGAGGAGTGAGAAAGTGTGCTTCATCAGAAACTGAATATTTATGTGCTTCATTCAAGTTTAAGGGAGAATTATTACAACTGGTCAGTGCATCACAGTTAAATTAGTTGCACTGTGAAATATTTGCCTACGTATCCTTTCAGAGGAAGACACTGAGTTTCATTTTTCTTCTGACACCTGTTTGCATCACAAGTTTCCAGTGTTAGCCTGTTACTGACAGACCATATGAGCAAGGCAGCAGAACCGTCTCACAGATTTGAACAGAGGAGCTTGGTGTACTGCTTTTCTTCTTATCTATTTATTCTCCCATAATTTTAAAAAGAGGGGAAAACAACTCAGGAAAAACACATGCTGATTTTGACATTCCTGTTTTGGACAGGACACTGATTTCTCAATTATCAGTGTGATGTGATATTTCCCATTTGCTTTCTTATGCAGAAGGCACTTGATGTTAAAGGGGTTGGTAATATATCAGAACTCAGATATGCTGAACCTTTTTCATTAACGTGTGAACAAAGACTTAAGTTAGAGGTTATATCACACATCTGTTTTCTCTGAAGAAGTCTTGCTTGAACTACTACTTGACCAGAGTTAGACTAGTTTGCGGGTTAGATTAATAAACTAATAAAACACTTAATAAATGCATTGAAAATATATTTAAAGTGAAACACTGTCCTGGGGAGAACCAGCTTTTGTCCCCTTTTCACACTTCACAAAAATACTGATTGCCCAACTCATTTTGCAATCTGCTCTATTGTAGAAGAGTGGTGTAGTCTCGTCTCCTAATGCCTAAAATAGCACATATTGGAGAGACATGAGTTTGAGAATTTAAATTGGTTTTCCAAACCAGAATGTGAGTGCATACTTTCTCGATTTTGTAGCTGTCCTAATGCCAAAGGCAGAGTTCACAAACAGCAGTGGAAGAAAATAATAGCCTATTTATCTATTTACATTTGTTCTAAATTATGTAAACTGTGTATTGAATTGTTTGATAGTTCTTAGGATCTCACTTAAGGAGCATTTCAGCTGTTTTGTAGGAAAGATCTTTGTCTTGTTTAGTGTATCTTGTGAAATTTTCTTATTTGCATGGAGTTACCTTAAAAGTCCTGCAGGAAAGGTCACAGAAACAGCTATAGTGAATGGGTAATTTGAAGAAATATTTCTTAACTGGTGTTGCTGATGTTTATTGCTTTGTTTTATGCATAAACATCAACAAGGTTTAATGCTTATTACTTTTCTTGAGACAGCAATAGCTGATTAGTGGACAAAGATCTCTTATGCATCTGCCTTCAGGTGAAATTAATTATAACAGGCCATTTTGCTTTTAAAAGAGAACATTTTGAATAAGTTCTGAATATACATTCTTTTATGTTAGAGCAAATCTTTAGTGATGACACTCGTGGGTGTAGTGCTGCTGTTCTCTCATAAGTTAATTCTTTGAGGGAAGATTGCAGATGGCATACTGTGCAAGACCACCTACTGGTTTGAGGTTGCTGTAATGCATGAACAGAATTGAAATAATGATTGAAGAACTTGATATGATTTGTTTTGGTTTTACACATCCTTAAAGTGCCAGGTTCACTGAAGCTTTAGTTTTGCTTGCACATGAGATTCTGAAATGAAAACGGAGAGACATAAAGTAAAATCTTTTACAAACTTCTAATCTTTGTCCTGACATTTTGGGTACTGTTTGAAACTAGACTACAAGGATATATGTAATTTGGAGAAACTCTTATATTCTAATACTGTGAAAACCTCCAAATTTATTCAAATTTCTTTGATATCCTCGTCTATATAGAGCACCCAGTTCTGTTTCTTTCTTGTAAAAGCAAACATATGCCACAAGAGAAAACCAGTACACCCAGTGGTTTAAAACTGAACATCACAGGAAACTGGCTACGTTCTGCCTTGCTGATAACTTCAGGAGAGTGTTATGTATGGCACTATCAGAAGGGAATAGGATTTAAGTTATGTTACAACTCTCCTTGATGCATAGATTACTTAGTCCATCTGGATGTCTTAGTTTCGTAAAGATCAGATTATGAAGCATAGTCACACAAAATTGTTTATAAATGGGCAGCCATCTGTTCCTTCATATTTAATTTTATCCTTCTGTCCTTTATTTCTAAGATACTGACTTGTTTCTTGAAACCCTATTAGGAAATTATCTAACTGGTTTTTTTTTATTTTTTTTATTTGCAGTCCGAGGCCAACAAAGTTTACAGAACGTCCTCGGCCTGGAGTCCAAATGATCTGTTCTTCTTTTAGTGCTGGTAAACAACTTCTTTTTTCCTCCTCTCCTTGTATGCATATAGGAAGTCACTTGAGGTGTAAAAAAGTACAGTACAGTTACTGTAGCATATTTATTTTTAATGAGATGGATTTGAGTTTAAGTGGCTGTTAAAAGACCCCAAATATTTAAAATAGAAATTCAGAATTTATGCATTGATACTTGCTGCTGCAGATATTTGTAGAAACAGTTAAAACATGAAATGTTGTAAGTAAGTCTCTTGTGACTGCAAGTCTTTTCAGAAGAGGATAGATATATACCTTTTTTGCAGAATAATTAGGAGAGTCAGCTTTATCTGAGATGTAATATATGGGGATTTGTACAAGAAGGGGCTGATTACAGAGTTCTCACGGTCTGGGTTTCATTGATTCTAGAGCTGGTAACTGAAGAATGCTACATAAATAATTGGATAAAATATCAAAATGTACTGGAGCGCTAGTTCCGTTTGAATTTTTTTAAGAGGGAGGCTTCTAAGGGCTTAGCTGCAAGCAAATTACTCTGGTCAGCTAATCTTTTGGATACATCTCCTGATGCATATTTACTGACAGCAAATGTGAGGTAATTCAGCTCCAGTTAAACTTTGGAGTTTCTAAATCTTGTTTTTACTTAAAGGTCAGTTACAGGCATAGTTGAAATGAGATACAGCTATAAATTTCATAGAATAAATTGAAATATTTGATGTTGCATCCCTTTGAAAATACTGTAATAACAGTAGATTGCCCTTTTTTTAAGACTTATCTGTTTGTTTTTCTCAGGTGGAATGTTTTTGGCCACTGGGAGTACAGATCACATCATTAGGGTTTATTTCTTTGGATCAGGTCAGCCAGAGAAGATATCAGAGTTGGAGTTTCATACTGTAAATACATTTTTTAAAATTACATATGTACTTGATTAAAGTAATAATTTGGATAAAAAGGGGATAACTTGGAGAAATTTGATTTCTTTTTTCTTTTTCTGCTCTTTTTTATATAGGACAAAGTTGACAGCATTCAGTTTTCAAATAGTAGTAGCAGGTAAGCACACTATTCAGAGCTAGCTTTTTGACCTTGTAGATATTTTTAAATATCAGTTTCCAGAGAGAGTTATTAAAAAAAGAGCTTTATTTTGAAGTTCATCCAGTAAAATTGTCTCTATCTATTGGAGTCTCGCTCTTTCTTTTTAATGGTACTCCTTAGTTTCACAGTTTCATTGTATTGCTGAAATTATGGGTTTAAAAATACTGGAAACTTCTTCCTGAGAAATAAGGGGGGGTGTGTGTGTGTATTCACATATCAAATACATGTACTTTTAGATATATTTTAACATGTAAACCTTTTTTCAGTTAAGTGACTGCTGCATACAGAGAAATTATCAAACTAGATCTAACCATGTGTTGTTTAGCTAGCCTACTGCTTTTTTTAATGTTTCACTTTACGTTCTGGATATTGGATATGAAGGATGCTCAAGAAAATAGTTTGGTTTATTATGAAGCATCTGACACTTTACTTATGTGATGTTCTAATGTACACTTTTATCATGATACAAACAGTTGCAAACCAAGCTTCACCCACCTCTTTCTCCTCCTCCTACCCCTGAACCTCTAAAAGGGGGACGAAAAGGATGGGAGAGAAACTCAGGCTGGGAAACACTTCCTCATTTAAATATCATAGTACTTACTCTGTATACAATGCTAACTTATTGGGAATAGGTTTTGTTTTAAATCATGTCTGTACTTCTACTTGCAGGGCTCTCTTCTTGACCTTGTGTTATAGGGTCTGTCCCTTGAAATGTTCAAGGGTTGTGGTGTCCCTCTGCCAGTGCAGTGTCATAACTCAGCAAGGTGCACCAAAGGTCATAGAACAGTTAGTTTGGAAGGGGCTCAGGATAGGGAAACAGATTTGACTTTTTAGAGGCCTTCAATTTTTTTGCTGGTATGGGAAGTGCTTTTAACCTCAAACCACTTGTACAGCATTCTGGCACTGTTTGGACTTCTTACTCATACCTTCTGGTTTTGAATTCTAATGTCTGGGACTTCAATTTTCAGATGTCTTTTCTGTACAGATCTGCCTTTGATCTCTGAGTAACTTTTTCCCCCTTTTGTTAGATTTGTGAGTGGAAGCCGTGATGGAACAGCGCGAATCTGGCAATTTAAGCGAAGGGAATGGAAAAGCATTTTGTTAGATATGGCTACTCGCCCAGCAGGGTAAGTGATGTAAAATGTTCTGCTATCACATAGATTCTTGAGGGCCTTTGATATAATTTGCTGACTTACTAGATTTTTTTTTAAGAAGAGTGAAAGAAAAGAAAAAGAGGAGGCTTAAATTATTATTGCTTAAATGCACGGTATGCTTATCTAGTTCTTGAAATCCAGCTAAAATAAATATTTGACTACATATTCAGCTGTGGAAATGAGCTTGTCCTGATAATAGTGCCACTGGTATTTTGATTAGATTAAAACAATAAAAGATAATCAAAACCCATTGAAGGTCAAATTCATATGGGCTTTTTACATAGATATTTATTTCTGGAGCATGAAAACCAGGGCAGGTCTCTTCTTGAGACTGCTTGCATTTTAGTAATATTTACAGATATTGTGGAACCTGCATGCTCAGAAAAGCATTATTGGGTCCATTTCATACAACATGCCAGAGCAAAGAAATTGCTGGCTCTGTAATAGTTTTGTGTTTGTTAAAACAATATGAGAGTTTACAAGAGTTTGTAGGTATGGGAAACTTCTGTACACTAGAACAAGCAACAAAAGATGCTTGAAGATGGAGAATGACAGTAGGAATGGCTTGCACCTTTTTGTTTTGGCATGAAGATATTTTTCAGCTGACGCAAATTATAAAGATTTATAACAGGTTTAAGGGATAAACCTTCTTCCCCTATGTGAGTGCTTTGAAGGATATTTAGTAAAAAAAAAATATAATGGTTTCAGGAGTAATCAGACCAAGAGAGGGATGGAAGAGAAGGCTAGATAAGCTGTAATTTAGTTAGATGTTTAGATCAGATATTATCTTTTCAGTTACGGATAGATGCAACAAAACATAGGTTATCAAACTGTTGGACTAGAGTGTATAAAATGCTGCTACTTTGATAACAGACTGAGTTACTCTCAGTAGAAATGCTCAATTTTAATTGATACTGGGCAAAAGAGGAATGGATTCTTCATTGTGGTCATAAATGCTGAATTTATCTGAGAAACTGAAATACTCTTTTTTGTATAACACTCTAACAAAATTCTGTTTTATCCTTTTTATGGGAGGAATAAGTGCAGTTCCAAATTTGATCTTTTCTGCACAAGAACTGTTTTATCAAAAAAATTAAATCACTACACTGAAAGGAAAGAGTGAATTCAGCTTATAAAGCCTGCTGGGTTCTGCATTGAATCTAGAAAGGAATTTGGCTATAACCACATTTTCTATTATTGAGTTTTACAATGCATACTATTGTGCAGTGTGTTGTTGTGCTTACTATATGGAAGATTCTGTATTTGGTCTGCCTACATAGTGGTAACATGCTATTGTTGCATTTGGTTGATGTTTTGATAGAAGTAAATGTGCTAGAGAATTCAAGGGTGATTAGTCTTTAAATCACTTTGCCAAAAATGTAATTTTTGAGTATTCTGATATGTTATATTATAGATTACTGTTGCTTGAGTTTCATGCAAGATTAAGTGCCATTATTACCAATAGTAAAGTGATGCCAGGGTAGTGGTGTAGTTCTAAATATTGCGTGAGAATTTAGATAATTTAAAGGTATAGAATACTGCTCTCCATATTGAGAACTACTTATTACAAATATTCTTTAGGACAATTTGCTGTTACTTGGTTGATTAATTTGGATTTTTGTTTTTTAGATGTCACAAAAAGTACTGTAGCTATCAATTTAAGTAAATTAGGTCATGTATCAGAGGGCATTTTCTGGAAGATCCTTTAGTCATTGTTTAAGTATCTACGATTCTTTGTGATTATATGTGCTACATTATAGAAAACATCTTTAATTTCTCTGATTTCAGAGAATTTTTAAGAATATTTCTCAAGAAATACTCTTAAAAATACAGCAAAATACTGAAGTATTTTCACTGGTTATTAGTGTTAAAGTATTTTGGCAAAGTAGGATTACACTGAAATTTTTTACTTTTTTGTTTTAGACAAAGTTTTCAAGGAGTTGAAGATAAAATCACAAAGCTGAAAGTGACCATGGTGGCATGGGATCGCCATGACAATTCTGTTATAACTGCAGTTAATAATATGACTCTGAAAGTCTGGAATTCTTTCACTGGCCAGCTCATTCACATTCTCATGGTAAGGTGTACCATATTGATTTATCAATCTTGAATGCAAGATTTATTTATACATCATTGACATTCTTCCATATGTTTTTTTCCTGAAACTGCTGTGACAAATGTTTGCAGATAGTTGAAGTGTAATAGAGAGGTCTATCAGCTGCTTATTAGAAAAGAAAAGCTTAAAGTTGCAACTAACCAGTTCTGTTCAAGATATCTGAAACTAATTTTGGACGTTTTAGTGGTTTTGTTTGTTTGTTTTTTGTTTGTTTGTTTTTAATGGAGTTCTGTCTTGAAGGAGAGAAGAAAATGATTGGCTTTTTAATCTTTATTTAATGTGATGTTTTAAAATACTGTTAATGAATAAATTTGCCCTCTTTAACCATAGACACTTCTGCAATCTAATAATTCCATGAGTACAAAAATTAGTCTTCTAACTAAAATCAACAGTGTTACTAATCTCTGACACTTCTTCTATAATTGAGAAAATGCTTAACTCTAGATAACTTGATACTCTGCTTAGAGATGGAAATACTTCTTGCAAATCTCTAAAATATAGCAGTAATTTTGAAGATATTCTCTACCTTTAAGTTATATATTTAATTCTTTATGAGTTTAAATTAAATTTCTAACTGATACTCTACTGGAAAAAAAAATGGAAATCTGTGGAAAATTAAGACCACAAGATACCAAGTGTTTTGGACACTAATCTTTTTTAAATCCTGGAGAAAGTATTGGGACGTACTTGTGAAGGTGACATACTTGACAAACTACTTAGGAAGGTAAAATTGCAACTGGAAAGAAAAGAGTGTAATCCACTGCTACCAAAATAAAGTGTGGTTAAAGTAGTTTTTTGCTGCGTATTTTCATAGTTAATATGGCAGCCACTAGTTGAGTCCTTGTTGTGTCCTTTTTGAGACCTTGGGTAAACATTTAAGACAACGCTCTTTTTAATTCTGCTGTGTCTTTATTTTCAGGGACATGAAGATGAAGTGTTTGTGCTTGAACCTCACCCATTTGATCCAAGAGTTCTCTTCTCTGCTGGACATGATGGAAATGTCATAGTTTGGGATTTGGCAAGAGGGGTCAAAATCCGGTCTTACTTCAACATGGTAATTATTGTGCTTTACACAGATATGCCAAAGCAATAATTTTAAACCTTCTGCTTTTAATACATTCTTATGTAGGCCATCTTGAAGTATGATTTATGTATAGAGCAAGATCCTGCGTCTGGTGAAGTTACAAAAAATTCCTTTTCTGTTCAGTGGGGCAAAGAGTAAATGTGTAAAATGTTAAGAGTTGTTTCTTTGGCTGTATTTCATAGTGTTTTATTTTCATATGCTTGATCCACACAAAATTGCAGTGTTAGTTACATTGTCAGAGGTCATGTGTAAGAGACAGGGTGACCAAGACCCTCCTTTAGTGCTCTTTTTCCTGCCTGGGGAGCCAAGGTGGGACTTGGTTTATTTTTGCATTACTAATTCTCAGTCTGGCTAAAGCTGTTCATGAGTCTCCTGATCTCATACAAAATTGTTGTATGTTGCCTTGGCCTATTGGATGGAATACTGTCAGTCTTTCTGTGCAGAGCTCCCCCACATTCAGGTTTCAGATTTGGTCTGTTCTGCACTAGACTGTTTCTCCTGCAAGATGAATGCAATAGGTGTTTTCATCTGTTTCTTGATATTAAATGGGTCTTAGTACGTATCTTTTTCCACAAAAAGGTAATGTATTGTGTAATTCAGACTTCGTCTCCTGGACAAAATTACAAAAGCTTTTGTAGAATATCCACAATCATTTGGAATGCTTGAGAGTAGGCAAATGGGCTTCAGCTGTAGTGGAGTGGCAGTCTTGGAGACCAGCATAAAGAAAATCATCTGAAGAAGAGACCTATCATAGATATATTCACAAAAAGATAAGGGACATTTAGAAATAAACTCAAGCCAGGATGGTCACTGAACCTAAAGAAAGGTTTTGAGATTTGCAGTACAGTAGAGTTCATAAGGTCTTTGAGGAAATTCAGCCCATCTTAATCAGCAAGTGTGCAACCTAGATTTCCTTCAGCAATGGCCTGGGTTAAGTAGTGTTCTCTCTGCAGTGATTTCTGTAACTGAGCTTATGAAGGATCCAAGACAATTATATTAGAGCTACGAGTGTGCCATCTTCATTACTTGGTGCTATTCACTGTTGCCAGTTGAAGTGTATGTTCTCATTTCATGGTTAACTTGCATTTCCAGTTCTACTTACAATGGATGTATGATGGTTTTCATGGAGTTTAGGTCAGAAGAGTCTGAGCTAATCTGCTCTTTTTAAACCAAGTCCATTTAAGAGCTATCAGAATCTAAATTACAGATGCCTGTGATGTTAGGCAGGCCCAAGATACTGAAATATTTATGTCAAGAGTGCCATGCAACATGAACACCTAAAAAAGGTAGTAGTCACATACATTTTAAGATCTTCGGAGTCGGAGAAATTTGCAGACAAACAGAAGATTTCAGCAGCTAGTGATTATGTGCTTTGTGCTGGAAACTAATATGATAAAGTCTGCCTGCTCTGTGAGGTGAGGGGGAATTGGAAGTCTGGCAACCAGTTCATCTCAAACCAAGGAATTACACTGTATGAGCCAGGTATGCAAGAGAGGCATCTCTCTATGGACTGAATATTTCACCACTGTGTTTGATGCAAAAGACATGGGTGGAAATTAC
Source organism: Onychostruthus taczanowskii (assembly GCF_017590055.1). Taxonomy (NCBI): domain Eukaryota; kingdom Metazoa; phylum Chordata; class Aves; order Passeriformes; family Passeridae; genus Onychostruthus; species Onychostruthus taczanowskii. The sequence goes on from NW_024501348.1 coordinate 7,515,357, forward strand.
AGGTTTTCTTAGGTGATCAGGGTGGCAGGCAGAGGACATTGTGCAGTCACCTCTGCAGAGCTGCAAAGTTTAAGAGATCTGATTTACAACAGTGGGGGGGTAAAAGAGTTCATACAGAGCTGCCAGTCTTCTCTCTCTACTAAATGGCAAATGAAAAATCTCATTATCATTGCCTGGTCTGTGGTACCAGAAGTAGCACTTAGTGATTTTTTCATAACAAAAGTTCCTTAAAAAATGTTGCAGAACTTGGGGGAATTGGTTGAATTAGCAAAATCAGAGATAACTGTTGGTTTAATGTTAGTCCAGTCAGGTATTTTTATCCTAGATGGATTGCTTTGTACATCTAAAGCCTTGTGGCAAATCCCTAAAGTAGAGTTGGATTTTTTTAAATTACTTTCCACCCTGCCTCCAATGCTGTCATTGTCAACATGAAAAAAAACCCTGGGCAAACAAACAAAACCTCCCCAAAATAAGAAAAAAACAAAAACAAAAAAAAAAAAAACAAAAAAACCAAAACCAAAAAGGAAACAAAAGACCAAGGGATGCAAGCAGTGTCAGTCTTAATTCTTTTATCCAGTCAGTGAATATGAAATTGCAAAGAAAATCATAGTAACCAAATATACTGGGTTTTTTTTGTATTTAACTTAAACTTTGATTCCTCCATTTATTTGTTTCTTGCTGGTTGCAATTCGGTCCCATTAGGTGACTCTGGTGGTCCTGCAGAACATCCTTTCCCAGGTTTTTAAACTGAAGATTTGCTATTAAATTAATTGTCATAATTGTGGTTAATTTGAAGTATCTTTGGACTGTTTGAAGCATCTTTGGTCTGTTTGCCAGATTTTGGTCTTTATCATTAATAGTCACCCCATACTGTCACATGGGGTACTCTCAGTAAGTATATATGCTTTATATATTTCATATTTTCACCTGTAGCCATCATTTCATTTGGTCTAATTGTGTAAGTATTGCATAACTTGGTGTTGGAGTCCATGGACATTCAGAAACTGGTTTAGTTCAGTGACTTGAGTCCCCTACACTCAGGGGGTGTTTTCAATATGCCAGAGAGTGCAGTTTGCCATAGAAATATCGAGTGTGAGGTGGTTAAAGCATTTTAGGCAATTTTGACATTTAGAAAGAGGATGAGATGGTTTTAAATTGCATGTGTAAATACAGGTGTTTGGTTTTTGGACTAGGTCATATTCACACCAGGCCTGACTTAATACAGCTGCTAATGAAGAATGTGTTCTTGGTGCAATATTAGGACAGTTTTATATGCAGTATCTCCCAGGTACAAAGAAGCATTCTGAAGAAACAGGGTAATAATTCTTAAGTGGTTCCTTTATCCCACTGTTTCAGAGTTTATGTACTTCACAAAAACAGTGTTGTTGCTACAGAAGAACATCACAGACTCTTGTAAATGTTTAAATTGTAATTAATTTTGCTGAAGAATGTATGAGCTGTAAGTGTCTTGGTGGATGATCAAGGGAACAAATACACTGAATAGTAGGCTGTCTGGTGAAAGCAACTGCATGATAATGTACATAAAGATATATTTTAAATGCAGTCCCTTACTCAAAGCTGAAGGGAGGCATCTGGATCCCTTGAGTGGTAAGGCATGTTTCCAGCAACCAAGGGAGATCCTTGCTTTCCTAAAGTAGCCTACAGGAGCAGGTGGCACTCATTTTTTGGGATTACCTTGGCTGTTGGAGTCAGGAAATGGAAGACCTGGATTCTGTTGTATCCTCAGTAGTAAAGCACTCAATTCAACATCTGCTGCTTACTCAGGAGAGCATCTTGGCTATAAATGCCTAGACAGGACTTCTTCCCAATTTTCCCAAACTGTGCTACTATGGAGAGAAGTGAACCTGTTGCCTGTGCATTAGGTACTGGGTAGTTTTATTGGGTATACAAATCATTCTAGGTAAATGACAAAGTGGAAGAAGTTCTTTGCCTTCAGGCAAGCTTTTGTATTTGCAGGATTCCTGCTCTCTCAGGTCATAAATAGAAGGTGTACACCACTCAGTTCTTGTCATAGCATTTGTTTTCTTTCAGGTGTTCCCACTAAGTTACTTCCAGATCTGAAGCTGTTGGTTTGTTAGGAATTCCAGGGTTGACACTTGGATGGTATGTGCTGCAGCTTAGTCTTTAGGCTTTAGACAGAAGTTTCTCAATGCTGAGAACATAAGAAGGCAAAAAAAACCCTAGAGGGATATAATATTTCAGATCTAAATGGAGATGTCTGGTAATGTTAAGTGGATGCATGGGTCTTTGTTTGGTTTGGTGATTGGGTTTTGTTGGTATTATAATTTAGACATTAAGTATTGGTATTCCTTGAGTCTGACCCTAAATAGGTTTGTGGTGTGGTGGTGCTGCCCTTGATTGTTAGTTTTTGGACTTAGGCAGTTTCACTTAAGCACACTTTCCTTTAAGAAGTACCTCTTGGGGATGAGTTCTGCTGACTCAGACTGCTTGCAAAAAGCATTTTGTCTGTGGTCTTGGAGCATAGGTTTCTCCTGATAGTTCTTGTCCTGTGAGTGGGCTGCCCTGGAAAAGAATATTGAAAGATGTTTCCTAAAAGATTTTAGGATATGTACAAGCCTGTAGTTCTGTTCTTTATCTTTTTTGGTTTGCTTGGGATTTTTTGGTTCTTCTTTTTTTTTTTTTCTTTAGTGTCTTTTTAAAATTTTTTGAAGAACAATTTGGTTTATAGTGTAGATTTATGAACAGTTGCAGGAACATATGGTGACTCCTATTACTTTAAAGTATGTTTTTGAAAGTATGAAGACTGTACTACAGTAGCAATAGTGAAAGATTAGGGGAGAGCAGGCATTTTAAAAATGTTTGTCACAATAGAATATTGGAATTCTTACTGTGTCATTGAATGTCATTGCTTTACCTGAATCTGATACCTGACTAGGCAGATTCTGTAGGTAGGCATTGCAATTACTGAAACAGGAAGCCTGTGTTTTGATAAAGACGAGCCTTGTGATGTTTAAGAAATCTTTGTGTAATGTAGAAATTAATCAAGTAGGACTATTGAAGCCTTTAAAGAAAAAAAAAATATTCTGGACAACAGATTTCAAAAAAATACCCAAAGAGAATCAACAACAAATGATCTTTCATGACTAGGTGTTGTTCTCCTGTCTTATTTAGTTGACTCTCATTGTGAGTCGCTTCTTTGAGAAGGCAGGTTCAGCTGTAGCCAGCAGTCAGCCTTCTTTTGTCTGGCATATGTGTGCCTTGGGGCTCCTGTGTGCCTGACAGCCTGTCAAGGTCGGCCTTTTGCTTATTTGTAATCTTATGTGTTGCCAGTTGTGAAGTGTTCGTCTGGACTGATTCTTGAGGCATTACCTTAGTGCTAAGAGAGTCTTTCTGAATACTGTGTTAGGGTATCCTTAATGTGCTCTGGGTGGCAGTTCTGGAACTCCCTTGGAACTCAGGGCTAAGATGGCCGTAGCTCTTTCATTGTATTTTGAGGAATGCTTTGAAATACTGATATGAAAAGAATTTTTTAGCAATTTGGTATTAAATTCACAGATCCGGGTACTTCAAAATCCCCCTACCTTTGTGACTATCTGAGTTGCTGGAAGGCTAAGCCACCTTAGCCTTTGACACTTATACATCACAGTGTGTATATCTCTAACTGTTGAGAATTGTATGATGAGTCTTTTTCTAAATGGCAAAGCACATTTCATGAGAGCATATAGAAATACCAAGGGTGTTTCAGAAATGCATTACAATTTGAACTGTAAACTAGTCATTTGAAGAAACATTCTGATTCTTTTGGAGGAGGAGGAAGAAAAACAAATTCTAACTGAACCTGCTCTTCTCCTTTCCCACCTTCAGTTTCCCTTGAAATGACAAGTAACTCAGTTATATTTGTGAAAGAAAAGCTTTAATCTCTCCCAGAAACACCACTGTTCTCCTCTGTGTAAATGCTCACTCTCCACTTAGTAAATGCTACTTGCCCTAGAAAGCATATTGGTAGTTCAAAAACAGCAGTGTAACTCTTGTACATTGGTGTTTGTTATTCCTATTCCCTCTTCCCAGTTTTATGGGAAATAGTCAGGAAAAAGAAATAAAATAAACCTTTAAAATGGCAAGGCCTGAGGGGCAGGTTGACATGCTTGTTGCATCGCTACTGGAGAAGATACGGGCTACAGTTCCGTTTCTTGGCTGTTTTTGAAAGACTGTGATCCTGGAGGTAAGATATGCTCTTTCACTGAGCCCTAGAAGGACAACAATGTCTTTGGTAGCTGTAGTTAGCGTAAGGTTGAATGAAGCTTCTTATAGGTCCTAGGGAAAAAAAAGTAGTTATTGAATTTTTTTTTTTTTTTATCTGCGGCATATTTTGCTCTAAGTCTTTATGTCAGAATTCTAGCTGTTTTCTTTGTTTCTAGGCAGTGTTCTGTTAGGAGCTCATGATGAATAGTCCCACACTTTCATTTAAAATGCATTAGTTACATTTTATGTAAATAGACATTGTATCCAGAACTAGAAAGCTTGTGACATGTTGTGATTTACATGTGTTCTTTACAATATGTTTTAATTTTCAACAGGTTATGAAACCTAGACCTTAAATATGAACATTTTTAAACAAAGTAAGAATTTACACACTTTTGTGTTTATTTAAAAAGGTTTAATAGCTTATTCAAAGATTTGGTTGGTGTGATGAGCATAGTTTCTCCCATATGTGTCAAAAACCAAATTAAAACAGGTACAATATAAGCAGCTGAATTGAAAAGTGAGAGTTTTCTGATAAGTTAAAGTTTTGCACTTGCAATTTTCATATAAATTTAGCAGCACATTCTTTTGTCCTAAAATTTTCAGCCCAGGAGGAAGTTACTTAAAATTTTAGGATAAACCTGGATTTAACTCCATTAATGAAGATGTGATTCTTTTTTGGAATTTTTATTCTTCTAAATTAAAATCATGGCAGCTAAAAGAGAAATGGTGAAGAAACTTTTATTTCTGAAAGGATGAAAGAACATATTACTGGAACCTTATGTAAATAGTTACAGATCCTTTCAGCAAGATAAAGTTAGATGACTTTGTATTAAGTTACCACATCAAAATTTAAATGAACTCATTCTCTTTAACAACTGTATTAATAGGGAATAGCAACTCTAAAGTTCTTGGTACTGAAAAACTTTAAAGAACTTAAATATGAACTGTTGTTGAACATACAGTGCAACAGGTATAAGCGACTTTATCAGATCTAACAAACTTGGAGGGCTGATTTTTTGATTATGTTCTTGGTTGGAGTTACAAAAGTACTGCAGAAGTTAATAATCCTTAGGGGAAAACCCCAAGCCAACAAAAAACCCAAACCAAATTAAAAAAAAAAAAGCTCAGTGCTTTGCAGCAGAGTAAAATTGTTAGTGACTCTACAAATGTTTTAGTTATAGAATTATAAAATACAAGCATCTTCTACTTTTAACTATAGATTTGTAAAATTTGAATGTCATATGCTGTCTTACCAACTTGACTCATAGCTTGAGTTGGCTTCTCTAATGTAGTCTCAAATATGAGGTTCAGTGCTTGTTATCAGAAAGATGAAAATACTGAGCTGTGGTTGAGAAAGCTGGTCAGGATTTCTTAGCAACACATGAGGACCAGGTATATGGCATGAGTGACTTATTGTAATTGTTTTATCACAAATTCTACAGAAAATACCCCAAAGAGGAAAGTTTCCCACAGCTTGTTTATGTAGTTTTCAAACCACCATGCATGATGCCTCTCTAAGTGCTATTTAATTTTTAGTGAAAGGGTTATTGGTATGTTAAAAATCAACTAATTGTAAGTTAAATTTTTAACATCTACACATCAATGTCAGGTAAATGAAGTGAGACAGTTGTGTAAATAAATTTTACTAGACGTTTTTGAAAAGCTGTGGTGGTTTTGTCTGATTATTCCTGAAATACTGTTTGTGAAGAACAAAACATTTACTTTGCTGGGAGACCTCTGTGTGTTACTTGAGAGGATAAGACTACAGCATCTGCTTTTTCGCTTTAAGGGTTACAACATGACTATATTTCTAACAGTTACTGCTGCCAAAGTTAGGTAGAAGAGAAGGTGTGTTGGAAGGATCTTGGAATGGTGCAGGATCACTCATTAAAACCTTGTTTACTTTTAGCTCTGCTGTAGTAGCTGTCATTTGACTGCATTCAAACTTCTTATGCAGTGAAGAGTGCTTTCATATGACTGAGAGAATATACGCACAAACTTGTTTTTAGATCTCTTGATTTTCTGGCCAACCTTAAAGTTGAGACCTAAGCTCTTATGACTTCGCTATAGTAAAGAAAAAACCCTGACTTGTATTGGTCCTTAGTTTTCTTTTTCAGGTTGCTTCTTTGTTGAGAAGCCTTGGGCTGAAGAAACAAAAAGTGACTTTGATAAGGTTGTTTTGAAGGTGATCTCTGAAATTCCTTTATTTCATTTGATTGCCTTTTAAAACAATTGGAGCAGTAGAATCAGCAAGCAAATACTAACCTACCTTGTAAGGTCATGCTTATCTGGTTATGTGAAGATTATAGTTGTGTCTCTTTAAATGCTGCTTTTATTTAAAATGATATAGTAGTGAAACAGATTATATTTAGATATGCTGGCATAAAATCAGGAAATGGGGTGATACATAATTTAACGAAGTAATTATTGTATTTAAAACATTAAACTTGTTTTTGAAACTGAAAATGCATATTGCCGTGCATCCAGTGAGAAAGCTTTGAAGCAAGTGAGTACATTCATGCTAATTTTGTTTTATATTCACTACATGAAGTTACCATGGTGAATATATGCCTTTTCATAGACAGATACAAGTAAATGTGTGTAAATGCAGATAAATGTTTATATTATATATTTTAAAAACCCAACCAAAACACACAAACTCAAAAAAACCTCAACCCTAAAGTCATCTCACACAATGATGTTAAGATTGAAAGTTATGGCTACACAGAAATTAATGAATAAGATGGCTGAAGATAATGTCCAAGTGTTTTGTCCCCAAGTCTGTAGTGAACTGATTGTCTAATGTAAAGTTGTCTGGTGCTATTCCTGGTTCCATGTGTTTCTTTCCAAGTCCTTAATTACTTTTCTAGGATGTATGGTAGTTGCATTGCATGATTCTTTTTTAAGCTTATACATTTTCTCCAACTTTTAAACAATGTATCTTTTGAAAAATTTTAATAGAAACACTTCCTTAGCTTTTGAGAGCTTTCGATATGTTTTGTATTTATTTGGAGTTATTAGCATAAGCAGTGATAGAAGTCATCATGTACAGAACTTGGCTATAAAAAGGTCAAGTTGAAGCAAGCTGCGAGAATTTTCCTGATTCTACTATGGAAATTGTGGAGGGTGTAATTTTGGTCCTATTGAAGGATGGTTTGCAGTGCAGTTGAAGAATCAGACTGTCTGGATGCAGTGATGTGTTGGTTGTCTACTTGCCCAGTCTCTCTGCCCTCTTTACACATTTCATGTTTTTTATATAAATCAATCAAAAATATTAGAAATCCCATGGAGGTTGTAGGAGGATTGTACTTCATAATGGCAGTGATGTCTAGTTTTTGTGAATTTGGGCACACACATTCCCTGTTAATGGCTGTTTTAATGTTTTAGTGCAGTCTAATCCTTGTTTTGTTTAGAATTTACTGTCAGTGTTATGGCATTAACTGATTCAGGTTAAAAGGGTTTCTTCCTGCAAGTTGTCAATCAAGCAGAGACCACTGAGTTGCAATTGGATTTTTCTGTGTGCTCTTGCTCCTTCAGAGAGCTGGTTGTTGACTGTCCTTTATTTTTAGCTTTAAGTGGACATTTCATTGCAGGCACTTCCTATGCTATGGCTACTTATGTCTGTGTACCTTAATGTTTTTCCTGCCCCATCTTCTGAAGTCTGATCTTCCACTGATCTGGTTGATGTGGTTTCTTATTCTCTAATTCTACTTCTACTTTCAATGCGAACTGGCAAACTCTAAGGCCGTGATAGCATTATCGTATAACTTACAACATTGTTTTCTTTCCTTTAAACCTATCAGGCCTACCTAGGTCTTTGTTAGCAGCTACTTAATTAGTATTAGGCTAAATGACATACCGAAAGATTGGAAGTCCTTGTTGAAAGATCAGGTTCCATTTAGAACACCCCAGTAGAATGCTCTGTGTGTGGAGTTTCTGCCACACAAGGTGGTTTTTTTTTTTGACTAATGTCTGAAAGGCATGTCTCTTGCTTATATGAACTTCCAGTGGGAACTAGAGATGTGAAAACAATATTTCTTATGTTGTGGCTTTCATAAAGGCTTTCACTTTCAGTGGAATTATGTAGGATTGTATTTTAGGTCAGGTTTTGTAGTTATGTGAAATACAGAATAACCTAAGTAAGGTTATGGATGCATTATTTTGAATCAGTTTGTCTATCATCCTTCTGTAATGGTTTGAAATATTTGAGGTTCCACCTTTGAATAGCACGTAAGAGCACACCCTGAGAAACACTCTGGAGAACAAAACCAACATAATGCTCTAGTAGTTCAAACAGAAGAAGCCAGTACTAAGTTTGCAGGATGTATAGTGGGAAAAATCATTAACAATTACAAAAATGCAGTAAATTTTATATATAGTGCCTTTATATAACTTCAGGCATCCACAGGGTGGGTGACCTATCAGACCTTTTAACTGATAGATTTATTTTTCAAGACACATGCAGCATTCCTGAATAAGTAACTGACTTGGCTGGTTAGAGGATAGAAGCATTTTCAGTAAATATATTACTCTGAATTTAATTATTTCTTGTCTTCTTCCTACCATTTCATCTCTTGTTACTGCTCTGGGAGCAATGTAGAAGATCTGCTGGTTTTTTAAAAAAATTTTATAAACTGGCTTAAAAAGTAAGTCTGCTTTCCACTCCTCCAAAAGAGTAGCAACCTCCTTTAACTTTCCAGAAAGTCTATAGATAGTTTTTGTCTTAGGGAAGCATGTTGTGACTGAAGATTTTTCCTTAAAGCAAAGGAGAGCACAAACATACAAAAGGAACTTCCAGGTACTTGGAGGCTGGTTTGACTTGAACAGTTATGATGTAGTTTCATCACTTATAATAGAGATTTTAATAATAATTAGTGCTGGGTTTTTTTGCTAGTTTTTTTCTTTGTTAGAATCTGAATTTCAGTTTTGAAGTTTAGATGTTGCTTGTAACTTATATTCATTTGTTCCTATGCATGTAAGTAGAGAAGTTCTTATCCTCTTTAAGGTCCTTTAGTGTAGTAGTTCTCTTCCTGCTAAAGGTCTTTCAGTATAGTCATACAAAATAGTCCTCTCTCCTTAGTGTTCATATAAAGAAGCTGAGCTCTTAGATTTTGTGTTATCATGATAAGTGACTCTGTAGCTGTTCCTCTTAAAACATATACATCTTGAACATGGGAAGCAAAAAATATGTACTGCTTTGGAAGATTTTGCTCTTAGCATTGTCTATTTGTCTAGCACATATGCACTTTCTTTTCTGGATGCACTTCTGGTCTGGTTTAGAATTGCAGTTTTCTTTTTGTTGCTGCATTATATGTAATGTATTGCAAGGAATACACAGTGATCTTTTTCCCTGTATTTTCAACTAATTGCCTCAGTTCCTTAACATGAAGGATGGATTCTGCCTCAGGCTAGTAGAAGTTTTAGTTCACTGATTTTTATTTGTTTTTTAAACTTTTTTTTTTTTTAATGTGCTGGTGACTAGTGTTGGAAGACTTTTTAGAAATGTGTAGTGTTATTTTATGTAGACAGAGTTTCATTATTTTTTTCTGGCAGTAAATGTGCTAGTAAGTTATTTCTAATAATCTTGTTAGGTTCATGCTCTGTTGCATTTTGTCCTGTTGGCTTTTAATTGCTTTAATTGATATAATTTATGCTGTCCCAAATTTGTTCTCAGTGGATGATTCCCTAATGTTCATTTCATCAAAGGGCTCTTATTTTTAATTTAGTCAATAAGAGAACGACCTGACTCGAGAAACTTTAGTGATAACATCCTTTTAGCTCTGTATGTCTTTCTGAAATCAATAACTGTTAACCTTTCTTTGTAAAGTTTGCCTACTCTGCATTTCTCCTACTAATCACAATAATTTGAATCAAATTTAACTATCACATTATGCCTTTGAAATCTAGCTAGGTTGAATGAGTTACATTTTCTTGACATTAAAAAATTAGTTATTTTTCTGAAGAAAGTCTGATAAAATTATCCAGTACTCTCTGCTCTATTAATTTTTCATCTTATTTGATTTTTTTACTTTTTCTTCCATGTCTTATGCTATTCTTGAAAAGTAGGGTTTAGCTGTTTCATACTATCTGTTGATAATGGGTCAAAAAGGCTTATTACTGAGCTTGCTGTGTAAGTGTTATTATTTCATACAACAAAAATTTTTTATGCATTTAAGACATTACTTTTTGTACAAGCTTGACAGCTCTATTCTCCCTGGTCTGGGAAAAAAAAAAAAAACCAATAAGCTTTCCTCAAAACTGAGAGGAAAAGTCTTCCCTTTTTCATTCTCTTATTTCATCATCATTCCTCCCCTCCCTTCTGGATATACAAATGTCCACATTTCCTTGCTAGTGAAAGTATGGGCAAATACGGCTCTTAATTCTTGGAGCTAAAACTAAAAATCTTTACGTAGTCCTCATTATATAGCATCACTGGTTCTTCCCTGTTTAGGTGAAAAATCCTTGCTACCTGCTTTGCTACCAGGAATGTCTCGTTCACTTTTCACAGCCTTTTGTTGTGATACAGCCTTTATTGAAGCACTGGAACAGGATCTAAGAGCAATTGGGGGCCCCCCATCCCTGGAAGTGTTCAAGGCCAGGTTGGATGGAGCTCTGAGCAACCTGGTCTAGAAGGTATCCCTGCCCATGGCAGGGGTTTGGAACTATGTGATCTTCAGGGTCTTTTCCAACCCAAATAATTCTGTGATTCTGTGACAGCTCTTAATTAACCAGTGCTTTTTCTGTACTCCTGAGCAGTCTCTTTCCTTCACGATGAAGGAATGTCCTTATAAGCAGCAGGGGAAGGTTTAAGATGGAATAAGCACTCTAAATGTTCTTGGGATACTGTATTTACGTAGTTCTGGCATCTTTGATTTAAAAGGGATAGACAGGGGAAGGCAGCTTCATCCTTGCTGAAATTCTTTATCTAGCCTGCTGAAGTAACAGGTTTACTGATTTACTACAGTTTCCCTTTTTGCAACTTAATGTTTAGTTTCTGTTTCAAATTACTAGCTTCTCTGTGTTAGCTTTATTATGGAAAAAAAATCTTTTGTAAACTGTCACTTATTAATCCTGAAATAGTTTTATTGAAAAGAAGATTCTACTGGGTAGAATTTGGTTCTCTGGTCACTCTGGTTGACTTTGTTTTTTAATATAGAATAGTAATTATATCTTGGAAGGTTATCCTCAGTGGTAGGTTTTGTTCCTATAAGAATCTTTATTTCCAAGTATTTGTACTTCAGACTTGAAGGTTTGTACTGAAAGGTCTTAGAGTTGCCCTTTGTGGAAGCACTTTTTAAAATCAAATTCTGGGCACGTTTAGATTAAAACTATTTGCACTGTACTTGTCCCCAAATAGTAGAACACTATTCTTTTACTTTACATAAGAAAGAAATGTTTTCTGATTAACACTCTAATTTCCAGGGGTTTCTTGAAAATGGTCCATCTAAACCATTTCCTGATGGAAAGGATTAAAAACCCCATCATCTTAGTAGCTGGATTTTTTTCCTTCTGTTTATAATTTTTCCCCTCACCATGGTTAGCAAATAGTTCTTCCCACAACATGTATTGTTTTCCTTCTAAAACAAAAGGTAGTCAAAACTTAGGCTGAACCGTGAAATTCTATTTATGAAGGACTTGAACATTAGGAAGCTTGATACTGATGTTCCCTTTGTTGAAGGAAGGGTAAGGGAACAGAAATCTCTATGTATAAAATTTCTTTTCCAATTTTTAACTGTGTTTCTGCAAAGCTTATTATTGTGGTGAAATTCTGTCTGCTTTCCACCTGCTTTCCCAAACTGTCTCCCTTTAATACAGTGAGCTTTCTATATGCAAAAAGCAGGACCAAGTTGTAACTTTGCTGTGGTAGTTGGATCTCGCTTAGACTAAATTAATTCTGCATTCCTGACTGCTGTGATGTTAGTGTCACTTGCTTGAAGTTCTGTTTTTATTTTCCATCTCTTTCTGTGAGATACTTCTGTTCATTTCTTCTGGAATAATGGGCAAAATAGAACGTAAGACTTGCATTGATTTGTGTTCCTCTTTCACTAGTCCAGAAACACATTTGACTTTTAGGGAAATTACCTGTAGTGAGAAAGACCTGAAAGCAATAGATGTAGCAGCCTCTCTCACTGGGGGGATGTGCAGGGGTGTGGATGTGTTGTAAGACTGTGGGGAAAAGATTTAAAATTCTTGCCTTTGCCTCAGCCTGTAAGAGAGTGAAAACAGTACGTATCTCACAGGATTTTTGAGGCTTTGTTAACTTTTTTTAAATAATGCTGATGGCCTCTGGAAGGTGCTGCAGAAGTGCACAGCGTTACTGTCTGAAGGCTGAATATCATTGTTTTTTGTTTTGGTTTGGTTTTTTTTCCCCTTTCCTGGCAATATATAGGCATACCACAGCTAGGGAAAGAATTTTGTTTGGTGTCTCTTTAAAGAAAATGCAAAAGGGCTTTGCTGGGGAGAATAGAAAGGGGCTTTCTGAAGAGGTGCTGAAGACATGAAAATTCAGAGTGGTGATTGGTCACCTCTGCTTGATTGACAGGTTGCAGGGAAAAACAAAAACCCATTTGTTCTGGCTTAATGGAACTGGAAAACAGAAAATGAGTATCAGGTAAAAATTCCTTTTTTAAAATCTTTGCAGTTCTCCTATAAAAGGTGGAGTTTTTACACAAATTTACTCCTTCCCCACTCCAATAAATTAGGAGTAGGAATTACAGAAACAGGTAGCTGCTAAGCTGTGTAATGTGGGTTGTCTGTCAGTGCGTTTTCCAGGGGGCAGGTGTTGTGGAACACCCCGCAGCAGCCACTGCTGCTGGGGTAGCTTAGCAAGAAGGCAGAGGATGGAAAGGGTGCAGTGACTAAGCCCTGAACTGGGCCCAGCTCTCTGGTTAGGCTCATTAGCAGGACGTTCAAGGGGAAGCTTTTATTTTCACTTCCTATACTGTGCCTGCTTTGTGGATAAAGTCTGTCCGTTTCTACTGCTATCAATTTGGAATCTTTCATGAGCATTATTACAAAATTCACTGAAAAGTGAATAGCTAAAAAAGTAAGCCTTGTTTTAAAGTAATTTCCATCTAGCAGTATACTGTCATACAGATTTTATAATAAATTTCAATGTCAGCACCACAGTTTTGAGAATCACAATTGAAAATTATTAATTTCTGTTAATTATTTTGTATGTTGATGTATTTCAGATTGAAGGACAAGGACATGGTGCAGTTTTCGACTGCAAGTGCTCTCCTGATGGACAGCATTTTGCATGTACTGATTCTCACGGTCACCTTCTGATTTTTGGCTTTGGTTCCAGTAGCAAATATGACAAGGTACAGTGCAAGATGTAAATCACAATATTTGTCTGTGTTGAATGCATTTGAGCAAACTTCTTCAGAGCTTCATTTCAAGAGGGCATGTCTTGACACAATTTTGAGCCATTAATATGGGATGTTTTGAGTGTCTGTTGTTGACAATGAGATTTCTTTCACTGTCTTTTTTTTAAGTTATAGAAACATTCTGTTAAGCTACTGTTTACATGGGAAGTTCAAAATAATACTAATAATAATAATTGAAAAACAGAATTCAAAATTAACCAGTCACTGTCTACTCTCTTAAGTGACAAAGTTACAAATGTCTACAAATGGAACATGCATAATGGGAATAGTTACATTGGAACTGATAATAGTTACACATTCTACTTGAATTTTTTTTTCTGCTTCCTAACTAAGCCCAAAAAATGGGTGTATAATAGAACTAATTCCTGCTATCTGTATTTAAATATCGCATAGCCTATGAGAGAATTATTTACAAAAATGTTGCTATGGTTTAGTTATGCAATTGTATGTCTGTTAATGAAGTACCATCCTGGACACCTTTGTGCTTACACAGCAATATTCCACCTTTAGTGTGATTTAAATATTATATCTTTATTCTAATGTCTATTCTATTCTAATAGTCTACATTGTGTATTCTGAGTGTGGGTGTCTTGCCACAGACCCTCATGACTGTAAAGATATGTGGTGTTCTTTATTTACCTTTGTGGAGGAACGTGCTCTGGGAACCATACAGTTTTGGAGTGCCCACAAGATCTTAGTTCTTCATTTACCACCCAGGAAAGAAATGAGGTGTGTCTCTTCTCCCTTTTCCTAAGACTTGCGTAGACCTATTTGCTCTGTTTTCATCTCTGCTTCTGGTAGCTGACACTTGAATGCTGTTGGTGAAGTGCTGTTTTTTGGATCTTGCCTCCTGCTTTGGATATTTGGGCTCAGGCTGGTTTTGAAAGCACTTTGGCAAACAGCAGTGCAGAGGAACCTGAAGGAGGGAGTGCAAAAGGAATTCTAATCTTTATCTTGTAAGCTACTGGATTTCTTTCTGTAGTCTTACAGAAGGATTTGCATTTGGGGATTTATTTTTTCTCCTTGTTTCTCAACTATGATTTGAAGTCCTCAGTACTAAGCTACTGTTGCTATCCTTCAGTTGTGACTATCTGTGCACTTCCCCTTCCATTCCAAATAAAACAAATAAGTAGAGACATCACAAGCAAGGAAAATCAGGATTTTCAGATAATTTTCTTTGTGTTTCAGGATTCTTACCGTTCTGGACTTTAAAGCCTATTGTAGTAGGAACATTTTTCTTACTATATCCATGGATTGTTTCAGGTTTCTTTTTCTCTCCAGTTGTTTTGGAAGAATGTAGTTCTCTGCTACTTTGAAGTGTTGGAAATTAAATTGAAACTGTGAGTCTTTTGGTCTTTGCTGTGATAGATCAGAATTTTGCTTTACACTGGTATTTGAGAATTTACCTATGAAGGATTAGATGTGTTTGTAGAATGAATACAGTTGCTTTTCCCTGCTTGAATTCTACAGACCCTTGGCTCTCTTGGGGTTTTTGCTGTAGCCCCTGAGAAAAGATTGTTTTACCTTTTCACTTATTGAATGATTTAAAATAATCCTCTACAGCTGTTGCTGTGCAAACCTTACTCTTGGCATTCTTCATCATAGAAGAAATGGGAGCAAATAGGACTTATTTGTTACAACTTTAATCTCAGTCTTCCACTCACAGAAAACTCAGCTTGGAAGTGTCTGGTGTCTTCCATGTGTGGTTTCATCACCTCTGTTTTTGTCTGACCTGATTTATGGGAAAATGCTTTTACAGGTAGGTAGGTGCTGGAGATGGTGGGGGTGTTTTCCTGTCTTTCTCCCCTCAGGTACTGGGGAGGGTTTCAGACATCTTGTCAGACTATGATCTGGTTGGATAGGCATTTTTTGGCCTTTAAAGTGTTTCCCATCTCTCTGGGGAAATGAATTTTACAGAAGAAAGAAGTATGGTAACCTGTCCTGTATTCCTGCATTTTGGAATTGACAGTGATTATAGCTGAGCTGGTGTTAATTCTACTGAGAGAACAAGCTCTTATTTTTCTACGTCTTTGTTTTTTCATGTTATGTTCAGATAGTATCTACATTTCCTAGCTGACTGGAACCAGTGCCTAGGCCTTCTTTCCCCTGCAGTGTTATTGTGCATTGGCCACAATGAAGGTGAATAGGGTGGGGTGTTGGTTTTTTGTTTGGAGTTTATGGGTTTTTTTGTGGGTTTTTTTTGATTATATGTATTTTTGTGAAGTAATTCTTTTGTGGGGGAAAATAAAAAGAATACATGTGCTGCTTGTCTGGGGTTGCTTGAGCCAATCTCAGCTGACATCTGAGTGTGTCATCACCAGAGTTGAGCTGAGTTCACTGTCAACAGGGCATGTGCACTTCAGAAGTTCTTGATTAGGTGGAAATTTGTCCAGGAGCGACTAGCAGTTCTAAAGTGTAAGGTACTATTCTGTTGATTTTAAAACATAGAATATTCTGAGTTGGAAAGGACCCACTAGGATCAAGACCAAGTCCTAGCTCTGCACAAAGCACATCATGTGCCCGAGTGCATTGTCCAAATGCTTTCTGAACTCTGGCAGGCTCGGTGCCATGGCCACTTTGCTGGGGAACCTGATCTCTGAGCTTTCTAAGGCATTCGTTCCTGCAGATTGCCCAAACCACAGTACTTAGCTGCAAGTTGACAGTTTGTGTTTGGTGGATTGGTTGGTACTGGGGAAAACCTCTTTGTGTAACTGTGCCCATTTGGAGAAACTGAGCATTCTGAATGTGTGATTGGAGGAGAATCTATCTATAGAGCTCAGACCTTGTGGAAAGCTTTTGTGCTCATTCCCAAGCTGGGTTTGTGAAATCATATGAACAGAAGATGCATATGCAAATGGTGATGTGATACCATCTTATTGTCATTAATTTGATCTCTAATAGTATATAAACAAATAAGTCTCATTGTTAATACTTCTGGCTTGTTTTCTGGTGGAATGTCTAATTCTTCTAATTTTTCTCAGGATAAGACATTTTCCTGGATTCCAGTAGGGGTATTCTACTTGAGAGTTGTTCTGAGCCTGTGTTCTCCAAGAAATGCCCCATTATCTTATGGAGTAGAAAACTGTTATTTAGTCTCCTATTATACTTGATTGCAATATAGGGTACACAGAAATGTAATTGCAACCAAGTCCCTTGTGATCTTGTACCAGGTCTTCCCTTTGCTCACAAAACCCGAGATGCAGACTACACTGTACAGCCAAGACACAACATAATAAAACTCACAGGTTGTATGACCTTGCCATTTAAAACTCTTTTTTTTTTCTTAGTGTGGGAAGTACTTAGTAGGAAGACTTATACTAGATGTAAGTAATGCATATTCTATTATGATTTTCGCAGACGTTGTAAGTCCTCCTAGGGGACCTCTGTCTCTATCGTATTGAGTTATTGTGAGATGAAGAAACAAAGGTGTTAGGTAATCAGGCCTTGATTCTGTCAGTCAGACACATGAAAGCACTTTTATCTTTCTCATTCAGCCTCTGCTAACAAAAAATCTAGCAGATTTCATCCAGTCAGCTTTTTTACTGCAGTGGGATATCATCTTGTCCATATGTATTTTGTAAGAGTAGTCTTTTAAATCTCTGAACTTAATTATTTTCCATTGCATCTTTCTGTGTATCTTTCAAATTTCTTCCTGTTTTTATTTTTCTGAGTTTTTGTGAGGTCTAGAGCCCATGACATCTCTGATTTTTTTTCCCCAATTATTTTTTGAAAAATCTATATTGTATGGATGCACTTTCTGATGTTGTAATTGACAAATGTCTGTTGTCATCTTTGTGCCTGGTCTTCTTGCTTCCAGGGTGGGAGATATTTGTCATTGAGAGACCAGACCTCTGAGTAGCTGCTATAATCTCTGCCTTACTGATTTTTACTTAAAAAATTACTGGAAACCATGTTATGGATTTGTCATGATAGAGCATACTGTCCAGAAATCAGAGGATGTTCTATGACAACTTGGGCATTCCTCTCTCCATGCTCCAAAGACAAGATTTTTTGAGATCTCTATGCATTGAGGCAATCATTTAATTGTTTTCATACTGCACTGGAAATCTTTAATTTATGTCAATGATGATTTTATGATTTGATTTTCACTTGTTCATTCAGTTTAGCTGAATACTTGAGCTGCCACAAGGTTTGCTTACCAGTAAGTGGTCCTGGGATGTGTAGTATATGCATCATCTTCTCTCCTATTCACTTTTTCTTTTCTCCTTGAGCTTCAATATCTTTCTTATTGCACAATACTTAGACACCCATGCCAGTGAGAGATGGAGCATACATCTTTTTATATTTATTTGGACAAAAATATTCTTCAGTCTTGAGGGTCTGTGGATGGTCATCTATAATAAATTAGGAGCAGGTGGACAGAAATAAAAAAGAAAACTTTGGTTTTTATTTTGAAAAGATACAGTGAGAAATTCAGTTTTTGGCTTTATTTTATCAACTGAAACTTTTTTTGATATCTAGCATTACAGTAAGGATATATGTATTTTGATGATGTTAAAATATTTGGCAATGTCCTCATGCAATAAATATTTTTCCTAGTCTTCTGCCTGCACCATATCTTACAAGTCCGTGACACAATTTTTATTAGCAGAAAATTTATTCATATATTCAGACTGTAGAAGAAAATTTATAAACTAATACATTAATGCTGTATTTGGTCATATGTCTTCTAGTAGTTAAATATCACCCAATTCCCTTATTCTTTAAATGCTTCCCACCCTCAAACATGTGGATTATTCCCTTTGCAGTGCTATGTAGAAAAGAGTACTTTGAAACAAAATAATAATGGAGTCATTAAATTTTCCGCTTTACACTGAAATAAACACATCAGCTTTATAGCCCTGTTTTTTGCAAAACTGACCATGAGTACCACTGTTAAAAATACTTTTGGCAGTTCTCTTCTGTATGCTTTTGTAATAGGTTCTTTTAAAAAATTACAAAATGACTTTATTTACAGATAGCAGATCAGATGTTCTTTCATAGTGATTATCGGCCCCTTATCCGTGATGCCAACAACTTTGTCCTGGACGAACAAACACAGCAGGCTCCACACCTTATGCCTCCCCCATTTTTGGTTGATGTGGATGGCAACCCTCATCCTGCAAGGTATCAAAGACTAGTTCCTGGTCGTGAGAACTGCAGGGAGGAACAGCTTATTCCTCAGATGGGAGTGACATCTTCAGGTATGGAAAATTTCACTTCACTGACCAGTAGTCTATCTAGTTACCTTCAGATGTTCTACGCTTTCACTTTGTCCTTTTTCTTCATTTATGGGCATAGTAGTTCATGTAGTGTGGAAGAATTATGATGTCTTTGGCACTGATTGCTTGTCACAATTTCATTTACAGTATTGTCATCAGTCACGTTGGCACTAGTTGATGCTACAACACCAGTTAGCTTGGAGTTTGTTTCGTTACTGGAGCAATGTATAATGCTGTCTGAGGTCTCAGTTATCTCTTTGGGATAAGATTTCCTGCTTTAGAAAACCTAGGAGATAGACTGGTCTTCTACAGATCAGTTAGAAAAAGTAACACTTACAAGAAAAGAAAAATGAGGAGACATCTGAAAGAAGCAAAATTTTCTTCCTCATTAGTTGAAGACAGTCATTAATTTTAAGCTTTGGTAATTTGGTTAAAGAACTGAAGACGTCACAAAAATACAAAATCTAGGAAGTTCCTTGAAAGTTTTATTCTCATGCACATGATGTGAGAAGAACATGCATATATAGGGCCAATGGCTCTCTGTTTGAAACTGCCTAAAGGTGTTTCACATGAGTAGGGATGGAAAAACAATTTCTACTTATTATATGTTACTAATTTGATATGAATAAGCAAACAATGGTGAAAGTAGCTTTAAATGTTTTCAAAATAAGCATTGTTAACTATTTGGATTTTCTTGAAAATATGTGAAAACTGACTGTTCCTGTAAATTGTAGTTTATATGTTCATTATACTTAAACTTGTGGTGTGTCATACATTCCAAGAAAGGTAACTGAGAGTGTTTTTACCAAAAAATCTCTTTATCCTTATTTGTAGACCTCAGAATTATAGGGCAGTGAATATTTAAATATTTTTAGGGAAGGATTTCCATATTCCCTCCAAAATTACAAGAAGAAATGATACTTGAGAAGAAACTTTAAGAAGGAAAATATCCTTCCTGGTGAATGTAAATTTCTTAGTTAGTGGCTTTGAAACAAAATTTGACTTTTAGGGAAGGATGTGACTTCATTGTTAAAGTATGAATCCTTTGCATTGTGAAACTCTCCAAATTTGAAAATGTCCTGGGCACATTCTTCAGTGTATCTTTAAACAAGTCAGACTCTGCACACAGACCCAACAAAATTAAATTTGAAAGTGTGTCTGCATGACATGTGAATGCCTATATGGACGTCCCTACCATTTTGTTTAATAGCAGGGAGCCATCCATCAGCTTCACAAGTGGTGGACAGACATAAGACATTTTTCTACCTTTTTACAATATAGCAACAATGCAGTTGTATGCAGACCTAAACAGTGTTTATATAGTTTATATGTTTCTTTCCACTAAGAAAATTCCTTTTCTTTCTGAAGCTTTGTTGATCCATCTCACTCAGAGCACTGGCCATTTATTTCTTGTTAAGTTTTCTGTAGGGACTTCTAAGAGTAGGGGGATTTCAGATAGTTGTACTTCATTTACTGCCTTGATGAATATGATGCTCCTTTAAACCATATGTTTTGAAAAATCAAGTATACACCAGTGTCTTTATTACATTTAAGAAGAAACCACTTGCTGTTTCTTGTTAAGGCATTGTCTCACAGGCTAGATACATAAAAGCATTCATTTTGTTTAGAAAGCAGTTTCCTTATTTAAGATCATTCTCGGGTTATTAGTACTATTTCCTATTGTTCTCAGTAGACAGTATGTCTGCTCACAAGATTGACAAATTACTGTCTCACTTACCTGACTCAGAAAACATCCAACTGTAGTTATACCAGAGCTCATTCTATTATTCCAAGGTTCTCCTGCTTTAGGGAAGTTGACTTCAATAACCTTTAAAGCCTGAGAGCACTATCTTAAATATTTATGGTTTTTTCTGCGTACTGTTAAGAGATAGCAGTTTCTGTTCAGCCACATAATCAAAGCTCTTCCTTTCATAGCACAATTACTGTAATATCTAGTCTTTGATCTTGCAAAGTGCAGTTTATACTGTGATATTTCTTTGGAATCATGCTGGAAAAATAATTTCTATATCTTGTCTCTTTGAACACTGTTACTCCTCATTAAAAAGTTTTCCAAGTTCTGCTTCTCTTGACTAGAGTTTCTCACCATTCCACTCCACCATCTCACTATTCTGTGTGGAGATGTCTGACTTCTTTTTGAATCAGTACTGTAACCCTTGTATTTTTCTCTATACCTCTCTAACTGTTTTTTGTGATCATTGTAAGTATGAAAACAGGTTTTTTGTTGTTCATGCTTATGTGTTGTGTCTTTTGCTTGCTGCTCAGAAACAATATTATCACTTTGTAATCACTTCTTTGGAACTGTTTCCCATCTTCTATTCACAAGACCTACCCAAAAGGAAGTTTCTTTACTGTTTTACATACCAAAGAAAATTACCATTACTTGATCTGTGCGGTCATTATGTCCATGTGGAGCTCAAATACTTTTACTGCTTAATTTTCTACAGTATAGACAATTATTTTCTAATTCAGTTAGACTTTCTTGATGTGGTTCTTTCATTGAAGCTTAGAAAGTGTTTTTTAATGCATTTGAGGCAGGCTAATCTTGCATTTGAACAATTTGGATTGACTGAGCTGACAAACAACAGTTGTATTAAGCTTCTGTGGCTTGCTGGCACTTGATCAAATTTAACCTTTTATTAGAAATGAAGTGTGGTCATCTTGACCCTGGTCCAGAAAATATAATGCTCTGAAATATATTAAGGAAAGAAGTTGTCCTGTTTGAAGAAATGGCTGTTAAAACAATAAGCATTAGGTCATAGTTACACGTGATAATTTTTTGTACTTGTTTCAAAGCTAAAACTTAGATGAGCTGTCTGTAACATTAACTTCCTAGAAATTTACATTTGTGTGTTGTTCTGTATATTTTACTTCACAGGATTGAATCAAGTTCTTAGTCAGCAAGCAAATCAAGAAATTAGTCCGTTGGATAGCATGATTCAAAGACTTCAGCAAGAGCAGGACCAGAGACGTTCTGGGGAGGCAGGAACCAGTAGTACCAGCCGGATAAGCAGAGGTAGATCACTGCGGGCTGGGTTTTGAGGCTGCGAGTTGGAAAACATAAATCCCTTTATATTGTCCATGATCTGTGCACTTTTCTCCATTTTTTTTTCTTTTTTTTTTTTTTTTTTTTTTTTTTTTTTTTTTTTTTTTTTTTTTTTTATTTTTTTTTTTTTTTTTTTGCCATTTGCAAAATGTTAGGCTTCTTAACAGTACAGATTTATCTTTTTTATTGTCTCCTCACTCAGGGAAATGCAGCAGCTGCGTTCCCTTAGGAGTAACTACCCTGCTGTTTAATCTGGAACTGGCCATCTAGTTTGAAATCTGGCTTCTTTCAAATAAGGACACAGGAGGAAGAAAAGTGGAAGGAAATACTTATTTCTCTGCAGAGCTGTTCCATGTTTCTAGTGTCTTGCACTAGAGTACGCAGTAGTTTTCAACACTTTAAAAATTATAGTTAGCAATCCACTAGAAGTAAGCAGGATTAGATTGTGTGTGTAAGGATATGGAAAAATGTTGATATTTTGGTACTGTGTAGGTGTTTGAAGGCTCTTGCATGGGTGTGTGGTTTTGTTTTGGCTTGGTTTGGTTATTTTTAACCTCTTGACTGTTTCAGTTTTTTGTCTGCAAATTTTACAGCTTGATTCCTAATTTCCAGGGTTGAGGCATCCTTTTTTTTTTTGAAGGTAGAAGACTGTTTAAGGAGCCCACTGAGCACTGAGTCAGTGAGATAGCTCACTGTTTTATAATGCAGATCTAGAGTGCAGTAGCAATAGTCAGATTTGCATAAATGTTTTCAAAGGTATTTTTAAAGAAGCAAACATTTACTTTGCTTCAGATTGTTGGTATACCTGCTACTTTTCAATGTGAATTTTTAAACAGGGTGCTGCAGCCCAGTAGCTGTTTATGCTGTGTTGTGGTGACTGTAGAAACTGCTGAAATACTTACACTCAGTTAGTATGATTTCTTTTGAAGTAATAGATCAAGTAAAATTATTTTTTCCATTTCATTCCAAGTCTTTCTTTTCTAATGCTTCTCTAAGAATTTCAGATCAAGAACTATGACTTTTTGACTTTTTAGGATCTGTAAGCTCTACCTCAGAAGTACACTCCCCACCAAACATAGGGTTAAGACGCAGTGGACAGATTGAAGGTGTGCGTCAGATGCACAGCAATGCACCAAGAAGTGAAATCGCCACTGAGCGGGACCTTGTGGCTTGGAGCCGCAGGGTGGTAGTGCCTGAACTGTCTTCTGGTGTGGCCAGGTAAATAAAGATGGAGAATTTTACTGTGGTGAACTTAATTAAATGGTACAGTTTTGAAATTCCTGTTGCCATTCTCATCATCATTTCTTTTCTATTTTGTCATCTGAAATTTCTTATAAAATCGGTTTCAGTTTGAAATCACTTGTTGGTATATCACTTGAAAAATCTTGTAGTTACAGAAAGGTTGGAAATAAAAATTGTCCTTTTAATGAATGACAGTAATTGAACCTGTATAGGCAATGGAATCTAGTTGCTTCAGTATCTTCTGACTTGTAGCATAAGATTATATTCTGTCATTATATGGTGTTTTATGGCTGGAATACTGACCTAAACTATTAGGTGCCTGAGATGACTTTTGATTTCCAAACTGGAACTTGAATTTTTTTTCAGTAATTACTTCTTGTGATGAATACTTAAATTACTAAGTCAAAAAAACCTGCTTGCCATAGTTAAGCATAAGCGGCTCTAGTTTAATGAAATAAGATTAAAATCATTGTTTGAAAAAAGCTAATTTTAAAGCCATATGCTAACTGTAAAGGAAAGAACTTCTGCTCAAAGAATGGTGTAAATGTTCAATGTCTATTCCTTGGCTTGGAACAGATCCTCTTAGTTTTAGTAATGTCCTTTAAATTTAACATCTCCATTTTCTTTTTTCAGTAGGCAAGAAGAATGGAGAACAGCAAAGGGAGAAGAAGAAGTAAGGGTGTATCGATCTGAAGAGAAAAGGAAACATGTAGTGAGTCACATTCCAAGAGAAAACAAAATACCTACTTTCTCTAAGGTAAGCAGTCCACTTGTACCTTATCACAGAATGAAGTATAAAATTTAATTCAATAAGTTGGGTCATATAAATTTACATTCCTTTTCTCAGTTTTAAATTTACACACCAGGGTATGGGAGTTTGTTTGCGTCCCCAGAATGAGGAAGCCTGTCTGTACTGATGTTTCAATATGTTCTTAATAATAAACAACATGGATTGCTTTCAGAAGTGGGGACAAATCCCTGCAAATATGGTGTTAGGGACATGATTTGCTGTAGGGAGTCTGTCACTATCAATCAATACTGCTCTTGTCTACTGTTTGACATAACTGTTCTGTGGAAAGGTTGTATTAAAACTCAAGTCATAGTTCGTAACTTTAACAGATTAAATACATCTCCAAATAGAGAATTGGGTATTTTCTTTCGTAGTACCCTAAAAATCATATTTTGGGCTGTTATGGGGTATATCTAAGTCATGCTTTTTTATAGAGCTGGGAGTACATTTTCAGTAAAGATTAAAGCAGGATAGGTTAAGTAGAAGGAAATAAGTTGTATTAAGAATTAGATTGTCATAAGTGACATGCTTTTTAAAAAATATCACTTGCAAAAAAATTCAATCTTGCATATTCTTGCTGGTTAAAAAAATTTGAAATATATATGTTTTATGTTTACAGAAAGAATTTTAGGTCTTCTTTGTTTAAAATTAGTTTTAGCTGTTAATTGCACATGCTGATCTGTGCTTTTCTAGCTAAATAGCCAACTATGTTTTTATAATAAAGGAAGTAAATTTTAGCAATGGTAAAGGAGAACCCATGCTTTGGGTTTCATAGTATGCTTAATATGGAGGAGACTGTTCATCCTCAATCCAAAGCTTGTAAAATACAGCTTTCAGGAACACCTGCAAATTGTGGCAATTGTGATTGAAAAGCAAAAATCATTTATGGGATATAAGGTGCGAAAATGAATAAATGAAATAAAAAGAACAAGTATTCAAAAGACTGCAGTTCTTAAATTCATTAGAGTACCATACTTTATGCCTGTGGAAGGAAGGAACTGAGACTGAAAACAATCTGAAAATAAGTAAATTTCAGATGCTTTGTAGTGATTCTGTAATTTTTAATAATGATGAATTCATTTTATATGTAGTAGAGTAAGTTTGAAATGAACACATTTGTATTTGATATTAAATTTGAGTATTGTTTTGCTACATTTTTCATAAACAACCAAAGTAAATATTTCAGAAGAAGTGATGTGAACAGTCCCCTACCCACAGTTCCCTAATAACTTTACATTTCTTTATTGAATTTATTTCTTACTTTTTCCTTCATTTTCTTTTTTGTATTAAAATTTCAAAGCATTGCTATCATAAAAAATGGTGCTGATGCACTGTTTTCAGTTCTGCAGGCACGAACATTGTGTGTTTTCCCAAGATACACTGGAAGAAATTTGTTCACTTTTGTCTCCAGCTTTTATACATAGAGGGGGGAAGCTTTATGTCACACGACAGGACTCATTAGTGAAATACCAGGAAGTCAGAAGTCTTTAACTCCTATTTTTCTTTTGGGAATTATAGCAAATGGGCCTGACAAATTCAGATTTTAACAAAGTTCTTTTCATGTCTTGAGGGAATGTATTTTAGTTTGGAATTATACACTTCCTTCTAGTTTATTTAAACAGTTGCACTGCTGAAGGGTTTCTATTTTTTTTTCCTTGTCTTTCACTGCAGCCTAGTCAAAGATCCTTCCTGATAATGTGAATTCATACCAAATGACCATTAAATTTCTAATTGGGTTACAGTTTTCTTCTAAAATATCATTAGGACATAAAAGTTTAAGAGAATAGGCTAGCTGGTCCAGCATTGTGGCTTTAATAATTACTTTTATGGTATGTTTGAAACAAAGAAACTTAAAGCAAATTTTTTTTTAAAAATGCTGTTTAAAAATTTTTTTTTTGGTCTCCAAACTATAATGGTAGCACTGTTATCTTTTGGGCCCCATATTTGTATTCCGGATATTTATGTCCCAGAGCAACTGCTACTTAGGAATAACTTTCTTTAGTTTCATATATTTGCACCTGGGGGGTTCTGTGAACTGGATTCTGGATTCTCAGAATGTGAGGGAGATAAAGTGGTAAATCCTTTAGTAATTTTCTACCGTTGTTCTGAGGAAGTAACGAAAAACCCCTGGCAACTGAGGTCTTTTCATATGAGTATGTCAGTAAGTTTTCTACATAAACATTACTGATATACTTAGTAATACCTTCAGACCACTTAAAGCCTTCATAAACCCTACTGAATACTTTTTTATAACATCTTGGCATAAAAAAGTGGTATTCTTCCACAGCTGATTCTTCATTAAATACATCTTTTTTTGGAGGACTTAGACTGCTGAGAAGTATACTAAGTCAAATCTCTTGAGTAAAATCTCAGAGGGATTCAGAAATAAGTAGATATCCCATGGGCTTTAAGCACATTTCAAGAAGTAAAAGGTGTTTGATCTTGAGTGATTGAGTCTCACAATTAAATTAACTGCTCAGATTTTCATGATTTTTGTTGTTGCTTACAGTTAACATGAGCAATACTTCTGCTCAGGAGTGTCTGAGCAACAGGAATAGTGAATTGGAATTGTCATCTTCTGTAGTGTTCACAATAAATTCAAATAAACACCTGGTAAGAGAACCAAGATTGACTGCAATCCAAAAACTGTTGTGCAATATTTTTAGGGTTGTTTGAAGTAGAAATTAATAACTTCAATATAGTTGCTCTTCTGTTGCTGTTCTTTTACACTGGCAGTGTTACTTGAAATACAAACTGTTACGTTGAAAATAGAACTGGAAAGCATCTCAGTGTAAATCTTTATTTTCCTTGAGAACACCCAGTAGGTTTTTATTCTTATTCCTTGTAAGTTATATTACAGTACCATTGCAAAACTATAGTCCTTATTGCATGGAGAATTCTTACAGGTTTAATGAGAGAATTTGTGAGCTAAAGGGGATAGGGAACACATCCAACAAAATACAGGGCATGACATTTTCTTCCAGTAATCTCTAGACCTAAGAACTACAGCATCAAGAATTCTAGAAAATGTCTCACTCTATAGAACTATCAGCTGCTCTGGGAGCAGAGTAAAACAAGGCTTGTATTTAAAACATTGTCTTCATAGGAAAATTCAGTTGTAATTCATACCAGTAGGAAATACTGTTTTTTATATCAACTTTTGAAATTTATCAGGTGTATTCATATAATAATGATGAAATAATATTTCTTCTGTTCCCTTCTTCCCTTCTGACTGAAAGAAGTCAAAAGAAGTAAAATGAAAAGATGGGCAGGAATGAATGCTATTAGTATTTTGGATTGCAAACTGAAGTATAGGTCAATAAGGAAGAACACAGAGCAGCTGTAAATACATTTTGAGGAGATGCCAAAGTCCTATTGCTAATTTTTAAATCAGGGTCATTGTAGTGTGTGTTAAAAGTAGTACAGAATTATAGCTTAGTCTTTCTTCTTTAACAATATCTGCAATTTAAACAGGAGTCACAGAGGTGTTCTACTATTGAAAGTCCATGTTTCTTTGACACAGGCCATACAGAAAATTGTTTGTACATGATTGCTTAAGGGACTAATGGAGTTGTGGGGGAGAAGCTAAAAACTTGGGTATTTTGACCTGAATAGTACTTAGTAAATAGTATTTAGTATTACTGACCTGCAGGCTGAATGATGAACTTGGTTTGACTTTCAAAGTCATTGGCGAGGAAGAGGGTTTTTTCTATTATTAAACAAAAACTCTTAAAAAACCAAACAGCAGAAACTTGAACCCCCAATACATTAATGAAAGAGGCTAGAATGGAATTTTTACATCTTCAAAATGGAGATGTATTCCAAATTACTTGTTTTCAGGAGCAGATGAAAATTGAGATAAATAACATGCTTAGGTAAATATTCCCAGTCCAAGTACTTAAGAGGATTAGTCTATTAAACTACTGGGATTAGAGCATTTTAATAAATATTTAAGAGTGAAATTTCTGTACACTAGAGGGTTGATATGATGTGTATCCTAGTAAAATGTGACAAAAATGGAAATACTCTTCATTATCATTAAGTGAAAATGTTATGCCAAAATTTGCAGGAATTAACATGGAAAATTGTTATGGATGGACTAAAGTAGGCATAGGCCTCTGTTGTGATGGGTGCAAATGACTGTATTTTAAACTAACTGAACCCAGGGAGGAGCAACATGTATTTGTTCTCCTGGAGCTGGCTTATTTTTGTTCCACAGAAATAAGTTTTTCTACTTACATGTTATTTAAACAATACTTCCAATTAAATCAACAAGATGTTAAGAGGAAAATAATCTAAAACTCCAGAGCCTAGCACTTAGTGCTTAGTGTCTGTTGTCTTCACTGTTTTTGGAACAGTTCTTACTAATTTTTTACTTACATGTGATGTGGTAAGAGTAAAACCTAGGTAATTATAGACACTGATTCAGACTTGAAGAGAGCGTGGAAGGGTGCTCTTTAGCCAAAGAGAAAATGCCAGAGCAAGAGACCTATTTAATGTTGGGGTTCTGATACTGCTTGTGCCTTGCCCCTGTTAAACTTCCTAGTAGAAGTTAATTCCTGTTGGCTTTAAAAAGTTTTTTTTTTTATTTTCACA
The DNA here is from genome assembly GCF_017590055.1 of Onychostruthus taczanowskii. Classification (NCBI taxonomy): domain Eukaryota; kingdom Metazoa; phylum Chordata; class Aves; order Passeriformes; family Passeridae; genus Onychostruthus; species Onychostruthus taczanowskii. The sequence goes on from NW_024501348.1 coordinate 7,543,887, forward strand.
TAAAAAAATAGATTCTGCTGGTTAAGAAATACCATGAAATTGCTACAGCCAAAACTTCCCCAAATTGCTTCAGCCCTGTATGAGACTGCAGCAAAGCTGTGCTTCCCAGTGCAGTCAAAGTCATAAAGACTGTAGCATGCAGCGTGGTCTTGAGTTGTAAGGACATCACTGGCTTTCCCCTGTATCTCTCACAAATGATGTTGCCAAGACCCCCAGCAGTGTCCAGTACTCCTCTCAAATACGGCAAATGCCATCATTTTTATTTCACAGAAAAACTTCTGTCAGGAGCTGTAATTTCTGGTATATCAACAGATGTGCTCTGATACTGACTGGAAGCCTTGGACAAGGTACAAGGTACTTGTCAGCATATATGACTGCTCATCAAAGTGTTTAGAGAGAAAGTGATGATTGAACCTCAAATCATAGGTTTATCTTGGCTTTATTTCCCAGCCTACTGTTAGAGTTGAGAGTACAATTCCAAGCTCTTTCTTTAGGTTAAATATTGAGAGAGAGGAGGCATCAGCTGTATATCTTCAGTTATAGTTTAACATGCTGGTGATAATTACATTTTGTCAGAAAAAAACCTGTAGTTCTTTATAGTCAAGCCTCCACATTCAACTCCACCCCTCTCCAAATAAATAAAGTTCTGCCTTACAGCTTCTCTTCAGATTTTGAAAAGCTAAATTGAATAGGAATGATGTTAAAATGCATTTTTTTTGCAAGATGAGGCTATTGTATACCAATTCTCTCATCCCTGCTTGAGCAGTGGGTTTAGACAAGGTGACCTTTAGAGATCCTTTTCAGCTTCATTCTATCATTCTGTTACTCATGGATAAGTACTTGTGGGTTTGGTTTTTTCCTGTTTTTTTTCCTTTCTTTTTTTTTTCTCCTGTTCTTCTTGGCATTGTATCTTTCCCAAAGCATCACTATGACCCAGTATTTATACAGTGGTGTTACTTTTTTCCATATAGGAATGATTGGGGTGGAGGGGCTGTTGTTTTTTCCCCTCAAGCTTTGAACTGCCAGAAGAAAAGAGCTCTTTTCAAAACCAAAGAGTAATGCAAAGTGCTTCAGTTTTCCAAGCATCTGTAGTTCTATTTGAGTAGGGAAAAGCTGTATTTATGGTAACTGTTTGAGAAACCTACCTCTGAAGAGAAACAGAGAGGTAAGGATTTTATGACTTTTGTTTCTAGAGAGAAGACATGAGCATTGCAGTCAAGCTGTAATGTATCTTCTGCAAAATATGTCCCCTTATTGTAATGGATACTTGACTAATTTGTTTCACAGGGGTTATGTGATTCCATTCTGTTGTCCCTGCTATGTCCCTCCTATGTTTCATGGTGAAAAAGGCACAGTGCAGTAGCAGAAACAAGTTACTATAGCACTGGCTTTTGTGACCTCTTTGCTTCTATAATGAATCTTGAGAGCTTGATAAGAAGTGAGCGGCCCCAGAAGGCTGAAGGACAAAAGGCTGTGTGATGGACTCAGCTACTGGGCTTAGGGCTGCCTTGGAGCTTGAGGACATCTCTTGTGTGCTGCCAGTTTGAATCCAGAAGGAGGAATGAGTGCCCCAGGTCTCAAAAGTCTTAGGCAATGTTAAAATGCTGATAGCTGAGCAGTCCCATTAGAAGTGTCTCTGGTAACTGTGCTGCCAGTGATAACTTCCCCAACTAGACAGAAGGACAAAAAACCAGAAGCACAGTACTCACTGAAATGAGCATGGAGCAGTTTGTGTTAGTCCTCTGTTCTTTGATGAAAACTGGAACACAACTTTACAGAGTGATGTGCTGGCTTACTTTACGGAACTGTTGCAGTCATGCTTGCAGAAGGTGTGTATCTTCTAACAGGGAGCGTGGGAGAAAAACCAGTTACTAGACTTCTACACTTGAATGATGATTGTTGTGGCTAAGGAAAACTAAATCTTAGCTAGTGTTGATTAGCCAAGTTTTAGTACAGCTTTTACTGTAAAAAATGGGAGTTATTTTCCTCAAGAAGAAAATTTAACCTAATGAACCAGCTTTTATCATACATGATAGAAAAGGTATTTTCTTTCTTGCAAAAAAAAAAAAGAAAAAATCAAGAGGAATAGGTACAAGCAGTCTGCTCTACTAGAAGACTGTCAAAATATTAGTGACTTTCTTTGTTTTGTTCCAGTACTGCATTCTTCATCTCTGGGACTGTTTTTTTCCAACTATTATCAGCATCTAGTAGATATCCGAGGTTTTTTTTATGGCAGGAGGAGAACACTGGAACAGAGGGAAGTTTACCTGTTTTTGTGACACTTAGTAATGTGCCCAAAAAATACTTTGTTGGATTTGAGCTAGGGTGAAGTTCGACTATACGTGCCAAAAAAAAAAGAGCACAAAACTCTTGAAATTGAGATTATAACTCTTGGGTTTTTTCCCCAGTGATTGGAGACTTAACACAAGATTGCACACTTGATGTAGAGAGCAAGTGTTTGCATTATATATATTCTACAGGAGGAACAAAATCTCTTAATGCTGTAGCATAAGTGTTTCTAAAATACAGCTTTATTTCATTCTTTTAAGCTTCATATTCTTTCAAACTGACTCATTCATTTGAATTCTTCAATGCATCATCATACTATTTAAAGGTATATTTAAAGGTGTATTTGCTAAGAGTCATCTCTCTATGCTAAGGGATGTATTACTGTACGGGTTTCTTTTCTAACACATCTGACCCCTTGGCTGCAAAATAACACTCTGGACTTCTGTTTAAGAGTCTTCTTTCCTTAGCCATTTTTAGTGTAATTCTAAGCTTTTACAAGCCCTTAGCAGCCTATCAGTAATTATGTTTTAGCCCTTGTTTTAATCCTTATTAACTGACATTTACTTTGCAGAGAATGAATATTTTTCATAATTGCAGATTTAAAAATTGTTTTTGTGTCTGGGAGAAATTTCATTATTTCCAGAATACACGGAACTGTTTGGTGCTGATATTCATTCAGCTATCCATGTGGGGTGTTTTCTTCACCAGCTCTTTAGTTTTGGACTTGTAGCTTTTTGCCAATGCAAAAATTGCCTCCTGGAGTAGTATTATTAAAGAAAATACTATGTATTAATAAAATGTATACTCAAAATTTAAGTATTTTGACTTTTATATCTTCACAGAACCATTCTCATGATAATTTACTAGATGCTAGTGACTCAAAGAAACAAGCAGCTAATCAGCACAACTACCGTACGAGATATGCAGCAGAAGAAACTGCAAGGCCTGCTGAAGAATTGGAGAACGGACACAGTTCTTCAGATGTAAGAGCTTTATTCTTGAGACAGTCTTACACATTCCTTTTCTAAGCATTGAGCTACTGCTTCAGCTAATGAAATGTTTTAGTGGAAACTCAAGTTACATTTTTCATTGGGCGTTTCCTTTCACCTCTTTCGAAATTATGTTGTATTAGGTTTTCACGTGCTGTTGTATATGTTTAGCTTTGACTTAAAAAGTAATTGATAAAGGAGAAAAATGCTCATTTGTAAGGGTATTTTGCAAAGTACATGTGCAATTTGTAAGCCTAGTCAGTACTGCCCACGTGACCTAGCAATGTGGTCACCAACTTTAGGTGACCCTGTTTGAACAGGGAGGTTGGATATTATGACCTTTAGAAGTCCCTTCCAGCCTCAATTATTCTGTGCTTCTGTAACTATGGTAGAGAATGAGTGAGGAGTGCATAACGTTCATTGGGTTTTTGTTTGTTTGAAAAGATGTGGAAATAAGATGTTAAAAACACTTAAAATAATTTTTGAGAAGGTAAACTAACCTTGTCAAATGGTGACGAAAAATGTTGCTCTACACTGCATCTGGCCAGGCACAGCTATCTTCATACTTCTTTATATAAGTCCACTAAAGTAAAGGAACTTCCTGCAAACTAAAATTCCTTCTTAACATAAAACTTCTAGAATGCCAAATGATTATAACACATATAAAGCCTAGAAAAGTTTTCACTGTATTGTCATATATTATAGATTGAGCTCTAAAGAAAATCCTTTATTTTTCTCTGCTTCCCCCTCTGCCTCTTCCCAATGCCCTCTGCTCTCCTTATTAGGAAGGGGAGGTAGTTGTTGCCAGTGGTGGAACATCAGAAGATGACGAAAGAGCATGGCACAGTGATGGCAGTTCCAGGTAAGTGACAGTATATATAACATGCAGAGAAAATCAGAGAAAATTCTTTCTAAGAAAACGTTAATAATTTTTGCTGTAAACAGTTAATGAGTAAGAACTAACACTTGTGCAGATTTAGAAGAAAAAGTGAACAAAACCACAAAACTTTCAGGATTTAATTTTCAGTCATGTTGCTAACTAAAATTTAGGGAAGGTTTTTTCCTTATTTGCTAGAAGCAGAATTGTTTTGCAGGAAGGTATTTCTTTTCAGGCACACAGACACTTCAGGCAGGTAGTAGCAGTTGCATATGGCTCTCCATCTAAGCTGTGGTTCTTGAAATTAAAGAGCAAATAAGAGTATCCTTTATTTTTTCATTCAAAGCTATTCAAAACCAGAAGTCTTGAAAACAATATCCAGACTTCAGTGTTTATCATCCTGAATTGCTGAAGCAAACATAAGGTTTAATGGATGCTATAAGTTAAGTTTCTTGCAAGGTCAAATGATCTCAGGGCTTTTGGTATATTACCATTTAAACTGTAGATAGAATATAGGGTTTTAATCATCAGGGTTTTAACTATTAAAACATTGTAGTTAGCTAGACTGTTAACTGTGATCTTTTATTGGGTTATATTATGTAATCCAACACACTTTTTAACTTTAAGGGTTTAATTTCTTTTTTTTTTATTATATCATGTATAGTGACTATTCTAGTGATTATTCTGACTGGACGGCAGATGCAGGAATCAATTTGCAACCACCAAAGAAAATTCCTAAAATTAAAACAAAGAAAGCAGAAAGTAGTTCAGAGGACGAAGAAGGACCTGAAAAACAAAGGAAGCAAATTAAAAAGGAAAGGAAAAAGGGTATTGAGGAGAAAGATGGACCATCAACATCACCAAAGAAGAAGAAACCCAAAGAGAGAAAACAAAAGGTTAGATGTTCTTTGTGTATTACAGGTTGCTCATTCCAGCTGACTTAGAAATAATTGGATGAATAATTCAGTTACATATACAACTTAATATTGTCTAATTTTAAAACACATAATGACTTTTGCTCTTTACAAATGGTAATGAAAGACCTCTTGCAAGACAGATGACTATAATGATATGCCTTTTGAATATGATATATTTGATGTAAGGAGCACTTCTAATGTCCTTATTGCTATCCTTGCTCACACCACAAACTTCCTTTCTGTGGAAGCAGAGTGTTCAACTTCCAATACAATTGAGTATTGTTATGAATTGCCAGTATTTTTTACAGCTGTGCTGACTTGTCCTTTTATACAATTGCAATTTCTCTTAGATCTGCACAGCCATGTAATTTTTTTCTGTCAATTCTATGATATATGATATTTGCATTATGTTTGCCAGCATTGACTCCATCAAGGGAAATATGACTTGATCAGGATTTTGTTGTTGTCAGTATTTTGCTTGCTTTCTAATATAATTCCAGTTTAGATCAATACATAGAAATTTCCAGTGACTTCAGTTATTTTTGTGTTTTTTGAGAGGTTGTTTTGTTTTTAATTGTTAGATCTGAAAACTTCATTATTCCTTCTTTCTTTACAGAGACCAGAAGTGATCTATCTGGCAGATGTTAGTTGTTTTTGTAAACTTATAGCTTCTATTTTTCTAGTACCCAAAGAAGCTAACTGTATCATCTAAACTAAGTAGCTGTATTTTGTTTATTTATTAGGTTAGGAGTCCTCAGCATTTTTTAAGATAATTATTTCAGTGTTTTAGCCCTCATTAGAAGGTAGACTGACAAAAGAGCTGTTTGAACACAGAGGCTGGCACAGTGTCAGGTCAGCTGTGAATCTCTGGTATGGCATACAGGATGTCTATTCTTTGTTTTGGCTACTTTTTCTGTATTGTACATAGTCATTAGTTGCACTGTCAATACTAATAGTATATTGCTATTTACACAGTCTGAAACCAAAAGAAGTTATCAGAAGGAATAAGAAAGCAGATAGGAAAAATAGATGGTGGGGGACTTTTTAAATGATTGAAACTTGTAGTTTAGCTTCTTATTATAAAATAAAAAAATGGTTGACAGCCTAGTATTTCCACTTAGATTAAAACTTAAAGGAGTGTTTTGGGAATCTGGCATCCATTTCAGTCCCAGTTATTGAGATATGGGATGTCTTTTATTCAACAAGTACCAGGCCTAAATATTTCAGACTTTGAAAGCTGACCTGCTTATTTCTTGAGTAAGAAGAAAATATGAGGCTGGAAGTAATTGCAGAAAATCATTTCTCTTTCCTCTATCCCTAGGTAACATTAATTATACCTGTCATTCCTGACAGATGTTAGTCTTTGAAGTTTCTTGTGGTGGGCATTTGACCTCCTTACTGAGCAGAGAGCTCACAGACCTTTCTGGTAGAAAGTTCTTCCTCATTCTGACCCTGATTCAAAATTAGGTCTTTCCTTTGAAGAAAGAAGTTCTGACTGTAGCCACACACAGAATCCTAAAATTAAAAAAGGAATAGAGAAAAATTGACATTCATCTCTGTTAATGCATGGGTTTAATGATCTTGAATAGTGCTTACATTTCTTATCTCCCTCTACCAAAAATCAATCTAAAAAATGATACAGCAGCGAAGGACAAGGAAAGATCACCCAGGAAGATCAAAAGTACTGAACATATTTTTCTTGAGATCAGTCACAGAGGCTGACTCTTAGAAGGGAAAGAGTTTGGAAGAGATATGATGAAAAAACTTGTATAAAACTATCATGGTTTAGGAAGGAATAAATGCAGAATGATTTCCTTCCTTATTTTGTTACAGTGAGATGTTGCACCTGATGACGAAGACATAAAGCTCAAATATGAGCCATTTTCCCATTATACATCCCCCTCCCACCCCAAACCCACTTGAGTGTGTAGTCAGGTAGTGGAACTAATTACTGAAGGATTTAGTACAGTTTCAGAAATTATTTAATAAAGTCACTGGGAATAGTCCCTTCCTAATAAGTAACTAACATCAGACTTGGCTTCTAGAAAGCTTTAAACTGATGATTAATGTGTGAAGTTATAACAAGGGAAGGTTCTCTGGTTAAAGGCTGTTTCTTACCTTCCCATAATTCACCAGTTAGCTAGACACTTTGCTCTGATGCAGTGTACCAGTTTTTTGCAAGACAGAGCTACTTGAACCTCAGAATTCACAAAGTACTTCTATGTTATTGACTTACTACAATAGAAAAGTTCTATTTTGATTTTTTTTATGGGCTTTTTTTTTTTTTTTTTTTTTTTTTACTACATGTGTGCTTTTTCCTGTGATACTGGTGCAATCATCACAGTGCTTCTTGTCATGTGGAACCACATTTGAATTGGTGTAATGGAATTACATGTGGCATATCTTCTTTGCAGTCTGGAGATCCAGTCCTCCAGCAGTGGCTGTATGAAGTGGATTTCTGTACAGATGTCCAGGGTTGCTTTCTGTACACACACAAGCAGCCTTGCTCGAATTGTTGTACAAACCCCTGCTTTATCTGACTTACTGGATACAGACAAGCAGTGTGCACCTAGGAGAAGCAACTGCCTTGAGAGTCATTGCTTACAAGCATGCTATGTGGAAATGCATTGTGAAAATGCAGTTCCACAGCACTTTATAGTAAATATGCTAGTAGGTAATGTGGATGAACGCAATCCAGGAGATTTTTACATGATTTACCTAATAAATCTCTTCTCCTTGTTTTGTGCAAGGTTCCTTAATTGGAGGCAGCTGTATAATTTTAGTGCCTTTTTGGCCAGTGCAACCATGTGAATTTGGCTCAAGAGAATGACCTGCTTCTATTTTATCTTTTTGGGCATGAGACATAATTACTGGACTGTTACTAAATTCAGTTTTTGTTGGAGTTCGTCCCCACACACCCCCCCAAAAAATCTCAAAAGTCAGTTAAGATTAATCCTCACAGTAACAATAATTTTCTACTAATTCTTTATGTTTTCTTCAGAGGCTGGCTGTAGGAGTTCTGACAGAAAATGGTTTGACACTGGAAGAATGGCTGCCTTCAGCATGGATTACAGACACTGTTCCTCGGCGGTGCCCATTTGTCCCACAGATGGGAGATGAGGTATTGTAGTTTTTCCCTCTGTGTCCTTGCTTCTTTCAGTTTGTTTTTGCTTTTTGCATTTTCATCTGTGCATTTTTTTTCCCTGAAGGCTTATAATCAAAATATTTTGGATTTTCTTAGAAGCATTCTTTGGTCTGGCTAAAATTTGCTTTCGCTTCATTGTACTTAGAAAATATTCTGCATAGTGTTGCTTTAACTTTTCATTATTATTCCATGCTGTTGCAGTAGTGTTCCTTCTTATATGGTATTCAGTCTGTTGATTTCCTTATGACACCTGTAGACAAGTCGTGTGAAGTGCTTTATGTCATGAAAGTATTCCTTAATTGTAGAGCATTTAGTATCTTGAAGAACAGGTAAGAAATCAGGTATGAAATTAAGTCTGGAAAACATACTTCCTTTAGGACTTGGAAAAAACCCCAGGAATTAAGCCTCCTGGGGAAGGTTGCAAGTTTTTTTGCTTGTTATGATTGTTTTGATGTAATTTTTAAAAAAAGTAATTTATTCTGAAGAAAATCTCTGATATTGTCCTTGTCACTTGTGTTCCTGATATAAAAAACTTCTGCTCATCTCTTACAATGGAAAACCACGAGAAAAGTTTTGTATATATGTATTTTATCCAAACCAGACTGTAAATACTTCGTAAACATAACCCAGATGTCTCAAAATAAGGTAGCAAAAGGATACCCACCAGTTTCTGTTTTGGAATGTGTAGCAGGTAAACATTACAGTGAATTCTATGAATAAGTAGTATTAGGTAGAATGCAATCTTCAAAGCCAGAGTCTGTGCATGTTTCTTAAAAGCCCCTCAGGTTAAAATAAGAGGAAATAGCTGGCTTATGCTGTAATGGGCAGTGTGTGTTGTCTCTTTGGGGGGCAGCTTGTTTTCTGAGTTACTAAACAGAGTTGTTGTATAGCTCACACCTTGAGAATGCTGTTGGAGAAATACTTGACATGGTGGCAAAGTTGATTAACTTTGTTCCCAAGCTAAAGCTTTTTAGGAGCACCACCTCAGAAATGGAATCAGGAGCAGAGGTTGCATGTGCAAGCAGTTTTGTTTTTACTGGATCACTTCACTGATCCAGTTCACAGCACAGCTATGCAAAAATTACATCAGCAAAATCTAGCGAAGGAGGGAAGGAGCATTTCAAGTTGAGAGTTGCAGCTAGAGAGAATGCTTATGGATTGATACCCTCCAGGAAGCATGTTTTGGAGACTCTGCTGTTCAAAAGATCAAGTCCAAATAAATATTTTTGGTGCCTGATACCATCTGGATACAGTGAAGCAGCCAAGGATTTATCAGTACCATACTGCTCAGGAGACTTTAACATCGTATTGGTTTAGTAAGATAAACAATTGTGTTTGATTTGGCACCTGCTGAATACCATGTACAGTGTGTACTAGGAATATCTAAGTAGGGTACATCCTTTTGCTGAAAATGCTTTATGTGGGAAAACAGGAAGTTTTGTGCCCTGTGCCTAGAAAGTAGCAATAATTGCCCCAACAGAGAGTATGTTTGTCATCCAGCTGCTCTCTCTGAAATTCCATCTGTGATACTTGCCCTGCCTGGATTTACTTAATATGTGAAAAAAAAAAATATTCATCTAGAAAGTTACTTTTGAGATTCACAGAAATAAAGGGTTGGTTTAATTATAGAAATGTTGTGAGAAGAGATATTGTGTGGCCTTCCAATACTTTGTTGGATGGTAGGTATGTTTTGTAAGATTTGGGGAGAGATACATTTAAAATTTGTTCTCCAGCTGCACAAACAAATAAGGAAAAAACAGTAGTGCTATATTTAGTTACACTTAGTGTATGAGAATAGCACATACCATCCCATTTCCCTTTCTGTATAGTGCTGTTTACAGATTCTGCCCTGTGACTTGAGGAATGGTGAAAACACACCAGAGAGATGGGGTTCCAACTTCGATGTCTGAATACCCAAATACCAGGCATGTTTGTTGCAGTGTTCTGCTCTTAACACGATAAAAACCAGTTTTGTCTGGGTACTACAGCAAACATGCAGAAGCAGGAATTCATCAAGAATAAAAATATTATTTCTTGGGAAAAGACATGATTTCTTTTTTTTTTCACAGATATCTTTCCAGTTTGTTCTTCTGCCAGAACATGCAATGCTTAGAGTCATTTGCAAAATAAAGAATATTTCACTTCTGTAAACCGTGGGTTGAATTTATGTAGTGGTTTAGCAGAAACACTAAGTGTAGCAGGGATCATTTGTAGCCTGTGCTCTTTTCTTTGTTTTGATTCACTGGAATGTATGGGAAACAATCATCACAATGTTTAGACTGTAATGTAAATTTGCCTGCAGATGTTTCTCAGTAGCCTCTGTTCCTTTTCCTGACAGATAGATTCTGACAGTGCCTAGGAGATTCTCACTGCTTTCATGCCTTTTGTATCTGCTTACGTTTTGTCCCTATGAGGATATTATGCATATTGATTACTCTAAAAACAGAGATTTAAAAAAAATGTGGAGCTGAGCCCTCTATTTAAAAAAGATAAAATTTGCCATGTGACACTAGGAGTTCAGTACCTGTTAATGTAGAAACCTGGCAAAGACTTCTTTATAACGTTTTATGATACAAGATTTTTGGAAAGTAGGTAGGAATACAAATATTAGTGTGTTTATTTGTGTATTTTAAAACTTCAGTGATTTCTGCTCTGCTTTTTTTGTTGTACTGGACCTTTACATTAAAGCTGTCTTTCTGTTGTGCTATTAGATGGAAATCTCATGTTGGGACACTTGAAGAGAATCTTTTATTTGGCATAAATTGTAGCAAGAATACAGCCATTTATCAGATCTTTGTTCTAACTAGTTTGTGGAATCTCTGTTTCATATTTCAAATACATTCATTGAATACATGTTAATGGGTTTCAGCTCACTAACTCATTACAGTGATGGCTTATAATAAAAGCATTCATCCATGTGGTATGATATACAACAAGATCAAAGCAGAACTGGATTAGGCTTTGGATGTCTGAACCATGGAAATTTATACTAGAAGGATTAAAAAAATTAATAAGCATTGGAAATGTCTATTTTAATTTGTTCAGGCATTTGTTAGGCTATTTTTTCAGTGATATGGAAGCAAACACCAAAATCTTACCAGAACAATAACAGATATTTCCTTCTAGAATATATTTCTTGTTCAAAAAAATAAGCTAGATAGTGAATTTAGTGATACTTCATAATTAACTTAGGCTGTCCTGCAGTGATGTATAACCAGGTAGATTAGTGGAATTCTTGTTGCAGTCATTTAATTGCTCTATGGTGCAATGATAAATGGATGGTTTTGTTAGTGATTTTGTTGGCCTCACTCATGTGTAATTTAGGCTATTTTGTCCATACAGAAAATTATGTTCTAAGTATTTTCTGCTTATTTTGGTAAATGTTTCTATAATAGCTTTTTAAATTTTCCTCCACTTAATTTTTGAGAACCTCTGACTTTGGCAGGAAAACAGACAGAAAAGTTGATGAAATAGAAAGTACACACATTGTATGGCAGTGACTTTTTAGCATTTCAGCTCCATAGAGTCTTTGTAGGATAACTGTCACATTTCACTTTTAGGTTTACTATTTCCGACAAGGTCATGAAGCATACGTTGTAATGGCCAAGAAGAACAAAATTTATAATATTAATCCCAAAAAACAACCGTGGCATAAAATGGAATTGCGGGTATGATGACTTCTTTTTTGTTTGTATCTTAATATTACACAAAAAAAAAAAAAACACCAAAAAAAAAAAAAACCACCAAAAAAAAAAAAAACCCAAAAAAAAACCAACCAAAAAAAAAAACCAAAACAAAAAAAAAAAAAAGCCAACAAAAAAAAAAAAAACCAAAAAAACAAAACCCAAAACCAAAAAAAACAACTAACTGGAAGTAAGTCCCTGATACAAGTAGATCTAGTGCTCTTAATATTGTAAGATAAGGGGAAAAGTTTAACTTGTAGTCAAATGAAATCAGACCTTAAACTGTCCTACTTTTTGTATCAGCTTGAGCAGATAAGATGGTTATACTTCATAGCAAAATATTTTCAAACATATTGCATTGCGAAATAATAACTCGTTGTGGAAGACTAAATTTCAGATTCTTGATTTTCACGTGATCTGGCAGAAATATAGTACATTCAGTTACCCATGTTTTCATGTTTCAGAAAGCTATTTCAATTAACTTCAGTGGTGGTACATAGTATTTTGTTTATTCTAGGAGCAAGAGCTGATGAAAATAGTTGGGATTAAGTATGAAGTGGGATTGCCTACTCTCTGCTGTCTTAAACTAGCTTTTCTTGACCCTGATACGGGTAAACTGACTGGAGGAGCCTTCACCATGAAGTAAGGAAAGCAATATTGTACGCAAATTGGGGGTTTTCTTGGATGGGGATGGCCAAGGGGGTGTTGAGGTTGAAAGTTAAATGATTACATTAATATTGACCTTGTGCTTTTCAAGTGTTGATTTCAAAGTGTTAATTTTTTATGTGCTTTATGTTATGCTTTTGCTGTTTTATTGCTTAATAGTTATGTGTTCTCTTGTAATTAGGTACCATGATATGCCAGATGTCATAGATTTCCTAGTTTTGAGGCAGCAGTTTGATGATGCAAAGCATAGGCGATGGAATATAGGTGAGTTGTGGGGAAAGTTGTGTGCTGTGGTTTTGTTTGTTTGTTTTTCTAAGTGTCTACCTATTTTCATGATAGCTTTCTTAAAAGTAGGTTATGGTAAAGAAATCCTAATACTATACTGAAGTCAAAGAGCAAGCTCTGCCCATAGTTAGCTGGGGAGTTCTACTTAGTCCTTGACCAAAGTGGCAGCAAACAAGCTAAATATTGCAGGTGATCTTTAAAAGAAAGTGCAAAGAACATTTCATTTGTATATTTGCAGAGAGAATAGTTAGGGATAGATTTTAGGAATGTGGTGTTTATTGCTAGCTGAAAACTTTTTGTAACCTATCTATTGTTTGTATCTAGGGTTTTTTTTTGTTTTTGTTTTTTTTTTTTTTTTGTAATTGAATCACCTCCTACAACTGCGTTGCTACTAGGATTATTTTTTACCAATTTCTGAAATTTCTGCTGAAAACATAGGAATACTTTTCCAAAAATTGCAAATTGATGTCTAGATTGTACAAAAAGAATGCTCTTTCCATCTTCTTATACTTTTGGAATTCTTTTCTAAACCATGTGGTTTAACTTCACTGAAGCATATATAGTTAAAATTCACTGCCAAGTGATGAGGGAATGACTTGGATTCTTTTTACTTTGCCTGTGCCCAGTTATTTTGGAATACTGGATATTGGAACAATGCCCATGAGTGGTAGGTCCTCCAGTCAGATCTATTTCCAAGTCAGCTTATCCATATGATGACAAAGATCACCTTTCAGCCATAGAATGAATTAATCTCCTGTCCTTTGATCTCCTTAGGTTGTATGCCTCAGCACTATCCTTAGGTTGGGTACTTTCTAATGTATAATTACATGATGCCATAGGAATAAGTTCCATATCATTTCATACTTTACACTATGTTGTCTGAAAAGATAGCTCATCTTCAATTCTGTAGGGAATTTGGTAAAGATCCTAGACTTCTGATCCAATAAGAAATGTAAACCTTGTTTTCTTCTCAAAGATCATTTCAGTTTCAAGATCTCACAAGTGACAAGGTTGATGAAGATCTACTAATAGGTCGCTAAGCTTTGCTCTTTCCTTATGGTTATGGATCTGTGGTCTTGTCTTCCTCTGCCACACCATGTTTTTGCACAAAATCACTGCAGCAGCAGCAGAATGATTGCCATTGTTTGTTTGTGAACAGCCTAGCCAGGCTTCCTGAGCTCATTCTGTATTTCAAGAAATTTGCAGTCTGGAATAAATCCAAGCTACACAGAAAGTATTGGAAGTACCAGGACCTTTTATCAAGCTTCCAGTGCAAATAATGTGAATTTTTGTTTTTGTTTTGGCTTTGTTTTAGGGAAGAATATCTGCGTATCTATTATATTTTTTAATATTAAATTTGTATAATTGTATGAATCCTTTTAGAAAAAACAAACATAAAGTTTGAAATTACAGGTTCTTATTTGCATTCAGATTCTATTTACTGCATAGCTGTATCTTACTATAGTTAAACTTCAAGTTTAACGATAGTAAGGCGTAGTTAAACTTTTCTAAGTTTCGCCCAGGTATTAAAGAGTTGAACACTTGGGCTAAAAGCTATTCCAGAAGTATTCCTGCAACTTCAGCTGTGTGTCTAGGACAGGTGTGCATGCCTGTCTCTTACATAGCAGCCACTGTGAGTTGCACATACATTTTTTGTTATCTTCAAGTGAACATTATTCAGGCATACTCAGTTCTGGAAAACTGCACTAGAGCCGCCTTCTTCTGAGAGATTTTGTACTGCCCTCTGCATAGATGAGGTAGCACAGAGGACACGGGGAAAGTAGAGATTCAGGAGATGGTTCTTTCACTGATGTTGTTTTCTGCTTTAGCATTCTGTCTGCACGAATGCTGTGGCTCTTGAGACCTTAGAAGCAGCTGCCACTATCTGCCTCTTTAAGTGGTTTTGATCTGCTTAATATTCAGCTCAGTGAAATCACTCCTAGTTGTACCTATGGACGTTCCTTTGTAAAACTGATCACTAGGGAAGGCTGTATTGGAAAACTGTAATTTTACAGCTCTTCAGAAAATAAATTATTCTTTCAAAATAAAGCATCATCCCTTATTTACATTTTTGATCTTGCATTTCAGATATTTCTGGTTTACTTGTTTCTCTTCAGCACAATTAGGATTATTAATAGAAGCTTTATAATTGTCCTGAATTACTAGTGATCCATTAAATTCAATTTTTTTTAAAAATGCAGTAAAGAAAGCAGACCATTTTTGAGACTATATTTACTTCCTATTTCAGACAACTTCAGCAAGCATTTGGGCAGGGGGTGGATGTATTGAAATGGAATAAATACTGCAGCAGCTGAGAGTGTGTATATATTCAAATCTGACATAAAAATGTGTAGTTCTTGGAATCTCAGGCTTAAATTACATTTTTTCCTGTATTGAACAGAATACTACACTAAAATGGTTTCTTAATTTTGTGGCATGTGTTGTAGAAAATGTTAGCATTTATGATGGTGTGTAATACATGCATTCTCATGTGTAATTTTTTTTAATAATGTTTCTGACCTTTTTTCTCAGCTGTGTGAATGCTTTGTGGTGGTGAAGCCATTGCAAGTCACAGTAAATTACTTTGCTAACCTTTTGAGCAAGCTTTAATAAATTTTATTCCATTATCAGTCAGATTGCCTGCATAGTAAAGAGAATGAACCTCTTGAGTTACATTTGCATTGCTGAAAAAGCACTTCAGAAACTAAAGACGACGAGCTCAGCAGCTTGTAAAATATTCCCCATACAGAAGTGTCATAGTGCTCAGTTATTTTAAGGTAGCATGTAGTATTTAATGCAAGTAGATTTGAGTTTTAAAGGAGTCTTAAAGCATTGAAATGTCTTACCTTTTATATGAAATTAAGAAATAAATTAATAAATAAAGAATATGTAGGTAGATTTGCAAATAAGTATTTTTCTAAAATGCTATATTAACTTTCATTTTTGTTAAAAAACAATTTTCAGAAATAATTTAATAGTTTGGTTAGTTTTTAACTGAGCATTGACTTATGCTTGCCTGCCTACAGTTTTCCAATATTCAGAAGGATTTCTGTATTTAAGATCAAGCCAGATATCTCTAAACCTGCTTTTCTGGGAGGGTAGCATGCCTTATATTGACAAAATTATTTTGTGTTCTTACCTAGGTGATCGTTTCAGGTCAGTGATAGATGATGCTTGGTGGTTTGGAACAATTGAAAGCCAGGAACCTCTTCAGCCTGATTATCCTGATAGCTTATTTCAGTGCTACAATGTCTGGTTAGCAAATTTTTCTTCAATCTTTTTAATGTAAATTAGTTATTTCATTTGAAGTACTGACTGAGAAACTTACTTTCATTAAATTCAGTCATGCATCTCACTGTACCAGTTTATTATAATATTCTGTGGTGTATAAATTAAAGTTTTGTTACAAACATTAAGTAATTACATTGTTGAAGCAATATTAGTAGATAATTTAAGTGTGGTTATTTTCAAGCTGGGACAATGGTGATACTGAGAAGATGAGCCCTTGGGACATGGAGCTGATACCAAGTAATGGTATGTTACCTCATTAATATAATTTGCTTTACAAGTGTTTTTTAAAATTAAAATATATGTCATACATAAACAATCCTGTTTTTTGGGGGAAGTGGGAAAAAGGTCCACTTGAAATGTAAGCCAGTGGCATTTAAAGAATATCATTAAATCAATTACTAAACTAAAAAATAATCGAAGATAAAAGAACTAGGAAAACACAGCCATGCTAGATAAACTGAGTGATGTTGAAAATAGAAATAATACAAAATTTGCTATTGATAATGTACAGTTAAACTTAACTCTTTGTACAATTAGGAAGATAAACCCATGCCCTAGGTTAGCTTGACGAAACTGCTGCTTGAAGATAAGTCAGCATTCCTGCAGCTATTCAGTGCATTGCAGATGCAACCTGTGCCTGTGAGAGAGTTTGGTAATAGCAGCATTTTCCTCCCCCTCTGGCCCAGCACATGTAGCAGACACAGAGGCTGCAGAGTGGACAGCATAGCATGGGCACTATTGACATGTTCACAGTTTTTTGCTTAGTTGGTCAGGTTTTTCTAAGACTTCATAGAACTCTTGTTAAAAAGTAAAGTAGAATCGGCATTTTTTCCATGTGTTTTCCATTAAACGTTTGATAATATTGTCTCTTGAAGGAAAGCATAAATAATTCATAATTATTTTAATTTTAATTGCGTTCATTTCAATTTTTTATTTTGGTTCAATCCTTCTTTTAATAGGTATCTCTTTGTCATAAGTAAAAGAGAGGTGTTAGTGATAACATGATGAAAATAAATAATTAAAATAGACTGCCCCTGTTTACTTTTTAGTAAAGGCCAATTCCCATTGTCTTAAGAAAGGAAAAACCATTTTCAGATAAGGAATAGGTACTGATTAAAATACCTAAACCTGAATCTGATTTTTTTTGCTATATTCACAAATATCAGCATTTGTTATAATTCTTAAAATTGTTAAGAGGACTGCTCAACATCATACTTGAAAAATCTGCTGTTACAGTATAAACTGTCAAAATTGGTAGGTCCTCAAGGATGCTAAGGTGATAAGATTATTAATTTGCATACTCAGGAACAGTGGTTTTAGTATTTGACCTCAAAACTGTGGCAGTGTAGAACCACTACCTGGAGAATGTTTTAGCAGCAATGTCAAAGTTACCTTAAACTCTCTCTGAAAATCATCTGCCATTCCTTACCAAAATAACTTATTACCAAGAGTATTGGCTTTTAAACACAGAATAAAACCAAAACCAAACCACAAGCTTTAACTGTGATAAATGAGTGTCTTAGTTGGTTCTAAAATAAATTTTACAGTTAGTATTTGGAAGAGGATAAATCTTCAGGGAGGACCTCTACACCAAACTGCATAGTAAGGATTTAAATGTAACACAGAATAATATACAGGATACTGGATACATCCAAAAAGTCTTTGAACAAATCAAGAACTATGCATTCATAAAAAATTATTTCATGGTATATTTGATTTACAGGTATGTGTATTACACAAGATACAAACATTTATGTTTTATTTCATTTTCATATTACATTCCAGCTGTATTTCCAGAAGAACTGGGAACTAGTGTTCCTTTAACTGACGATGAACGTAGAACACTGCTCTACAAACCTTTGGATGGAGAGTGGGGTTCCAGGACCCGAGATGAGGAGTGTGACAGAATTATTGCAGGGATAAACCAGCTTATGACTCTAGGTGAAGTTTGAATAATATGGGAAATGTTTTTGGCTTATGTTTTTTCAGATTATGATCATGTGCACTTCTGACATTACCAAAATGAATGTGATAAAATACACATTTAACCTCTTGATTAACAGTAACAAAACTTTCTCATTGAACATTTTTGAAATTTTTTTATAGTGAGTACTTATGAAACCTACATTTTTTCCTGTTTTCCACGGTAACTGTTGTTTTTGGGTAGATAATTTGACATATGCTAGGGGTTTGGGTTTTATATGTTAAAGCAAGTTACTTGATTTTTTAACTTTAGCTACCAGAATCTAATGTTGAGGTTAAAATTAAAACCTGTATGATTAAGTGGATATTAACTAAATTACAGACAGATTGGGGGGAGGAGAAAAAAAGCATAGATTTACTTAGATAATGAATACCTATATGTGAATTTTCCCTGTATTAGCCTTTTCTAATTCCTGATTTCTTCCCCACATTTCCTTAATTACATAAAATGTTGAGGGAAAAGCAATTGATTTATCTTAGGAAAGCTACTTGCTCTTTGGTTGTGGAGCAATGATTCTTTACAGGCAGCTTCTGAAAAAATAATTGTTAAAATGTTTAACACATTGCTGCAAAATTTGCCTGATCACAGATGGATGTCTGGATGGAGATCCATCAGTAAATACAGCCTGAATTATGAGTCTTCTGTGTGTCTTTATGGGGATCAAAAGATGTTCAATCAGCAGTCTTAGGTTTTGGGCTAACAGTGGTCATGCATTAAATATAAAAGTCACAGATACTTTCTTTAACTTGAGTTTTGAAGCACTTGATGCAAAGTAAGTTTATGTTTCAAAAAAAGTCAAAACCCTCTTAACTCTTGAATTAATTCTGATTACCTTTATATTCCATATGGTTTCTTTGACATACTGCATAAGAAGCCTCCCTTTGCTTCCTAAACAAAGGAGTTATCTGTACAGTGTAGAAGAACAAATTAGAGATTTCTGTTAAAAAACCCCAAGCTGTGAGGAAATGAAATTTGAGCTGCTTTTGCTGTAAGAGTAAGCTAAGGGTAATGGTTTGATATATTGCATTATGATGTGTATGGTAGACCTCTTAGTTTGGGATTCGGCTATAGCAGGTGTGGTGCATATCGATACAAAGTAGCAGTTGCTAGAACATTCAAAAGAGTAAGTAAACAGCTTTTAAAAGAAGAGCAGTCTTTTAGCAGCAGCACATAAAGATTTTTGGTACTTTTAAAGGTGATTTTATGGTTTTGTATTACAGTATTTTTTCCTTGAGATACAAGATGTTAGAATGATGTGTCTAAGCCCTCATGATGATTCTAAATAAAGGAGGCAAAAAGCAAGGTTGTTTAGGTGCACAGACTTAAATTGCTCAGCAGCCCTCTAGCTCTATATTGGATTGGCTTTGGAAGGCTTCTTTGCTTTTAGGTAGGGACAGGAGAGAGTGTTTCTGTTTACTTTGAGTGTGGATTTTACCCACATCTTACAGAGGCTGAAAAAGCACTGTAACTTTTATGGCAGGAATTTAATGTATTGCTTTGTTTAAAGATGTGAGAGTGGCAATATAAAGTGAAATGAAATGAGCCTGTGCTGTAAATAACGATATTGAATTGCATGCCTTCATCTGTGTATAATTTTTATACTTTTCAAATGTCTATATTTGAAATATGCACTTGCTATGCCTTTGGGGAGTGTGGTGCTTCGTGCATAACATAATGGGCACCCAGTCACTGCAGCAATGGGAGGTACAGCACAACCTCAGCAAGCACTCTAAACAGAATATCAGAAATCATTTGGAATATCTAGTTACTGTTATTTTTGGGAAACTCCTGTGCATTTCAAACGTGAAGAAATGGTTTATGTTGCAGGGGGGATGAATCTTGAAACTGCTATGGAACTTTGTGGTATATAACACGGGGTTTTGTGGTTTGCTTGTTTTTTTTGGTTTTTTTTCCATCTAGATATTGCTTCTGCATTTGTGGCACCAGTGGATCTTCAGGCTTACCCAATGTATTGCACTGTTGTGGCATATCCCACAGACCTCAGTACGATTAAGCAAAGACTGGAAAGCAGATTTTACAGGTTAGATCCAATTCTCAGTTCTGCTGTGATCTACGAGCGGCTGTATTTTTGGTAGCTCTTTGTCTTGTCATACCAAACTAGGAGGTGGCTATGGGTGCGCGCTTTTACTTCCTTTCATCTTCTATCCTCGATCTAGGTTTCCGTTTTCTAAAACTCAACAATGGATTGAACATCTCCAAAGTATATTTTCGAACTATATGGCGTTCAAATTCCTGATTATGTAAATGACTTATGCCATGTGAGATTCAAACTGCAGGGTCAGTAAAGTGACTTTTAGGCCAAAGGATAAAGTTTCCACTAATAGTTTTTAAAGTACTTTCAAAATTTAATAAGAGAAACCTTAGAAATATCTCAAGTGTTTTTTTTTGTCCTGATGTGCTTTAGAAAATATTCTTGTATCACTTAAGCAGCTACATAGAATCTGACTTCTTGAATTATTGGTGTTGAACTTCAGAGTTGTTGTACAACAAAAAAAACTTACACTTTTGGATACTGTTTTGATATTTTCTTAAACTGATTTCAATTGCTGTGGGGTGTTTTTTGTTTTTTTTTTTTTTTTTTTTTTTTTAGTAAATATCTATATGGGAGTATAGTTCTTTAAATTACGTCATTTTCCTTGAGTTTTTGTTCTATTTCTCGTTTGAAAATCAGTGTCACTTTAGTTTCTTTTGAATAAATATGGATAGGATTTTATTTTGGGCCCAATTTCAAAGTTAATTTTTATTGTTTTATACATGCTAAATGAAGACTGAATTCTAAACTAAATTTGCTTTTTCATTTTCAAAATAGCGTCTGTTTTTTATCATTCTATTGCAATATTGAATTCCCTGTTTATTGTGTCATATGAGGTAATCCAGCTTTCTCTTCTATAATTCACTGCTTTGCTGTCAGATGGATTTTTGCTGGATTTTGTTTCTCTTGTGAAAAGAGAAAGCAGTTATTTTTGGTAATTAACACACCTTCAATAAATGGACTGAGTTTGAAATATTGCTGAGGCCTAGTTAGGTAATAACCTACCACATTGTATTGCACTTTGCAGTGATTTATGTATATATATATATATATATATATATATATGTTTGGTGGATTGTTCAGATCACTTTTGATTTTTGGTGGTTTTTCATGAGGCTTGCCGTAAAACTGTAACTTTTATGCCGTCAGTCATTACTATCTTCTTATTTTATCTTTTTTAGATTTTGATCTATTTTTTCAGTTATTCTGCTTCTGTGCATAATTTTTTATAATGTGGCTATTCTATAGTTAGGTTATTAAATCTGTGGAAATATGATTGTTGTCTGTCAGAAAAAGGTATACTCTAAAACATTTATATTACTACTTTGTTAATCCTTAACTGAGTTCAAAGGCGATGTAGGATGGTTATATACATCATAATGGAAAAAT
The DNA here is from genome assembly GCF_017590055.1 of Onychostruthus taczanowskii. Lineage (NCBI taxonomy): Eukaryota > Metazoa > Chordata > Aves > Passeriformes > Passeridae > Onychostruthus > Onychostruthus taczanowskii. The sequence continues at coordinate 7,565,455 of NW_024501348.1, forward strand.
AAAAGCTGAAGTGTCACAGCTGAGTTTTCCTGAGGGGTGTCAGCTGTATGTTCTTAAAGCCATTTGTATAGATCACCACAGAATATAACATAGAATGGGAAGCCAGAGGAAGCTGCCTGCTGCTGGTCACTGAGGGCAGCATATCTGATGTGCACATTTTCTGATGTAAGGGAAAACAGTGATGCATGAGAAGAAGGCTGTAATGTTTTTTTCCCTGCTCATATACATTGTTAGAAATTGTCCTTATTTCTTTTTCCTTTTCTGCCAACTGTTTTGATGCAGACGCCTTTCTTCGTTAATGTGGGAAGTCCGGTACATCGAACACAATACTCGCACATTTAACGAACCTGGAAGTCCTATTGTCAAATCTGCCAAATTTGTCACAGATCTTCTGCTACACTTCATAAAGTGAGTTACTTAGTAGGTCTCTTATTCCTATCTCTTTCCAAGGCAAGAGCCTTTTTATATCTGAATTCTAAAATAAGATAGTTCTGCACTTTAAATAAACCTGTTGTCCGCTATTGGGGCAGAAGAGAATAGAGCTTATGTTGACAAAGAATTCATAAGTTTGCAAAACAAGTTTTGTAATACATTGAGTGGCATAGATTGGCATGGCATTTTATTTTGAGAGACTTTCTCCTAAATGATAAAAATGGGTTTGAGTTCATGGAGTTACAGATCTTCATTAAGTTACCGATATATTCATTGCTAAGTTAGGAGTTCTAATTTTGAGTTTAATACTGGCTGTGTTAACATAATTCTAAAATCTGGATTACAATTTATAATAGCTCTGAAAATGATGTTTTATATGTTTGCAAAGTAAAAATTAAAGGCTTTGTAGTCAACTGAAGTTGTAGCTGTCTTTCAAACATTCTATTATTATCTATAGACAAGCTCACTGACAAATATTTAAGACCTTTCAGTCAGTTGACACATCTACAGAACTGAAGTTTGTAAGAACTTACTATGCCCACAGCCTTGGTTTGCTTGTACACAATGAGCACTGCTGTTTCTACCTTGTAGACACAGCAAGATACTTCATTAGTTTAACAAAAATTGTGACATTTTTAGTGATTTATTTTGTCAGTGTTAAATTGAATCAAGTTATTTTTTATTTGTGTGTTCTTAAAAAAAATTAGAACTCTGTTTAGTATTTGGAAATCTAGGACTTTGAGTCCATAAATAAATCTTCAATTTCTCTAGTACCTGTGATTTCTGATATTTTCTGGAAAATATAAAACACTTTACTGCTTTAGACATTAAAAGTTTTAGTGAAGTATATACCATTAGGAACAGATACATATCTAAAGGGCTTTTGTGTTACTAATTTTATTCTTTAACATCTTTGTCCTACATGTTTTTCTTTCTGATTAATTAAACAGTTCAGGGTTTTTCAAAGTGTATGTAGCTCAGAGTTTTTCAAAGTGTATGTTTTTAATTGGCTTAGTTAAATTAGTGGATATTCTTGGATATACTTATTTAATAATGGGCTATAGCTTGAGTCCATTAATATTAATGTGGCTTGAGTCTATTAATTTTAGTGAACTAGCAATACATGTAAAGCCCAGACTTGATGGTTGTAACTGTAAGGTAGAACACCTAGACAATGGGAAGTAAAGCCCATGGTTCTAAGGAGATTAAAATATCTAGATGCCTCTGAGAATATATGTCTTAGTTTCTTATGTTACCCACGTATCTTAAAGAGCTGAAAATGGACGGTGGGTGTTGCAGTTAGTTTATCTTTTTTTATCTTCTCTCACAGTTGTTCTAGTGGTAATGGCAGTAGCCTGTATTAGGGATTCTGATTCCATGTGGAGTTGCTGAGTGTTTACAGTTACAAGTGGTAAAAGTGTTACAAACCACTTTTCTTCCCAGTGGTTTATATTGCTACATAGTAGAACACCTTTGAGCTTTCCTTTGTAGAGGAGTTTTACCTGTTAATCAAGAATTGAGAATCAGCGTGTTTTGCTGATTTCATTATGCAGGTTTATGCAATAACAGTGTTAGTCCTTCCACACTTGCATTTCAAATGTCATACATTATGAGTGCTAAATTATTAAATTTCACTTTTGTACAATGAATGTATTGTGATGCTCCTTAAAACGCTAGATGGGCCTCAAATCTTTTATATAGTACAGGATTAGGTTTTTCTGATGCTGGCAAATGCACGGTAAAGGATTATGATTTTTAATTTTAAAACTTTGGCACTGTTAAGTGATCTATATTTTACAACTTTTTGAACAGACGGTTAGCTTGACTTATTAGTTCAATTTTCTTAGTATTCATATAGCACTAAACACATTCTCATTTTATTTGGGAACGGCTTCATAAATATTTTCCTTCTCCTAAGCAAATTACAGTTTATTCCACAGGTGATGAGAGAAAATAAACATTAGCTTGTGTTTCTTTTTACAGAGACCAGAGCTGCTATGACATAATTCCATTATACAACGCAATGAAGAAGAAAGTGTTGTCTGACTCTGATGAGGTAAGTGGTTGTGTCTTGGGCACTGGCATTGATATGCTGGAGAAACAAGACCACTGTCTGTCCTGTGGAGGATCAAAGTACTGGTTTCAGTCACTGCTGGGAAGTGGAGTGTACTTTTCTGTCAGTACAATGTTTCTTCTTGTCAGCTGGGAAACTGGGTGAAAATCCAGCCTCCTGTCTTCCTTTAGTGCAGAGAGCTTTAATAGCTTGCTGGAGGATGCTGATTAGATTTCTGAGAGGTTCTCAAAATTGACAGTCATATGAAATGCTTCTCAGAGGGATGGGGGTAGGACTGTAAAGACTCAAATTATAAGTTTAAAATATAAAAGAACTTGCCTACTTATATATGCTTATATTTTTTAACCTTTTTATGCGACTCATTATCTTGCTCAAAGGAAGAAGAGAAAGACACAAATGTGCCAGGGACTTCCACTAGAAAAAGAAAGGTAAATGTTTTTAATTTTTTATATTTATATATTTAGTGCTACAATTGCTAAAATGTATTTGTAAACAATGGAATGTAAAACTGAAATATTTCTAGTATTGTGTAATGTCAGCTTTTTGAAGGTTTTGGACTTAGTGATATGTAGAACAACATATCACTACTGAAGTGTTCAATGTATAAGTATTTCTGTCTGTGCTGCTGCATGTTGTGAATTCATTTATATCCTGTGGGGTAACTCTTCCATTAGATTTTGTAAAAGCAGCTATTTTATTTAATATACACCAGGCAATATTGTCATTTCAGGACCATCAGCCGAAGCGGCGGCTACGTAATAGGGCTCAGTCATATGACATTCAGTCATGGAAGAAGCAATGCCAGGAGCTGCTGAATCTCATTTTTCAGTGTGAAGACTCTGAACCATTTCGACAACCAGTGGATCTGCTTGAGTATCCAGTGAGTATTTTAGAACAAGATGACTGGTTATAATCCAGTTGTTAAGTGGTGGGTTGGTTTGGTTTTTTTTTTAACTTTGACCATTCCTTTAGTTCTTTCAGTTGAAACTTCAGGCAGTTGTAGTGACAGAATTCTTTTCATCACTTCACTGTCACTTGTTTAATGATGTTTACTGTTTTTTTCAACTAATTTCAAAATAAATAATACCTCTCTGCTCTCTCAGATACTTCTGTTGGAAAATATTTTATATTCAGGGATGCTTATGTTATTAAGTAGATTACAGCTTTTAAAGTAAATTACAGCTTTTGCAATTAAGATGTCTTTCGTTTTCTGACACAAAAATGGTCATATGTATGAAATGCGTATATATGGTTGCTGCATGTGATGTGTTGGCAAGGATCATTTGTTCCATTTCAGAGTATAAAAACTGAAAGTAAGATTATATGAAAACTTAAAGTAATAAAGTAAAGATTTTGCTTGCTTTCCTTCTAGCATATCTTAAATTCTGTAAAATAGGACTCCAGGGTGATTAACTTGGGCAAAATTAACTGTCTCAATTAGAGAAAAGAAATGCTTCTCTTTCAGAAGTCACTAATAGATCTGTCTTTACACTTCTGCAGCCACTGGGTACCATTATTTTTTAAGTAACCTAAACTTTATGCTGTGGCCAACTACAAGTGGTCCTATATATTTGAGACCCTCAAATGAGCTGATAGAGAGCACTCTACTAGGCTTAGGCATGAAACACACTGCTCCCTGGTGTCACAAGCCTGTTTAACATGCAGAGGCATTCCTGCAGGTTCTATTTGCTCTGATGGATTAACTTTAACTTTTTGGTTAAATTTGGTATTTAAGCTTTTTCTTGTATGAGCATGTCTCTGTTTCTTCCATTGCCTGGAAAAAAATTTTCGGTTGTTGGCTTGACTTGGGTCCTACCTAAACCTATGGAGTTTTTGATACTTCATTACATTCGTAAATTGTCAGGTCTCCATTTGGCAAACTGCTCAGGTTTCAGAAGGGATGTGATAAGCCTCTGATCAGGCTCAAGTATTCAAACTTCATATTTTAAAGCTAATATGTGAGAACAGTATTAGTCTTAGTCCTAAGTTTGAGCTGCTAAGCTGCCCAGAAGGCTTGTAGTCACACTTTCATATCACTGTTATCTTCATGTCAGTGTGTCAGTAATGCAACCCTTGGAACACCAAATTCTGAGCTCTGTGTTTCAGTAAATAGATTTATAAAATCAATTAAATCATCTATCAGTTAACTTCTAACCGTGACCCTGCTATGTTTGCAAGGGAGGTATGTTGTATATTAGTGGAAAGGGGAAAAATGTCTTCAGCAGTCTTCCATAGTTATTTAAAGAGGACATTTTGGTTAAACAGGTTTATCAAACCCATCCTAATGAAAGTGATATATTAAGGCTTGGGAGAAAAAATGTAATAAATTGTTTTGCTTATTTCCAAACAGGATTATAGAGATATTATTGATACTCCTATGGACTTTGCTACTGTTAGAGAAACACTGGAAGCTGGCAACTATGAGTCACCAATGGAGTTATGTAAAGATGTGAGACTTATTTTCAGCAATTCCAAGGCCTATACACCAAGTAAAAGATCAAGGGTAAGATTTTATTGTATTCCATTGTTGTTGTTTGCAAGAACACTTATATCTGAAAAATATAGGACCGAAAAAGCAGAGACAGTGTAATTTGATTGCTTTTAAAAAACAAGTTTATTTCTGTTCTTAAAATGTTAATATTTCTGAGAAACTATTGCAGCTTTATATTCAAAGGGAAAGAAATGTGTGCTTTTTAAATACCAAAAGTTCTGATGTTCTGCATGTGTGTTTCAAAAGTAAATATTAGAAAGTGTGTCTAAGTGGAAAACCACATGGAAGAAGAGTTCTGTAGAACCAGGATTATGAGTACAATAGTGATATTTAACCGATATTTTTGAGAAGAAACCAGATTTTCAAAACAAATACACAGGGGCCTTCTTTACTTTGAAGGTTGCCCCAAACTGAAACATCCAGGTATAGACAGAAGAGGATGTTGAAATTCTGTGCTGTTCACTACTGTGCAGTAGATTGTAACAAAGCTCTTAGGACTGCTGCGAAACAGGACAGTACAAACATGACAGCTCTTCATGCTGAGATGTCCTGCTAGTAGTAGGTGCAGTATCTGATAGTAGTTAAATTATGGAAGCATATTTACATGGGTTCAAGGCTTCTGTGTAGCTTTTCTTCTACTAATGTGTGTTAGGTTTTAAGACCAGAATTATTAACAGCTTTTATGTTTGGGTGCTCTAAATAGTTAATCATTAGGACTTCATTGTTTTAAGACCTAGGCACAAATTTCTTAGTAGGTGACTAGCAGGATCGGTGATTACTCTCCAGTCAGTAGCAGACAGGCCCATTCACTGTTGAGACTGCCATACCCCATAAAAGAATGACTCTTTCAGTTGCAGCAAATGGCAGGGCTTTTGGGGCAGGTCTGGATTCTTTTTGTGGTTTTTCTTTCTCTCCTTGACCTCATCATACCTGACATTAGATTTGTGTGTTCTTATAGATTCTTTTGACGTTTTCATTTTTTTCATGTTTCTTCCAAACAGACTGGTACAGTAATAAATCTGTCTTTGTTTTACTCAGAAGTGGAAGGTTCTTATGTCAAGAATCTTAATATTCTAGAACCTATGTGTTTTCAATGCATGCAACGTGTAGTTGAATGTGATGTTTTTACTATGTCATGCACATAAAATGACATAAAATATATGTAATTATATTTTAGCATCTTACTTGATGTCATTGATGCTAATTTGAACAGTAAACTGATGTCACTGATGCTTTCTTGAACAGTAAACCTAAAGTCATCAGAATTTTTTTTTTTTTTTCCCTTGGCATATCAGACACCCATTCCTTTGCATGCTGTCTCCAGTAACGTGCAGAATCTGTCAAACCTGTTGAGTCTGGTGCTCAGATGGTTTGTTGTGTCATTACTTTGTGTTTCATTGAAGGCACTGTGTCTCCTCAAAGTACAGGTCACTTTGGTGTTTTTTTCTGTTTCCAGAATTAATAGCAACTGTGCTCAAATAATTACTTGTGATCTAAATTGAATTTGGGAGTCTCTGTAAATCATCTGAGTCTAGAGATGGGAAAAAAAGGTGCACCTACATAATTCCAATACATTTATTATACCTGTTGCAGCCAACTTACTTGTAGTATTAATTCATCTATAAAAGGAATAGACTGGTGTTCAAATATAGGATATAACGATGCAAGTTAATAGAGCAGAAAATAAGATTTCTTGACCCTAGGTGTGATACAGCAAAAGTACATTAAGGATCTCTCTTTGTGATTTCTGTTGAAACTAGAAAGGGATACATTCTAGAAAGGCAATTGAAAGACTATTTTTTCCCATTTTTCCTTTTCTGTGTCATCTTCAGTTGTGATACACTTTTCAAAACCATTAAAATAGTTAAAGCAAACCTACACATGGGTTAGCATATATTTATTGAGACAGATTATAGATTTCCCTAAAACATTTCTATTTTACTCACTTTTTACTCTTCTAGCTATTGTTCGGTGATAAATAAGTAAAGGGACACTTTGGAAAAGTATCAAACTTGTTTACTGGCATTTCTTTTTCAGATCTACAGCATGAGCTTGCGCCTTTCTGCTTTCTTTGAAGAACACATAAGTTCTATTTTATCAGATTATAAATCTGCCCTACGCTTTCATAAAAGAAATACAATAAAGAAACGAAGGAAAAAAAGGAGTAGAAGCAGCTCAGTTTCCAGTAGTGTTGCATCCAGGTACATTAATTCCTTTACAGTATTCATGAAATGATGTGAAATTTTGACATACCTAAACAATAAAACTTAGTGTGTTTTTTTCTTAATACTTCCTTTACTATTCCCTATATTGCAGAATGGTAGCTTTGACATGCAAGTCCCTATGATGTGGAAGAGTTTTAAACTTTACTTAGAGCTATCCTAGTGTAAGTGCTTAAAATTCAAATAACTGCTAAATGTGTACAGTAAAACAGCATCGTTAGGATAGTGATGGCATCATGCTTTATCATATAACTATAGTATTTATTGTAAAGATTCACTTTCCAGAAGCTCACAACTTACATGAATTTCCACAGTAAATGCCATATTTTTAACATACTTCATGCAGAGGTGATTGTTTTACTCCCACAATCTCAGACACTAGCATTTAATTTTATTTATTCCTGTAAAATGACAATGTGGTCATCCAGGATACAAATTGTTACTCCTTTTGCAGCCCTGAAAGGAAGAGGAGATTAATAAAACCTCAGCTGAAGGCAGAAACTTCTGCCACTTCATCATCTTGTGCACCTGCACGTTCGACAGCGCTGAGACACGCTCCACCTCAGATGAACGGAAAAGCCGCTGAGGCCTCCTCCCTTGTGCGGACTCGAAGCAATAGGGGGATAACAGATGTGGCTGTTACAGAGCAACCATCTACTTCTTCAGGAGCAAAGCCTTTAACTATAAAGCCTTTAATTACAAAGCCTAATACTACTGCAGGGTCAGGAAAGTCAGGCAAGTTCAAATGCTTTTGGTTTTCTATTAATTAAGCCATGAATGTTTTTTAAGATAAAACTAGCTCTTTGGAAATCTAATATATTTCTCTCAGTTAAGACTGGGTCTGTTTTCAAACTGATGGGCCTTTGAGGTTCTTCAGAGGAAAATTGAACAAGTTAGGCTATGTTGTTTTATCTAGGCAGCTTTCTTCCTTTTGGATCACAGAGTCAAATTGTTTGTAGTAGAACATGAGTTCCATTTTAGCCCAACAAGATTGAAAGTAGTGTCAACTACTTAAGTTGATAATTTGTTTTCTTTTTATCCTTCTAGTACTGGAGAATTCAACCAAACATTCCAAGAACCAGAATATTGTATCAAACCCTTCCCCGTCTGATTACAGTCATAGCACTAGGAATAACTCCACGAAAGAAAATCCCGAGAAAGAGAAGCAAATCAAGCGCAAAGTAAAATCTTCCACTCTTAATCCACAAGGTACCAAATTTCTCTGGAACTTCCTCCCCACCCTCAGAGTTATTGATGTAGTGACTGTAGTGTTGTACTTTAGTTGTGGTAATTTGGGGGTAGGGAAATTAGAATGCATTACGATTTAGCAGAATATGGAAATCTAATGGAACAACTCAGTCACCATTAGTTTCCTTCTTGATGAATCAGCACGGTTTTGACTACTCTTAACACCATTTCCATGGTGTGATAACTGTTGTCTAGATGATTTTGAGATGTTAACATATCTGTACCTTAATTTAAATTATTACAAATGTAATGTTAAAAGTTCCTAAATTCCAAAGCCTACTTCTGCGTGGTCACACTTCAAATCCTGTATGTTTAATCACATAAAACGTCTGTGGGTTATATTTGGGTCAGTAACACTGAGTGTAATAACATTCTGCACAGGACCAATCATAAAGATCAGAGGACCCCAGTTGCAAATTCATTCTTTCATTTTTTGGCACAGCAAAAAACCTATGCAGTGTTTACTGCTTCTATTTAGTATATTTGAATGGCCTGCTTGGACCTAGTTCATGAAATCTCCTGAGTGAGCTTGCTTGGTCTTTTGATGTCAGAATACCTTAAAATTCAAAGCTTCTGTGGAAGCTGAAATAAGATCTCCTAGTCAGAAAGCTTTCCTATTTATGAAGGAGCTTTGAACTGTTTGGAAGATGCTTGAAGCAGGCAGATCCACTAAATATCTTTTCTCTGAAAATGGGGACACAGTAGTCTGCAAATTGGGTCCCATCTAATTAATCTGCCTACTCCTTGTAGTCCTCTCCCCAAGGAGTTCTTTCTTACTCATCCATGCTTCTGAAAAAGTAGCTCATGGTCTGATAAGTTAAATCATCTGTTCATTGCTTGTAAGCGTGGTCACAAAGGCCCCAGCTGTTCCCACACTGCATGGCTAAATATGTAGCTGTTATAGGATGGGATGTCAGGGATTTCTGAAACTGTTGACATGGTCCTGCCTCCTTACATCCACTCATAGGACAGAGGAGGTCTGTGCTTTTAGTGCATGATGGTGCACATTCAAACACAGCAGAAGCTGTGCATGGGTGTTTCATGAAAGGGCTGCAGAAACTATCATGCTGGCTGTGAGCCTGTTCTTGGCCATATTTTAGGCAAGGCTGTGGTGTCAGAACATTTTTCTAAGAGGTCCAGTGATGTGCCCCTCTGAGGAAGTTGATTATCCCTCATGTAATGAAAACTCATACCCTGTAAAAGTCTTCAAGCAAGTACATTCTGCTGTCTGTTAGTGTGAGAAATCTGCAAAAATTTGATACAAAAGATGCTACCTCAGGTTGAAAGAAAATCTTCATTTCTCTAGAGATGACTTACTGTGAAGCATTCCCAATCCTTGCACCATTCACTTCTTCAGCAACCTTTTGCTGTTGCAGATACAAAATAGGAGTTTTGTCCACTGGCGTTGTATCATCTGAGAAAAACCCGTCAGCCCTTCCCTTTTTTCCCTTCTTTTTTCCCCCAACCCTGCATTTTTCCTGGCTTTTTGTTTCTTGGGGTTTTTTTCCTTGCAGCTACCACGTGCTAAATCCAACTAGAAGTTAGTACCTCATTCCATTGTAGAATGAAACTCTCTGAGCTCAACTTTGGGTTTCTTAGATTTTGACAGATTGGCAACCACTGTGAATCCATTCAGATATTTTTGTAAGAGTTTTATTAAGGCAGCGTGAAAATGAATGTAAATGCAAATCTGTTATGTGACGTGTACATTTCTGTGCCATTTCTTTACAGCAGATTGCAAGAATAATGCTTTGGCATCAGGAAGCATTCAGGTAAACGGACATGGAGGACAGCCTTTGAAACCTCCAGTTAAAAGAGGTCCTGGACGGAAGCCCAAGGTGGAAACTAACAACAGTAGCTGTGAAGTGGTGGTGCACAAGAAAAGAGGCAGGAAACCAAAAAAGCTACAAATTGTTGAACAGCAAAAGGTTGCAGAGCAGAATACAGTCCAGACCACAAGGGATATACCAGAGGAAGCCTCTGTTTCTACTGCATGCAATTCTCTTTCTGAAAATAATGTGAAGGAAGACTTGTTACAAAAAAAAGGCCGAGGGGGTAGAAAGCCAAAAAGGAAGATAAAGAGCCGCCAGCCAGGCGCAGACCTCTTAGCTCCTGCAAATGTTAAAATGCAAACAAGAAGCAGGAGGAAAAAGACACACGAGCCTATGGAGGAGGGTTCTGAAGAGCTTAAAGATTCTGAACCTCACATGAGAACTAGAAACCAGGGTAGGAGGACAGCCTTTTACAATGAAGATGACTCTGAGGAAGAGCAAAGGCAGCTATTGTTTGAAGACACCTCCTTAACTTTTGGAACTTCAAGCAGAGGCAGAGTCCGAAAGTTGACTGAAAAAGCAAAAGCTAATTTAATTGGTTGGTAATTTTTACCAAGGGTTTTACTTCAGAATGCTATGAAGCAGGTACAGTTAAGGAAGAGCAGAACAGACTTCTGCTTCCCTGCTGCTATTATGGGTTAGAAGAGTATGCTCTGATTTGAGGAGAAAAATTTAGCAAAATGATAAACTGAAAGAACATTCTTTGAAAGAAATATATATTTTAAACTTTTGCTATTTATTGCCCTCCAAATAGGTTCTACATTTCAACAGTTGTTTTGTTCACAGTTAAGAATAATTGAAGCAATTTCTGACTGACGTACAGAGTTCAGAGCTACTCTGCTCAAGTAGTATATAGTATCTCTACACAATTGAAAAAAGGTAATAAAACTTTTAATTGCCACAAATTGAAAACAGAAATCTATTTTTGACCAAGCAAGATACACTTTGATTGTAAAGTCAAGTCGCCTAGGAAGGCAGACTTTGGCAAAAAGTGGCAGTAAATTCACTTGCGTTTCTATTCAATAATACAATACCAAACTTTGCTAATCTGAAAAAGTTTAATTTCAGTTGTGATGGAATGTTCAGCTGCAAAAGAAGCCTAGCACAGGCCATTGTTTATCCAAGTTCTGCCAAACATAGCAAAAATGTAATCACAATTATATATATCCACATTGGAAAAAGTTTGACTAATGTCTAATTTTTCAGACCTTGATTCTTGTATCAATCACTAAATCTCTGTTTATTGTGCCAAAGACTGAGAATCAGTGCAGTGGAAAACCTTTTTTTCTTTTTGAGTGTCAGTACAGCATACCATTTGCAGTGATAAAAGCTGTGTCTTGTTTTAAATAGTAAGTTGTTAACATTGTTCTGAAATGTATCCTTTTTGGTACTTCTGGTAGAAAATAATGCACTGGTGGGGTCCTTTGACAGAGATGTTTTAGTCTAAATGTATAATTGGTTAAAGGATTCAAGGAAATTACAGGACAGGTATGGAATTATGATGTTTACTTTCTGATCCAGATTGATTGTTGTTTCTACAACTTTAGACATGCTTAAGAGGCTGAAATGACCTACAAAGAATAGTGTATGTGTATATATTAATATATACATAAACACATATGTCTAAAATATTACCCAGGTATAAATTTTTTTCAGGATTTTTTAGATAGCACTAGAATTGAAAATTTTAAAATATCATACTTTATAGTTTAATTTTAAGGGGAAGATTGGTTATTTTCAATTATTAGGGTTAAAAGGCCAAATCACTTTTTATGCAATCATGTTTTATACAGTGGTCTCATTGCACATTGTGTTTTTCTGCACTTTTTATGGTATATCACGCTGACATATGTCAATATACACCCTAAAGAAAAATTCCATTTAATGATTGTGCCTTGTATTCTATTATTTCTTGCATCCTTACTAAAATTAAGTTGTCTATTGTAAATGATAACTATATGACTTAGGGGAATGTATTGTTATATGTACTGCTCTGGAAAAGAAAAGCAGTTATTTATTTGTTTAAGGTACATTTAGTTATTTTATACCTTTACAAACAAACCTTAATACCATTTTCTATCATTTAAAGTATTGTCCAGTTTCAAGGAAAAAACATACCTAAGTAGTCGTATTTACTGAGATCTGGTATGGTACAAAAATGTAACCAAAATTTTCTGGTTATACTTTTTTTTTGTTTTTACGCATTATCTGCAATGTCTGGAAGGGAAGACATGCAGAATTAAGATCTTAAGTTTGCACAGATTCTGTGTATGTATTTGAGGCCTGATTCTTCACTCTTTATTTTCTTACCAAAAAAAGCCTAAAAGTTTGAAGAAAGAATATTGGTATTTTCCACCAAGAGTAACAGAAATAGGCTACTGTGGATAGCAGATTAGTATCCACCATACCTAGTTTTAGGTAGTTCATTTTGCTACAAAAAATGGCTGAGATATTTTCCAGATCCTCTTTGAATTGTTATGGATTTTAATTTGGGGGCCAGGGATTAGTTTGTATTTGATTTGTTGGCATATTTATTTTTTTCTAACAAGTATTTCTTTATCATCGATTAAAACTGAGTCACTAAACATGTGGTAAGGTAACAAGCTACGTTTGTACAGTTGCAATACAGCTTCACAATTCAAAACTGATTGATTCCACTTGTTAAATTTGTCAAATCTCATTGATGAAGGCAATCATTTGAAAATGTGTAATTTCCTGATGTTATCTGCATTGTAATATATAAAATAGATTATATCTAAAATTCATCTTCTGTATTTACTCCGTTTGTAATAATGTTTTACATGGCATGTTTATGTATATATTTATATATCAAAAATACCTTGTGTGTAAGTTTTGGAGACTGAAATAATCTGCATTCCCTTAACAGTAGGTAGAGGAGTGTACATCTTAATTTTACGAGGGTAGAAGGCCTTACCTGGAGAACATGGGTACTGCTTCCCACCCAGTAATATCGGTGACTTTAGCCAGTAAGTTTTTGATTCTTATTAGACACATTAATGTTTTCCTTTAAAAATAAACTGTGGATAATTTGGGTCAATTTTTTATAGAAGCAACACTAGACATTTATTAGAAATTAATACCAGATTTATTTAAAAGTTATATTTTTTATAATTTAATTTCACTAGGTTGCAAACTTTATTTATGAGACTTTAGTCACCATCAGACTGTATTTTGGTTGGGGAAAAATTTATTATTTGAGGTTGTTGTGAGATACTGTATCAATACAGAAAAAGAGCTTTTGATTACAGTCTTAGGTTTTGAAATGTGAGCAATAAACTATTGGTCAGTGTTCTGAAATAATTTAAGATCTATAGTTATATGCATGTTTTATAATGCCATCTCAAGTACCTAACAACTGGTTCAGAAAATGGAGTATCAAAACCTCATGTGATTGTTTTACATTTGCATTGTAAATAACATAGCTTCATAGTCACATACATGCAAATGATCTGGCAGCAATTAACTCAGTTTTATTCATTAAATTAATTTATATTTGACATGGATATAAGGATACTGTTCTGGTACTTCTATGCTATACTGGGAAGCGTTAAAATTGGTATTTGCTGCTGAGTGGTATCTCGATAACAGTGTGTTCTTTAACTGCCAGTGAGGAAATACTTCTGCTTCTGTCATAAGTGTGCTCTAAATGTTAAACAGGAATCATTGTGCCTGTGCCTACATACTTAACAACTCTTTAGCCACTCTGTTTCTGTTGTTAGTGTGTTCTCTGGGAACTGAACTGAAATCTTACCACTGTAGTGTTCATTATTATTGTCAATATTGAACTAGAGCTCTTTGTCACTTGGCAATGACCAGTGATACAACTTCACAGAGAAATGTCTTCCTCCAGTGATTCGACTGCTGTGATAAAGATTTACAGATGTTTATTTGTACAGTGTCTGGTTTGTACCTGTGATCAGTTTGTTGATAGACTTGTAAGGTTGAGTTGGTTGAGTTTAATATTACTATGGCTTAATATTTGTAAAGCTATTAATTGATAAAGGACCCTGATGCAGCACGTATAGATATTAATATCTATTAAAAAATAAGTTTTAGTGTAGAGACAGCTTATTCACTATACTGCTGTACAAATATTTTTAAGTACCAATTCTGTGCCAGAGGCTTTTGTCTTACCAAAAAAAGGACTACATGCAACACAAAAAATAGCCTGTCCATTCAGTAATTTCAAGCTTGTTACGATTTTTACACCACATTTTTAAATATTTTGCTCACATTTGCTGGATCAAGGACTACAAGTAAATTCTTTAGTGTGTAATTTGAATTTAGGCACATGTTAAATAGTTGATTGGTTCTATAAAATCAATAGGCTTAACTGGATGGGACCCTTTCACCCTGTATTTGTATAGTAGTTTGGAGGTGAGAGGTTTTCAAGCTCACTTTCTTCAACATTCACATTTTATTTGTAGCATGCGAATCTTGCTGAGGTAATTTTAACATCACTGGTCAATTAAAATATACCCATACCACAATATTTACATTGTGTCCCGACTCCCTTACCTTCTTCTAAAATAGTATATTTTGACAGTGGATTGTCAGTAGATTGTCAAACGTTTTTCTTTTTGCTTTTGTAACAGTGTTTTAAAATATTTAATTATAAGTCTGCTACAGTGCTGTGATAGAGAAGGTAGAGGATTTTGAAACCTCACCTAGAAACAGCACAAGCTCATTTTCTGTTTACGACCTAAATGAAGACAAATGAACTGTGTAAAATGAGTATATATTTTCTTTTATCCCTGAAGTTCTTGTAACAGTTCGGTTTCCAAGGGGACCTAGATATTCAACTGATAAAAGGGCTGTTAGTTTTCTGCTGTAAATTACTGTATATACATGTTTGTTTGTATGCAGAGGAAAGTGTATTACATTTCATAAATCTGGCCAAGGCTTGACAATGTGTTTCAAATAACAAATCTGGCATTGACAGCTTACGTAGCTTCTTGTTTTTGAACGGTGAATACAGCTTGCTCACTTTCTATGATGTCTGGGGAAAACAGCAGGTAGCTTTTAAACCAGAGCTAACCTCCAGGTGCTCTTGTGTTTCTGCAGATTTTGATGCGGGAATTCGCCATGTCAGTTTTACAGTGTGTTAGAGAAGGAAACATGCCAGGCAGCCAGATTAAAGGACAGCTTAAATTGCAGAAAAAGGTGATTAGCTGCTTCCCCCTCACCACCCCTCCCCCCCCCAAGGTTCTAACAGCCTCAAGGCACTCTAGAGAGAAACCTTATATGCTGCAATAAAATAAGGGTGAATAAATTTAGCTTTTAGGAGGTATGTAGTGAGACAAGTAGTCATTTGGGTCCTTTTTAATGCAGATAAATACATCAGGAAATTCACTTCAAATAATGCAAACAATACATTTTAGGGAGGGAAAGTAGTACTGTACTATGAATTTCTACACTGAAAGAACAAAGAATGAGGTCACACAAATTAGGAGTAGAAAGAAATAGAAGTACCTGTCATGTACTGTGTGATGTACATGTACTGTTTTGTGCTTACAACTGTGCAGGTCGGTTTGCTGATGCATTGAGACCATAGAGAAGTTACATTTTTGGACCATACTAAAACTGCAGAAGTGTGGTGGACAACTGGATAATGATCATGCGTGAATTAAAATTCTGTCATAATGTTTCAATATGTATAGAATGGAGCTCAACTTCAAGTAAATTACCTAGAAAGGTTAATTTTAAAACTGACAAATTTTCAGATTAAAAATTACACTTATTTTGTACAGAATTATGTAAAACACAAATCTGTTGTATGTAATGAGTAACAGTTTTGAAAACTATAATTCTTTAGCTTTATCAAGGCTTTTTTCCTTCCAGAAATCTAGATTATCATGTTATATATAACCTGAAGTATCTCACCAGGATAACAGTGCCCTTTCTTTTTGTACATATGGATTGGAAATTTCTTTACTGTTATGTGGACACTTTCTATGTTAGTTTTGATGCATAATACTTTGAATCCTTTTATACAAACTAGAATGTATGTGTAAGAATTACTGTCACTGCAATGTAGTAACTACAAACTTATTTTTAAATAAATAGAAAACATGTTTTTCTAAGCTGTCCAACAGTGTTTGTTTCTATCTGGTAATTTACTGTGCTATGGGATGATTGGTTGTGTGTTTTTCAGAACTCCTTAAATTCAGCTCCTCTTGATTCCTTGTGGAATATGGAATAGCTGTATCTGGTAGTATGGTATAGTGGGTAAGTGGGAACAGATAAAATTGTAATTGGAGCACTCCCTGACAGAGATCAGAATTTGCTATTTGGCAGGTGTTTTCACTAAGCCCTGCAGTTCAAGAGGCAATATAAAGGCAGTACTGTCTGGCACTGAAGACACTTCGTTGAGTCCTCTTAGCTCACCTTCATGTGTGCACCAGGGCACCTGCCTCTAACTCTGCAGGAAGCCTTCCCTGTTCAGGTGACAACTGTTTGTACCAGGGCTACATCCAATCCATGGAAATCTCTGCTTCCAACAGCTCTAGAAGAAGCTAGAAACACTTAAGCAGAGACAATCCCCTGCCTCTCTCCTCTAGAGTACTGGTCTGCAGCCTAGCTGCCCTGAGTGGGTGATGCCAGGGAAAGTCAACATAGGATGTGTTTCCACAAAACTGCACGGTTGGTTTGTTTATTTCTACATTTTTTTGTTCAATAGATGAAAGAAAAAAGAAATGTGGATTCTGTTTAATCTCACATTATTTGCTTTATCAGATGATCTTTTCCTTACGTTCCTTACCTGAAAACCCAAGGAAGTGATGGAAGAGACTCTCACTCACCTCACAGATGCAGGTATGTGTGCTTCTGAGCAACGGGAATGTGGAATGGTCACAGTGGAATGAACTGAGTTCCCTGTGACTTTCTAGACTCCATGTGAAGTCTAGCAAAAGCGAGACTTGTTTTAGCAACTGAGGAAAAATCTCTGTCCCAAGCTTGTGAGTTTTGCTCATTGGCGCATTCTGCTTGGAGAAAATCACTGAAGAATACTGAAAATATGACACACTTCGGTACTGCTGTTTTGTCCTGGAGGTAGGTGGTAGTTCTGGTGAATGTACATTTCCAGTATTGTAGCACAACAGTAATAGTAGTGTGCTCATCCAAGCATAAGCCACTCCAGGTCCAGGGTTTTAGTTTTGTTGTTGAGAATAGTCTTAAGCAGTTAATAACGTTTTCTTTGTTTTGAAAATATCTAAAAAAATATTTTCCTGTGTAACTCTGTACAAAGTCCTTAAAATACAATTGTATCCCTGTTCCCATTTCTGTGACGGGTATCTTTTGGAAACCTACTGTAGTTCTTTCACTTTGTGTAGAAATCAAGGCTTTGCTTAGTATTAACAGATGTTGTGAAATGGTACCTGGCAATGCTGTTGGAGCATGTGTTGATTTTAACACATTTTAATTTCAGCAGGAAATTAAACTCCAAACAAGCCACACCCCATCCCCTGCCCCTTCCAGTAAAGGAGAGACAAAAGAGGAGAGACTATGGGTAGAGATAACAACTTACTGAAACACGAAATGATGGAATAAGACACCCACAGTACAACACAAAAAGAGAAGGTGTTTCACCCACAGAAAGGTATTCACCACCAGGAACAAGAACAAAGGTGCCAGACACTCCCCATGGGTTATGTCCATGTGGCTTTTCCAAAGGCAATAGGATGATCATTCCTGCACGCTACCCACATGGTAGTCAGGAAACAAAGGCAATGTGGTGGAGGAGCTCCCAGGGCTAATATTTCCGAGCCTAAAATAATGGAAAACAGTGATAGACAAACCCCCCTGGAAGCTGAGTCATCTGAGAAAGGATTGCTCTGCTGCTCTGCCGAGCTCAGTTCTGTGCAAGTGCCTTTGCTGCTGCTTCCAACACTCCTGTACACCAGGGCAGGGGAGGATGGTCCCACTGGGATGCTGGCTTCATGCTGTCCCTGATCCCTGCCCCTGCAGTGCCACACATGGGAGCCACACCTCAGTCTCGCCTCAGCACCATGTCCCAGAAAAGTATCCCAGGATGGAGTCTGCAAGTCCTTTGCTGTCACCCTCCTGCTGAAGCAGGAGAGGCAAAAGTGGCCAAATTCCAGTAAGGGCGCCTGGCTTTTCCTGCGGAGTCCATGTCCAGGTGATGCAGTGTGTGATACAGAATAACAACTTGGTCACACCCACACTGCTAACTCCACCCCGTCTCTAACCAGGACAGACCATAATGCTCATTAAATGAAGGAAATTGTGTGGTCGATGAAGTTGACCATTTTGCTTTCCAAGTGAAAAGTTTTTGTGCCAAAGCAGTGTTCACTGCTCTAGCCATCAATATAAGCTTTGCAAAAAATGTTTGTCACTTTTTCCAAAGATAAATGAGCAAAGTATAATGGCTTTAAAAATTAATCAATGTTGCTAGTTGAAGCACATGTGAAAATAAAGCAAGTGCCAGCAAGCAATGGACAATGTGACTGGAATTTAAATAGCATAAAGTTGAGTTACTGTGCAACAAATTATAATGCAAAATATAATTTTTGTGGCTTTTACTACTGTTAACAGGAAACTCAAAGCTCAAAGCATCTGGTTGTTTTTCTAGCCCAGAGAAATATTGTGCTAAGAAATCTTTGCAAGAGGCTTAATTTACTGTTTGACAGGACTGCAGTGAGAATTTATGAATGTTCTCTTATACTTTGAAATCTGTGTGAGTGCTGAAGGGAGGACAGGACAGAGAATTTGGGAATGATGTTCCTAGTCTGGTAACAGCCATAAAAACTTCCTTCATGCTCCCTTTTCTTGTCTCTGAAATGGGAAGATTTTACCTAAACTAGGTCTGTTGGCCTTTTATTTTAATTTAGCTAGATACATAAATACTAAAAAAAAACACCCAAAGAAAAAACCAAGAAGGAGGAAGCAAGAGGCAGGTAACCAAGTCATGCAGCATCAAATTTCTGCAGAGGCCTATTCCTGGAGGTACTGACTTCAAACAATGTTAGCATTCAAGAGCTAGGCAACCTCAGCTGTTAATTTGTGTTTTGTCTCAGATCTTGGAATCTGACTTTGAACAAGGACATTCAAAATAATAAAGACAGAACTTAAAATGCAAACCTGGTTAGAATATGATTAAAATATTAGAAAGAATTACTGTGTTTGTATTCTGTAGCAGAGAAATCTAGTGGGGTTATTTTTCTGAAATCTGAGCACCTTATTCAAAACTTGAATTCTCTTAACTGTTAAGGAAGATGGAGTAAGCTTCCGTGAACTGCTAAAAACTGGAATACAGTTGTCAAAAACGTTAAGAAAAAAAAGCTACTTAGAAGTCCTTAATTAATGATTGCCTCTCAAAACACTGCCTATTTTTACCCAGCTGGAATCTCAACGTGAGGAGCTGGGTCTATGTGCAGTCTGTACTGTTGTTGTCCTTCACTGACACCAATTAGTCTGCATGCACAAGTACATGGCGAAAGATTAAATATCTGGAACTCAAAACATTTATGCTGTTTAATGCCTGTAAAGTGTTTGAGGCTGTAAAATGTGTGCTAATGTTAAACTCTTCTGATCTATGAAGTTTACAAGGGCAATCAGTGGTTAAGTTCTTTAGGAAAAATTACTAGAAAATTCACATAAGCATTGGCTTAAGAAAGGGCAGATAATCTGAAATTGTGTTATGGTTAGGATTGTTTATTTTTTCTTTCATGCTAATTTATGAAGTTGTGTATTTTCCTCTGGCTTTGGCCTCTTTGCCCACCTCTGAGACAGAGTACACAGGGCTGGTTTCTTTCTGGCTCTTGCACTGAAAATCTCTGCTCAAGCACATGGAGTTTTACAAAAACCTGTTTGTAAAAGAAGCATCTTCATCTCGCAATTTGACTTACTTTGTATTAAGAAGATGTCTTAATGTTTGGGTAGTAATAAGTTGCTTGAGTCACTTAAAAACCTTCAGCCCCCCTGAGGAAGGATCAGGTGTTTACATGGCTCCTGAGGTTTTGCTCAAGGGAGCTGGTAGGTCCCAGTATTTACTGCAGCCTGGGCTGGGTGACGCAGACACAGCCACGATGGCCCCAGCGAGTCTGTTCTTCTTCGGCTGGGCTGTGTGGGGCAAACAGGCTGCTCTGAACAGCCTGATCTCGCTGAAGATGTCTGCTTATTGCAGGGGGGTTGGATTAGGTGCCCTTGAAAAGGTCCCTTCCAACTAAAACCATCTAAGATTCTATGATTAAAAAACTATTTTTCTTAGGGTAGAATTTGTATTTCTAGTCTAGGCTAATATTAATGTGAGTTTTCAATTGGGCATTCCTGCCATGTTGCACATCCATCAACAAAATTTCATCCTAGGCCTGGCCCCTTAGTTCCCATATGTTTACTAGGTATGGCTTGTTAACCTTTTTGGTTTTTTTCAGTCTTGCCCTTTGGAGAGCTGTGCTCAGTGAGAAGTGATGGCTAGAACATTTCCTTTCTCTTGGTAAGGCCCAACGTTTGCTACTGATGAATTTCTCTTCTTGTCTATAATGTTCCCATTGCTCTGACTTCTCTGGATCATTTGCAGTTTGAGTCTGCCTCCTCTGTTTGCTCCCACTGTGATTTGGGTGCCATCAGCAAATCATCTTGCTGTTGAATTTACACCACAGAAATCCGTGACACAGATGAGGCTCATGGCCGGGTTTGACCCCCCTGAGCAGCCCAGCAGGGGCAGCCCAGGAGTTCCTGTTGCTGACACGAGTGCCATGGAAACCACTGAGGAGCTCCTGCTTCAGCTGCGCCGGCATCCAGCCGTGACAAAGCCGGGCCAGGAGCCGCACCAGGCGCTCTCTGATGTTACCAACAGCGTTGTGAGAGGCACGACATGAGGCTGGGTTACAGAGCTGTGTTACGACATATTTTGCATAAACTTCACATGAGAGAACTACCATCGGACTTCTATTCATAGCCGGTTCAAGCCACTTGTTCGTCCACATTCACAGAAAAAAATACCTAGGTAAGGAAATTGAAAATGCTACTTTCTTTGTTAGTCTGAAAAAATAAATTTAAACTTTTTATTTCTTTATTTTAATCTCTCTAAAACTGTCGGGATGTAAAAAGTCCATGCGGTGTTTGTTGCGTTTTGAGATGAAGAAATTCTGATCCCTTCTGCCCTTAGAACTTTTTGTGTGAGGAAAAGACGAGAGAAGGGGACAACCTCCTAACCCGGCTGAGAGCCTGGCCCGGGTTCAGGCTCGGCTCTCGCCTCTCCGGGGTGTTTTAGGGCGTTGTTGTGCAGGGGAGGGCACAACCCCCGTGCCGCGCCGCCGGGTGAGGAGCCGCCTGCTGCGCGGGGCCGGGAGCGGGGCTCAGCGGGGGCCGGGACTGGGGCAGAGGGGCTGCGGCTCCCCCGGGTGCTGCCGGCTCGGGGCTGCTGCGGCTCGGCCCCCGCTCGGGTGCTTCCAAATATGCACAAAAATGTTTGGATTCGGGCAAACTGTGTCCTACCGCATCCCTTCTGTCCGAGGGCTGCTCAAAATGCGGATTTTAGAGACGGGAGGAAGATGTGCAGCGGCAGAAGTTGTACTGCCGTACTGTGTAAGTGCAGAGGGCAGCGCGGCAGCGACCCGCGGGTCCTGCCCAGCCCTCCGGCCTCGCAGGGTGCTCATGGCTATTTGGCTGAATTGTGACTCTTCCTCCCCCCACAACACACAAGGCTAACCAAGTACTCTACAGCTATTGAAAACATCTAAAAGGCGACTAGGAGATGTTTCTTCTTTACTGGTGGTTCTAAAGCAGATGATGCAGAAGTGAAAAATGCAGTTTGTGGTAAGGTTTCATCACACATTAAGATGTTTTCATATTCCTTACAATATTCTTTTGAACCTCCTTTGGCATTGTTTTGTGATCTTGACTGCTTTTGTTGGGCAGTTTTCATAAACCTACCTTTCCATGTGCACATGTGCTGTGTATATTACAGTAACACAAATTATTTTGCATATTACATAAATTAGGACAGCAGGATCTAGAAGCAACTGGGATCCTGTACTGAATTGCTTCTGCTTGCGGGCTGAGTATTCCACTCCAGGAGAGAGCAGGAGCTGTAACAGCTGCTCCTGGAGAACAGAGTGGGTGAATGCTGCAGTAAACCTGGGTACTCTGAGAACACCTGTGTACAAGACACAAGTCTCAAATTTCAGCCCATCTTACTTCTGATTTGAAAAAGCCTCACAGATGTAAAGACAGTAAATGCTCCTCAGGTGAAGGTGAAGATCTTGATCGTTTGCAGGAGGAGGAAAGAGTCATGAATATGCACTGGTATGGTGTTTCAGGTGCCTATGGGAATGAGAGGTGATGTCAAATCCTTTTCTAATCTAGTGGTGGGACTGTGGCACATCATCAACCTGGTACAATGCTATAAGTGCATTCAACCTGAAAGAAAAACCTCTTAGTTCTGTCAGATGTGCAATTATCACTGAATCCAAACAGATTACTTTTGAGGCCATCAATCTGCTATGCCAGACATGTTTAACACACTGAATCAGATGACAAAGCAGCACAACAAATTTGCTTTACAGACAGCAGCTTTTTACTGCAAATTGGACAACCATACAAATTCCCAGTTCCTTTTACTCCCCCCCCCGCCCCATTTACAGACAAAAGAGATGCCTGTATAAATCTTAAAAACAAGTTTTTGCTGTCTTGTGTACTTTAGTCTTCTATTAGCTTTTATAAGTACCATGAAATTTAACACAGTTAAAGTGGCCTAAAATAAGCGTGCTCCAGCTGTAACCAAAATGCCTGAGTACAGATTGTACATTATACTGTGAACCAGAAGGAAACTTTTAAGTTCTACACATCTAGCAAAGCTCACAGCTACGTATTTTGTCTCTTTTTAAAATTTTTCTCTTCCTCTTTTCAGAGTAGGGAGCAGTGAAGTGTCTTTGACGAAACTTCCTGTTGGAATGCCTCACATCAATGCAGCTGCAGCTCTGCAGATTTCCATGCTGCTCTTTGCTCTTCCTGCCCAGTATTTAATATCTCAGTGGTATGGAACAGATTCTGCTGAGCACATCTAAATAACAGAAAGGTTGTAAGGCTCCCCTTGCCTACTGCATTTATTTGTAAGAGAGTTCTCTTTCTCATCCCCAATGACACTTTGTCCTGGGAAGCTGAAGGGTGGGTGGGTTGGCTATTCCTATACAGAACCAACATTTAAATCACACCTCAGGCATTTTTGTGGCTTAATATGACTGTATTTAGTTTCAAAATTCAAATAGCAATTGTTGATTTCTTCACATAAAAATCTTATTAATCTGCAAGAGTGCCTTAACCTCATTCTTTTTTGGGACATTCCAATATACGTTACTAAGGGTTATATCCCTTTCAAAAGATGAAAATTAAGTATTTGATTTTAAGTAACATTTGTTGTAATTTTCCATCACCTTTTGACATTTACTGTTATGAAATATTTTCTTGCATAGTATGACTCAGTACAGACTCTTAACCAACAAAATTCACTCACAGTAAATTACTTAAGGCAGTGACAATGATAAGAGCTAACTAATGAGTGCCATTCTGACTATGAATTAAGAAGCTGTGTATTGACAGAATCCCACACACATATCTCCAAATAAAAAGTGGAGACTATTACATCAGATCCAAATTTTTGATTGTGGTGTCCATTGCAGACATTGGCATCTTGAAAATGAACCATGCAAAGAGAGACTCAGTTGTACATGTGGCCTGTGCAGTGCGCTGCCTGTGTGGTTCACCTGTGGAATTCCAACACGTAAAGCAGGAAAAGCACAAGACTGGCCTGATGAAATGAGAACTAGGCTTGGCTTATGCATAAAAACCCAGAGTGAAATAATTTTCAGGCCTCACAGAATGAATCAACCACTTATTATTTAGATTTATGCAAAAACCTGTAGGCTTTTTTAATAGTCTTTTGATTATGTACACCATTTTTAAAATATCTCATGATCTCTATTCTCGAATAACAGTTGAAGCTGCAGAATCTGAATGTAATTTAACAATTCCTATGGTCCGAGTACAGGAAGAAAGCAATCTTGTAATGAAAAATGGTATTTTCCAAAATTTACATATGGGTTACTGGTACAAGTGATGATTGAAAGAATATTCATTTGCAGTGTTGATATTAATCTTGAGGAGAAATTGTTCATGGTCACTGACCCTTTCTTCTCTTTGCTACGGAAGTGAAACTTCAAAGTTTAAATATTAAAAATCTGTATAAGAATACTAGAGAAGGTTTTAAAAACAATATGATGACCACTTTTACTCCTAAAGGATAATTGCCTCTTGGAGCATCTCAACAAGCTCTTAATTGCGTCTGGATGCGTGGGCAGATTGTTTAAAGCTGTGGCTCTCGAAGACAAGGTAGGGTGTTACTGTCTGCACCCAGGATATGTCAGCCATGGTCTGTTCTGAGCAGCAAGGTGTGCTGTGGGGGAAGCAAGTGACAAAGAGGAAGTATCTCTCATCTGCTTCTCAGACTGATCTGGAACTTTCTACACAAACATCGCAACTGAACTCCATGTGAAACTAAACGTAACTCATGGCAATAATCCTATACATGTTATCCTCAAAATCTGA
Organism: Onychostruthus taczanowskii; assembly: GCF_017590055.1. Classification (NCBI taxonomy): domain Eukaryota; kingdom Metazoa; phylum Chordata; class Aves; order Passeriformes; family Passeridae; genus Onychostruthus; species Onychostruthus taczanowskii. The sequence goes on from NW_024501348.1 coordinate 7,590,340, forward strand.
CTCTGAAGGCAGAACAATTAGCCAAATTAATGGCCAAATTAAGCAACTACATGTTTGTAGGATGAGATGCTTTAGCATTGGATGGATATCTTATGCTCTATATTGTAGTTCGAGAAAATCTGAATTAGGAATCGCAGACAGAAAATCTGTGGGCTAAGAAGTAGTGAAATTTTGATTATTGGTCATGTAACAACGATTGGTCTAGAAAAAGTAAATTATATCCATTCCTACATACACAGCATTTTAATTTAAGAAGACTTCATGGACTTTTGGTTTGTTGAAGGGCTTATTTGTGAGATTTAATTCCTGTACAGTAGAAATACTCCAAAGGTTTTGCTTTGTATGGACTTTCAAAGGTCCTTTATTCTTGATCCATATACAATAATCAAGGGTGTCAAGTCCTCTGAACTGTAGAGCATCCTGACTTAGTTTCGCTCCCAGAAAAACCTAGGGCAATGGTCTATGAATGGAATCAGAAACTGTGCTCAGCTAAAATTGCTTCTCAACTTCATGGAAAGTTCCATGCATATCTAAAGATAAAGCCTGCAAAGATCAAATGATCCATTGATTATCTGTATATAGTTGGAGCTGTTTGTGTCTTCTGAATATTTATATTTAGAAAGAATTGGTTATCCTAAAAATAATGTCATTTGAAACCTTCTATATTAACAAAGCAGTTAGACATATTAAGATTTTGCCCATTCCCTTCTGTTAAGAGGTACTTGTCAGCCTTAAGTCTTTCCATACATGTGAGCTAAACCAAAACTTTTGAAAAAAACCATTGTTTGCCCAGGAACCTGCTCTCCCTTTCCTCCAGGCAGGGTGAAGGGAGTGAGACTGAAAGGCACCATCAAAGAGGAAGGAGACTAGGACAACCCATAGTTCTTTGGCACCAATGGTTTGCTGACTAGTATGGATGCAGAATGTTACCCAAACACCTCTGTTCATAGATTGCTGCTGTTACATTGACAGCAGAAGGAAATGTTCCATTTTCTCATTGTTTTTTTACGCTTTCTCCTTATCACTATAGCAATGAAAAATGTTAGTAATTTCCCCTTTCTAAACATTCTGTCCCCTACTGCCCACCTTTTAAATTCAGATGAAGTTCAGTGTAGTGCAGAAGGAAAAGCTACACCTGCTGCAGCCTTAGGCAGGGACTCATTGCCAGACACCTTGTCCATACCAGTATAAACCAATTCTTAAAGACTTTACAAAAGATACTGAAGAATCATGGTGTTGGAGTGCAGAACAGTGTTTGCTCACCTCTATAAAATTAGCTTCCTCTTTTTCCTGTTGGATCACATTCCTTTTTCTTGTGTATTCCTTAAAAGTGTTTTTAATGTAAAACTCATGCAGGCTTCAAATTGTAGAGAAGTTTGCATCTATGGCTTTGCAGTATCACGCTTAAGATAATTAACCTTCTGATTATTATTAAAACTCATCTTCTAAAGAACTTGTTTGCATGTTGAGTTATTAATTTTACATTTTAGGAATTGGTACTATGGAGAGAACAAAACCAAAAGTGGTGATAATGAAGCAAAACCCCATTCTTATCTTGCAGGTATTGAAACGTTTGCAATCCTTTTGTCTTTTACTCATGATGTTGTCTAAAGGTTTCTTAAGTGGATTTCTTTACTTAATTTGTAAATGGCAGATTGTTTTCCTTTTGTCTCTCTAAACATGATTGATAATATTCAGTAAACAAAACAGTAAACATAAAATCCAAGACCTCTTTCCTGTGTTGCGTAATAGTATCAGTATGATGCAACTATATGTATGTATTTTACTGAATACATCAGTGTATGTATTTTGTATGGTGGTACAGCTTTCACTTGATCAAATGAACTGATTTAGATAATTGCATAGAAGGAAAAATAAATAGTTGACCACTTTGTTCCTGGAAAAAAGCCCCTAATCAGACTGAATAGAAGAATTCTGTGACCTAAACCGGCAAAAAAGAATGTCACAATAAGTTACCACATGTAAGCACTGTAAAATACTGTATGTAAGGCTTAAGCAACTGTCAATGCACACACCTCTTAATGCTTTGTAAAACTCTGTTAAGATCCCTATGTAATATCAAATGCATACAAATAGAAAAGTGTCTTTATTAGTGGATGTTCCTTTGGAAAATATAATAATTAATATTCTGGCGGAAAAAAGCACCCATTCTTCTTTAATTCCCCTATTAATCTAATTATCAGTTCCCTTCAGGTAGAAGTCAGAATAATTTCTGTTAAAATGTTTAATATAAATTTATATCCCTGCCAAGTCTCTTTTTGTGTTAAATTAGAATCAACTCATGTTCACAGTCCAAAGCCTGAGTATATTAAGTTCCGTGTGGGCCAGGTAATAATTCACAGAAGATTTGGCTACTCAGGAGTCATTGTCGGATGGGATGTAAAAGCTAACACTCCAGAAGAACAACTACAACCTAGATATCCTCCAGTGAAACAGGTTTGACTATACTAAACTCTTGCTTTAATAATACATACACAGAATAACTCAGGTTAAAAGACCCTCAGAAACACTGCTGCAGACCAACTTCCTGCTATCCTAAGTGGGAAATGCTCCAGAGTTCTGTATCACCTGTGCAGCTGAGTGGTACCTTTGCTGCTTCTGCACTGTGGTCCCAGTATAGCTTGGCTTTTACACCACTGAGTGGCTAAGCTTCGCTGGTCACGACTGTAGTGGCCATATCTCAAATTACAACTTCTCACTTTTTATACACAGTGTTGTATTTGAAGTACCAGTGTCAACCTATGATGTCTGAATGAATTTCTCCTGCTGTGTCACTGATGTTGAGAAGCTGTTAAGTCCTTTATCTGGTTATCCGTAATTGTGGCATCTTCACTGCACCTAAGAAATGCAAATAATCTTCTGTGTTTAATCAATTTCAGGAAGAAAGCAATGTTGTTGAGGATCTGGTTATTTGGAGTGTAAATCTATTTAAAACCATATTTTTAGAATTCTTAAAGCCTTTGAATTTCTCTTGCTTAAGTCCTTGTATTTGAAAATCAGATACTAAATCTTTGTTGACAGTGCTAATCTGGCAATACAGTGCTGCATGCTCTGCATACCACCAACATGCTGCTAAGTGGCAGGACGACATTAATCATTAAGTCAGAGGACTGAAAATGAGGAAAACATGAAAATCTTCGCCTATAGCAGAAGATTAATGTTCAGCTGGGAACTGACATTCAGTCCCATTTTGTGCATTTGGTTCCTTCCCTGATGTAATTTTATCCAACTGTCCCTCATCTTTGGCTTCTAAAACACCTGCATCTTTGCTTTCTTGTCTCCTCTCAGTAGTGTTATCACCAGCTGAACCCCCAAGAATTACCCAGCAGACACTCATTCTTTTTATGTACCTTACATTGTTCTGCTGTCCCAGTGGCCTTGTGTTCATCTTTATTGTTTTAATTTCAAAAGTGATGACAAGGGGTGTAAGCGTCTTTTGTTGGTTTTGAGGTTTTAATTGCCTTTGCCTATCATGTCATAAGCACTTGGCAAAATGCCTTCTGACATTAGGCTTAGGCTGCAGCTTACTGAGCTTGGGCCTTGTAAATCCCTCAAAACATCAGCCAGGTTTTCAGCCCAACTTTTCCTTGCCTTCCTCTGACTTCCAGGTCTTTATGAAATCCCTGAGCAGAGGCCACTGCCTGTTCATTGACTGATACTGATTGCTTCATAAACTCCATCTGTATTCATCCATCACTTTTTTGTGTTTAAAGAGTGGGTTACTTTGGGCTGGAATGTTTATGTATAGCAGTGAATATCACGGCCCATATTCCCTGGCCCAGGATTTGTTTTCATAGGCACTTCTTTGTTGGAAGATTCATGTTTATATACACATAGCAGTTGCCTTAGCTCTTTCCAGAGACCATGATTGTTGGAGGTGGCACTATGTTCTGAACTTGTCTCTTCACCTCTTGGAGTTTAGTTGTCACTTGTAAAGGAAAAGGGGTGGTAGCAGATGGCCATTGGGCTTCTGCTAAGGAGGATATTTTAAGGATATTTTAAGTCTTGTTTCTTCCAAGGTCTGTGGGAAAAAAGGTTAATTAAACTCATGACTCTTACAAAATGTTTCAGATATGCCAAGAACTTCATGTGCTGCAGTTCTGATTCATTTATATTTAATTCTGACATTGGTAAAATCATAAAAATGAACTGAATGTATATATATATATATGCACATATATATGTACATACACACACACGCACACATATATATACACACATGTATCTCAGGTGGATTTAGTTTCTGTAAACCCACTGAAAGTTAACTGATTATAATATGTAATCTGTAGTCATCATCTCTCTTTGAGGCTATTTATTTTCTTTCTATTTTTACAGGATCTGAAAGATACTCCTCGCTATCGAATTTTAATTAACAAAGCAAATGGATTTGGCAAATCTACAGCTTATGTTTCTGAGGAAGAGATAACAGTTATTATGGGATTAGAGGTAATATTTATTTTTATTCAGTTGCAACTTGATTGTTATCCTCTATGTTTAAAAGTTGGCTGACCTTTGGCTTAATAGATACTAGCTAGGATGCAAAGATAGTGAAAACTAATAGAGAAAGCAGATAAACAAAATACTGCTGTACTTTCAAGCATGGGTTTTTGAAGCTGAAAAATGACCAAACTCAGGTAATACTCACTTTAAAGTATCCAACTGCTGAGGTTTGTAAGTGTTTTTGTAACTTGGTTTCCATTATATATAGGCTGTTACAGACAGACTTTTGTTTTGCGACTTCTGGAGATCTAGCAAAGTATGCTGGTTTCTCAATTCTACTCTGAAAAAAATCTCCATTTCAATCAGCTCCTGCTCAGCTGCTGCTCAGACTGAAGAATGTCTCCTTTCTTAAGTGCAAAACTCTTCGGGAGCCAAAAATTCTGTTTTGTGTATCAGGGTTGAAGTAGCTTTTGATTCCCGGCTTATGCAAGGCACACCTGATTTTTAGACTACTCTGAGACTCTGAGCCAGAAAACAGCCTTCAGGCATGCATGCATGCAAGGTGGCTTTTTGCAAGGGACCCCTATGCTGTTGTGGATGCCTTCTCTGTGGACAGTGGCAGGGTCTGTATTTAAAAAAACAGTAAGCAGATGAACCATTCACCTAACAGGAGACACCTGGTCTAGTCAAACAGAGCAGATTAAAATTGGCACATTCCTCTGCCTTTTGGGAAAACCTCCCAAAGGAATTGTGTAAGTCATATTTGCCTGAAGACTCTCCATGCTCTCTCTCAAAACTGTGCTGCTGCACATAAACCACAGTGTGACACAATCACCTCTTTCATTTAGGTGAAGTCTTAGTTCAGTCCATTCTGATGTAGCCACCAATTGTAATATAGAATACGCCCAAATGCCTGAATTTAGGAGCAGAAACTATGCTGTTCCAGATGAGTATCATAAATATTTAAAACTGGATTCTGCCCACACTGTCTAAAAAATGCACCTTCCACTATGCTAGTTAGCTGGCTATCTTTGGTTTCCTTAGTACTCCATCAGGAGAAACAGATACGTCATCTTAAATATTGACCTTGTGGAATTAACTTTTAACATATCGAATTGTTTTATTCACCCACGTGGCAGATTAATTCTGCATGCAGATTATTAGAGAAACTATTGGTAACAAACTCACAAAACCAGGTATTTCAAAGTTGTCTAGTGAGATTAATAACAGATGGTGAGTCATGCCTCAAGTTCAAAAGGTCTGTGGACTGCCCTCACTCAGCCTTATGTACAACCTAAAAGGCACAGTAATTTCTTGAAGAGTTCAGAAAATGCTTACACTTGTCATGACCCTTTCCCAGCTGACAGTTCTGAGCCACTCACTGTGGGCTTCTTCCAAGGCTTGGATTGTCCTTGGGGGGTTTGCATCTTCATGTTGGACCTAAGGCCATAACCTGGGTCTGTCTTCATCATTTCCCTCACCACTTCTTTACTGTTCCTGCTGCCTCATTGGATTAGATAACTGATCCAGCTAAAAGAAATACAAAATACCACTAACAGTAACACAAGTGGAAACTACTTCAGTAAGAAACAATGCTGATTTTAAACACTGATGCTGGTGTAAATCTAGCTTGTAACATATCATGAGATCTGTTCAACATTTGTAAAGTACTTGGAGAGAGCTGCTATTCTGACGACAGAAATTTGGTTATGGTACACAGAAAATGCCATTGAAAGTACCTCTTAAAAATTCATCAGGAGTTTTCAAACAATGTAGTAACTTCAATACTTCATTGAAGTATCATTTAATTGCCAATTCTGATGCTTCTTCAACTTGAAATATTTTTTTCTCAGGTGTATCACCCTGATATGGAAACCTACTTCAGTGGATATGATGGATCAAAATACATTATGCAGCCATGGTTGAAAAAACTCTACCCTCATGATTGAGTACTTCAGTGTCTGTACATCTAATGTACATCCAGACAACAGGTATCCTTTTTAAAACTGAGCAAACAGACACCAGGACAAAATGTATATTTTTTCCTATGATGAAATAAAACATTCCTAAGCAGGTTTTATGTTGGATACTCACTTTTGTCAGAAGTGAACACAATACATGTTTAGTTTGTCATGACTCAGCAATGGGGATTAATTTTCTTCCAGTTTTGGGAGGAAAGGTAAGTGCAGTTTCAGATATAGCACAGTTTCAGTCAGGTGGGCCAAATGTTTGGCATATCAAATATCTTGCTGTTTTACAGGAAAAAAAGCAGTTGTGAACTGTATTTTCAGAATTAAGTGTAACCTTAATTTTAGGGCATAGACTTACCACAAGAATGAAGTAAAAAAACCATCAAAAACCACAAGAAAGCATAAAAATTTTATTAAGATGTGTAGGATTTGAAGGTTTCTAGGGCAACTTGTTTCTCCTGTTTTCTTTTCCCTTTATCTCAAACACAGCAAACACTCTACAAGAAGCATAAGCAGTAGCATTCTGGATTCTTTCTTGCAGTCTGTGAATCAGCAGAGAGTGACAGGTGACTGTCTATGTGGCCTCCCCATTCTTTTGTTTCCTCTTCTTTTATCAATAAAGGCTTTCCCAATGCCTGGCCAAACAGTCGACAGACTTCCTGGGCTTTCCGGCGCGTGTTTCCAACGGCAGTGACGCACACTTGGCGGCTGAGAGGTGGAAGCAGCAGCACAATAACAAGCAGGTTCAACTGAGGTACCAATGTTCCTGCCAAGCCTTTTGTTTTTAACGTCGCAGGATTGGTAACTGCAGAGATGCTAAGGCACATCACCTTCCCCCAGCTTCTGAGCCACAGCTTCGGTACTGAGGGACAGTGTGTGGAGCAAATGCCAGCATCCTCACTAATTCCGATGAGATCAAGCATTTCTACCACCTGCATGCTGCAGGCATCCACGCTGAGTTCAACCCTTGCTCCAGGCATTTCAGTGGCTCAGCTGCAAGGTATATTAGCACCTGCTTAACGTCACTGGCCGTGTTTCCTGATCTCCTGTAGATGCCTCTGACATTCACTTTTGGCATCTCTGGAAGCTTTAACAGCAGCTAATTAAGCTTGCTGCTTGGACCAGGCAGTTCTTTTCTTACAAGAGGCAAAACCCCAACCAAGCCTAAACTTCCTTCTGTCCCTCCCACTTAGTGAGAGAAGCCTGGACTGTGAATAGTCAATACTGAAAACAGATTCTGAGCTTCAGGGCAGCATGTTTTGATGCTGAGAAGTGCCACACAAGGTTCTTTCCAGACCATGACAGCTAACAGTAATGGGAATTGGCAAAGGTACTTAAAATTATCAACACCTGGTAACACACTTGCACCCCGATGAATAAATACAAATGAAATCTACGCATGATGATGTAATCAAAGCCAAATTCTGTTGACCTAAGATTCACAGCAGATTATACTCCAGTGGAAATCAGTGGGAAAATAATTTTTATTACATTTTGCTTTTGTACAGGGACAAGAACAAATTCTATCTTCTAGACTGAACAGCATTAATTTATAAGTTATACTTAAATACTGAAATCTCTAACATAAATATTAATAGGTGTGAAGGAAACTACTTGCTCTCATTGCAAACAGCATAAATTATGCATTCATATTAACTGAGGCTGTAAGATTTTTGGCGTGTGAGAGGACTTACCGAAGTGCGTCTATGGCTTCTGGTGTATGGTAGAAATGAGGTGGATTGATGGTAACAGAGGTTCCTAGCTTTTCAATGAGTAGATTGCAAACACTCTGCATTTTTCCAAAATCACTGAATATGATACAGACCTGGGAGTGAGTGAACAGACATCACATGAGTAATATCTTCATTTTCCACTATTACTCAACACTTTTACTTAAATCAGTATAAGGCCAGACATCTACAAGGTAACTAAACATACTAGTGCTGTATACAACTCCAACATTTATGAACTTATAAGACTTCTATATAGCCCTAGAGACTAGCATTAGGTTTGCAACAGAAAGAAGTAAATAGTTTAAAACTGAGGATTAAGAAATCCCTTCCTCCGGAAATACAGAATTCTTGGTATGCAGACAATCTGAAGAATGAATGTGCTCCGGTGCACATGACTAGATGCATCCTGCTTTGTCCCTTCTTAGATTGCTAGATGTTAATTATGCAGAAGCTCATACAAAATGATGTGGAAAACATTGCTCACGAAGAAAAAATACATTTTAATTCCAAGCATTAGATTAAGGAAACCTCAGCTATGAGATTAAGCTAAGCCACACCCAGTTCAGCTTGCAGTGGACTCCAAATCCTGTGTTGTCTGAACAGACTCACTGCAGTGCTGGGAGAAGAGGGAACTGGCATTTCAGACTTAAAAACAATTAAACTTAAAAACAATTTAAACATATAACAGTCTCTAGCTTTGAGAAGCATTAAATGAAGATACACTAGAAATTCAGGTCCTTCCCAAATGCTATGAAACAGCAATCACTATCAGCCCTGGATCCAGAGCCCAATAGTTTTCCTGGTGGAAAGTCCAGCCAGGCAGCAACTTTCCTGGCAGAAGCCAGCTTTTCTCTGTGGCAAAGCACAACTGCCAGGACTGAAGCAGTAACACTGAGCTGATACAGCACTGAGGAATCAGAAATCCTGGATCCCTAATTTTTTTTTTTTTTTTTTTTTTAAACTAAAACCTTATCTTCACTTCCACTACAGCACTCTGACCATGAGTCAGGTTCACCTTCTTTCTTATCCCCAGCTCCATTCTTTTTGCATACTAATACAGCTTCCACAGGAGTGGAAGAAAAAACCTGCAGTCAAGAAAATTCTACTGCCACCACCTGGGGCATACAGTTGCCCCCATGGCTGCTGCAGTCTATGCATCACTTTACCCCAGTGAAGGGATATGACACTGCAGCAGCTTCCTGTGTGCATGCCAGAGATTTACCTTGTGCAGAATGAGGTAATTCAAGGAAGCTGAATCTCTCAGTGAATGAGGAGGGAGCTACTTCATATGCAGAGTAAGGTAAAAAGTAATTAAGGCTCCCATCTTGTTACCCTTGATAGCCTTTTGGTGTAGTACCTGAACCTTATCCTGGCTTGGATCCTTGCACTGGTTCAGTGGCTCTGAAAGGTGCAGTGTCAATTGAACAGAGACTGAAGATGAGGCTACACCTACAGTTTTTTCTTCAGTGGGAGTTCTTGCCATACATATAAAAAGCATACATCCCCCTGTGATGTTTTGCCAGGAAACTGTCATAGCTGTATTTTGTGGAAAGTCTCACTATGAGGACTGTCATAGTGTTTTCCAGATTGCCATCAGTATTTACAAGATTTATTCCTTCTAGGCGAGATGAAACAAAAAAAATGATGAAACAAAAGAACAATGGGTTTTAAGCAGGAGATAAATTGATCCGACTGGGGCACTTGTGGGCACTCAGGAACTTTACTGTTAAAAAACAAAGCACTTGATTAAGTACCCTCAGGATCAGCAAACAACTGAGCAATACCTGATTTTGCTGTTTCCCCCCCTAAAAAAAAATAAATCACAATTTTCACTTAAAGCTACATCTAATACATTCCACTTACAATTACAGAGAATACTTCAACATTAAAATGCAAATAAATGTTTTAACTTCATCAGTTATTAAGGTTAAAAAGTGTGAAAAAGTAACATGAAGCTATGCAAAACTATTAGAGACATTCCAAGGTTTGGATAAGGCTGCAAATGACAAGAAGTTATGGTTTATAAGGAGGCAAGTGTATTAAGAAATGCACAAAACCAACATAATCTTCCTCCCATGAGAACGTCATGCAATAAATGAACTATTATGATAAAGATATAAAGCTTTGTGATCTTATACACAACTTGATTCTTCTGCATATTTTCCTTTGTTATAGCATGAATTAAAATTATCTCCTTACAATTGAAAGAATATCTTGAATTCTTCATTACACTTTTAAATAGCTACACGCCTGGGAATTTTTCAGTCTTCTAAAAATTCTTTACAGGAGACAAATGGTAAAGAGTTTACAGAATGAAGTAAAATAGCACGTCCAAGACTTTACATATAACACAGATATAATGGCAAACTTTAACAGAGAAGTGAGAGGAAGCGAGTTTTAAATTCATTTCTATTGCTGAAGTAGGCAAACACGCTTGTCAATGGAACCTCACTGGTTTATGAAGCTGCACTAATAAAACAAGGATATACATAAAGGGAGAAGCAAGGAGAGACTGATCTCTGCATTAAGAGTGGCCACACTGCTACCTCAACGTGCAGGGCAGCCAAAACAGCAGCACTGTGGCTGGATTGTTCCACTTCCAGCCCCTGGGGTCCCAGGCAACCACAAAACTTTGCAACAGCAATTACAGCTGGTCCAAGCTGCTTACAAATCAAGACTAAATCTAAGCAAGTAGTTTTCCACATATAATCCTTGTTGTATAAAAACTAACAGCAGAAGATGGATAATTGGTTAAGTTACCACTTAAGACTGAAGTTGTGAGCCTAAGCTTGTCTGCAGCCTAAACAGTAATTAATACAATAATTAATAATAGGGTTTTATTAATTTTTAAGTACAGGTCATCTAAAAAACATGGTGATTTAAGCTCTCAAGGTAGTAGGTGTCTCCATGAGGAAGATGAAGTAATTCAGAACATGACACTGATGCACAACATTTAAGTATCTTAATACTCATTTTAGAATCCAAATTTTGTTCTCCAAATTCTCCATCATTTCTGTATTTATTGATGTTATTTAGATGAAAATATGCTTTAAAGCAAGCGAACTAAGGAGGCTGAACCTGTTTAAGAATACTCTAAACCACAGCTCTATAAACCAGCTATCATTTTATTGCAGGCTTCCAGGTTTATATCGTAAGGATCTCTAAACTTGCTGGGTAGTGATTAAAGTTTTATGGTCTAAAAAATACATTAGCTGAACACACAATTTCCCTCAGTGAATGTTTCAAGCACAGCATTTATTTCCTACTATGGCATGAATGTGCAAATACATACTTCCCTTAGCAGATACTGAAGTAAATGGGATTATTCCCACAATATCTACATTTCACAGAGCATTTTTTAACTACAAAATTCTGAGACAATTACCCAGAGAACCCTTACTTTACTTAGAGCAAGCTGATGGCAGAGTTGTACAGAACAGACCAAAATGCAGGTGCTCTGCAACTGTGACCTAAGCAGATCTTGCATTTGCTCCCAGTTCAAGGAGCTAAAATAATGAAAAAAAAACCCAAAAAACCAAAAAAAACCCACAAAACAAAAGAAAAAACCCAAAGAAAGCTGAGCTGGGCAAAAAAAAGGTTATTAACTGGGGCAGCTTCCTGAACTCACCAACTCCTTGCAAGAAGCAGAGGGCAGGAAGGGCTATATGTGAAGGAAAGTTCAGGATTGTTGGTTTGCTCATACTGCCCCAGAACCAAATATGCCAGTCTGTAGCATCAGGTAACATTTTAAAAAGCACACATTCATCTGAGAAGAAAACAAGTTCTGCACACAACACAAGACTGCAGGTGAACTGCTATAAACTGCAGTCCTTAAATAGTTTTTTTGGACTATGCTGCCATTATGTTCCTTGGTCTGAGAAAATATAGTCTGCACATTTTTATATGTTCATTTTATTCTATAATTTTATAATTTTTTTATTCTATAATTTTTTATTCTATAATTTTATTTTTGGTTAGGTTGAATACATACCTCTGCTTCCATTTGGTAAGTATTTTCTACTCTACTAAAATCTTCTGTTACAGTCATATTTTCGTCCTAAAACAAAGTAGAGGAATATAACCTTAAAAGACAGAAATTAAATGTCTGCTGTATGTACATGGTGTCCTATGAAACCTGAACTGTTTTGGCATATTACTTATGACTTTGCAACCGAAATTTTGAATTTTCCATGCAAATATCTTCAGTTAAAAACTAGCTGGATGTTCAAGATTTCTTGAATTATTCCAAGTCAATTATACAGTAGCTCTATAATGTGATTTTGCTGCTATTCCTTTGAAGAGAACAATTAGGTCATAAAAGTGGCTGCTAGGTAGAAGCTGTGTGTATTAGTGTGTAACTGTAAATTCACCTGGTACAAGAAATCTAGAAGCTTCAATTGCTTTTAGAAAATTAGTATGTGAGAAGTGTTTTTTAGGCCCATATTTTAAGATATTTTAGCAGCAGCAGCTTGTAGCAAGGTCGTAAGAACAAAGATTGAACAGCTATTATTCTGGCATAATGGTAACCCTTGAAAAAGGCTGTTCCACCAGTGATGCCTTGGCATCAACAGCAGCCACATTGGTCAACATAATGGCTGCACAGAGCACTGGCAAATCCTGCAGGACACATAAATAAGATACTGAACTCAGGAAGATACAGAATAATTGCAGTTACATGTGAATACTTGACCAGCTTGCTACTGGTCTAACAGTCACATATCTTTCACCCACTTTGCTCTGCAGTAAACACTTTGAACAAACAATTTATTATGAAATTACTCTAACATAGCAAAAAAAGCACAGCCTACAGTTTACCTGCAGCTTTGTGTGTAACACCCATGAACTGTAGTAAAGCAGATCCCAGCCTTCCAATTACTAAAGAAGTTTTATTTACTAGATTTATTTGCATAGGAAATATTTGCCTTCAATGTTGACATTCAAAAGATGCTTTGTGTCAGAGTATTTCCTACAGATACTCAAGTCTTCAAGTCTATCATGTAGCATGCATAAGTTTATGCAAATGGTATTAACTATGAGAAGCATTCTCCTTTTAAAGTATTAGATGGTTTTATTACCATTGAATAAAAGTCTACAAAAAACTGAAATTTCAAAATTTGTACCATGATTGATTTGTAGTGCTCAAATTTAGGCACAACAGTCCTATTTTTAGATATTTTCAGAAAGTCTCTTCTAGTAAGGGCAAGGATTAGCAAGGGCCAGTAGTCCATAAAAGCTGTATTTTTTCTTTTATGTGGCTGGCTGGGATTTGCTAAAGAGTGATCAAGACAGTCTAGCACCAACAGTTCATTTAATTTACAGGATGGGGTAAATCTTACTATTTACAGTAGAATTCAATTACAATTGCCAAGAAAGATTTTTCCCCAGAGGTTTCACGTATCTTCTAGAAATTACCACAGAAAACACAAACTACTAGAACTCGTATCTTACAGAAATAGCTGTGCTGTAACATAGTTGTAAACATAGAAAAAATGCATTTGCTTTCCCCTGTCTCCTCTCCTCAATCCTTTTTTAAAAACAGGTTCTCTTTCCTGCTGAGCAGATCCAAGCCTTGGAATGTGGCTGTGCCCTCCCACGGTTCCTGTGTACTTAAGGACACTGCCATCCCGTGGCACCAAGTGCTATGGCACGATCAATACTATGGAGTGAAAGATAATTTTGCACCATGTGTTACAAAATTTCCTTCACATCTAATTTTAATCCCACCAAATTTGACAGTAGCTGTATGTGCTACTGAAGATAAATAGAAGAAATAATTGCTGAAGTCATAACAAGGTGGCCTTCTGTGATACATTTTCTGTTAGATACTTCGCTTCTGTTTCTGACTGTGTTCACACAAAGATATGGAAAAGACAGGTAGGAGACAACAGAATTTTAAACTGAAATCAAGACTGAGACTACTTCAAAAGCAAAAATTTTTCTTCCCTACTGTTTCTGTCTACTATTCATATTTTGGCTGAGGAAATACCCATTTGATTGCAATAGGCACAGAATAAATACTTTTCACTGTGACTTTGGGAAAGCTGCACTTCAGGTGTTCTGGACATATGGACTAACTTCCTCCACTTTCTAAATCTGTGGGCCAAGAATCACAGAAAATAATTAAACCAATATAACAATACTGGTATCTCAATCACCTTAGAAGCCATTGAACAACTCTTAACAGAATCACACTTGTGAATTCTGCTTATAAAGCTTATTTTTTATGTGGCATCACATCACTGCTTCAGGCACTCTAAAATAAACAAAAATGAAAAAGATATCCCATTGAGCATGTCAAGTCTAGAAATTGCTTTGCTTTATATTTTCACTGTTTTCAACTGAACACAACCTTTTATAGCCCTTCCTCCTATCTGCTATTTCTAAACAATGTCCTAGTCACAGGACCATTGTGCCCACCCTCATGACACTGGCTGGTTATAGGAATTACTGCTCTTTTCCCCAGAAGAGAACAGGGACAAAAATAAATTTTAGTAAAAGCACACTTCAAGGACACAAGTATGCAACAACACACTAAAAGAACAGCCCATCTGCACATACAATTATGTTCTGCTCCTAGCTAATGACTTAACAAAACTATGAGACCTTTTCATGATACACAAGCCAAGCCTGAGCAAGGGAAAGTGTTTATAAGTTTGGAATGTATGCTAATGCCTGTTGGGAACTGATACGTGGAACTGTAAATAAAAAATATCTGGAGACACTTGAAAATCTCTCTTAAAGTCTACTTGTACATTTGAACAGATATATCCAGTATAACTTCACATTATCAAAAATAAAGACATCTGAACAATCAAAAGAGTTAGCTTCTTCCATCTGATCAGGGCATTTTTCTTCTTGGCACTATGGAAATGGTTAATGAGAGCCTTGATGTATGCTCCTGTCTCCTGACAGTCATCCACAGTGTCTCCAGATAGTTAAGGATGGTGAGCACCTTCTGGGATTGGGTAGCTGAGCTCCAGCCTCTCATCCCCACACTCTGTCTGGTCTATTTGGCATGAGATGACAGAATGATAACCAAAAAAAAAACAATGGTGAAAAAGTTTCTGCTGCTTGAAGAAGAAATAACAGAAGTATATGTAACAGTTATTACAAGAAAGACAAAAAGCAGATTTGTACTCAGCAAATGCAGGGTACTCTGGAGATATTTCTTTAAATATGTGATAATATAAAAAAGGTGATGCCTTACACAGGTTTTTACCTTCAGTCAGGGATAAATTGACATTGGAAGATTTTGCAACTAAGTGAGCAAACTTTAAAACCTTTTTTAACTGATTGTATGCATGTGCATCCATAACTGTGACTCCTGAATAGGTTTGAAATATGACGAATATTGCACATAAATCCAAGGGAGGTATCCCAGTTCAGACAATCTCTAACCCAGAGCCTACCAGATATATTTTGCTAGATGGTTTGCTTTGTTCCATAACACTGTGACAGGTACAACAAATATTATCACAGTTATTTTAAACAAGGTGCCAATGCCAACAGTTAGATATAGCCATTAAAGAAAACAAGTGTCATCTCCACACCACTCCCCAAATAAATCATAGCTGGCAAATATAAAATCTAGAGAAAGAGAAGAAAATGTTACTTTTGAGCAGCTGGGCTGATTAAGGGAGATTGCTTTGAAGGCTGCAGGGAAAGTAAAATCAATGGGGAAACCACATTCTGTGCTCTGAAGTGCTGCATATACTCACAGCACTCTATAAATAAATGCCACTATGTGCATCTATTTCTGATTAAAATCCTGTGTAAATGTATATGGAAATCAGGTGCTGCCCCCAGGCCTCCTGAGAAGCTGCTAATGCAAGCTCCTGCTGCTGCAAAGGTTATGCACTTCTGATCTCACAGACTTCCTACTACAGCAACAATAAGGGTTAAGAAAATTGTTCTGTGGATTAATTAAAAATAAATATATAGCATAGTTAGATGATTTCTAAAGAGGGCTTAGATAAGCTTGCAACAACTAGAACCATATGGAGACTGTGAAGAGAGATTAATTTTACAGTTGTCTAGAATGGTATTAGCTGCAAGTGAAGTTAGCAAACGCAGTTAAGAACAAATTGCCAGCAGTGAGAGTTGTTAGTGGAAAAGCTGCAAGGCAAATAAAAGCTCCAGCAGTAGAGTGATTTAAAACTGGATGAAACAAAGCACTAAAAATTATACCGTGGGGAACTACTCTGAAAAAAAACCTAACTTCATGTTGTTTTTCTCAGAGTTCCCTAGAGCTAACACTTTGCTAACACTGAGAAACACACAACTCAAGCAGCATTTCACAGTCTCTCAACTAAGTGGAAAGAACATTTCCATTTTCCAACACATAGCATCTTTAAAAGAGAAAAAATTACTGTGAAATTATTGTAACTATAATAAGACACCGAATACTCTCACATTGTAAAAACAACCCACTCTCCACCCTGCTTGCCTGCTCACATTACTTTTCTGAAGCTGACTGTTATAAACCCAAATAAAATCACTTGTTTGTCCAAGTTGTACTTCAGTTTGCAATCTTTTTTTCTAGCCTGGAGTGGTGCTCTAAAGCACACTCACCTATTTAACACCATGCCTACTCTCCTGTGCCAGCCACTACATGTTGGATGCTCCTTGCTGTCCCAATTCAATCAGTATCAAGTCAAAACTGCAAGTCAGTTATTCAGATTCACTGTAGGGTAAATATCTGCAACTATCTTTTCTAGTATAGCCACGCTCTGAAGAACTATTTAATTACAGTCAGGACAAAAATGCCCCATAATCTGATAGCTCACCATGGTGGTGGGTACAGAGGTTAACATTTTCTCCACTAATAAGAATGAATGCATGCTGAATTGCCTTGTCTTCTCCCATTCCTCTTAAAATCCACCACTCTAAACTTCTGTTAACTCACTGAATAGACATTTAACTCACTGAAGGCATTTAACCTGTAATCCCTTACAAAACTGCACCAGTTTTGGCTGAACGAGTCATCCCGATGGCAAGGGAACCCAGGACAAATGCTGCCTGTGACAGACATGCACCCAGCCATGATCAATACCTAGCCTAAAGCAGCCTCCATGTCCCCTTGTCATCTAGTCCCAGAGCTGCAACATGAGCTTTTCCACTGGCTAAGTGGTCTTCTTTACTGCCTTCTTTATTCCTGAACAATTTGTATAGATATTACAGCAACAGCATAACAGTTCAAAAAAACCCCATGGAATTCTATTTTGTTTGGGAAATGAAAATCTGGTGCCAGTACTTGCCTTCAAACGCATGCAGCATCTGAAACGTGGGCACGCGGCTTCACTGTGGGCACATCACTGTTTAGGCCGAGTAACTTACTCTCTTACTCTGCACTTACTAACTCTGGCTTGCACTGTCACATCACGCAGTGTCAGGAAACACTTCTGCAATTCTTTTTTACTCCATTGCATAATCTGGTGTTCATAGCACACTCTATCATCTCCCTTTTCCCCCAGCATAACTGTGAATACACTCAAAAGGCACAAACCTCCTAGAGAACTTCAGGAAGAAGTAACTTTTGAAAACAACTGCTTGTTCCATAAAAGACCAGTTTTTTTCTGTTTTTAAGAGCCCTATGCGTGGAACACTGTCCAAAACTCTTTTGCAAAATCCAAAAACATCATCAGCACAACTGTTAGGACAAATATCACCCTTATGGAGCATTCACTGTTTGGACAGAGCTTTAATGGCAAGTCTATGCTTTTTTCATTGCTGCAAATTTAGTTCGAGAGGCTAAAATACTCATTGTGGTAAAGGAACTTTCTGGGTCCACAAAGGGGTTCTGTCATTCAGCTCTTTTGATCATATCCCATGTTTTCCAAAACCTCTCTACTTAAGTAGAACAAGAAAGAGAGAGAGAGGAAAGAGCTCTGTATGTATTTGCTGCTAAGCTCTGGTAACCACAGTTACTCTGGCACACACAGGTACAGGTTATGCTGCCGTGTACAACTTTATCTGTTTCACCCGCATGCACGGGTGAATGCTGTACTACACGAACAAACCACAGAATGAGGCTGGAAAAGACCTCTGATATCAGAGTGTACCCTTAGACCGAACACCACCATGCCAACTAGACCATGGCACGTCCAGCCTTTCCTTAAACGCCTCCAGGGGCGGCGATTCCACCACCGTGGGCGTCCAAGCAGGACGGCTTCCACATGCTTACCAAGCAACCTGTTGGAAAGCCCGGGTAGCGACATTCCACCTTTTCCGCTGGGGCTGGCATGCCTGCAGCCTTGCAAAGACAGGCAGGCTTTCCCAGCGGTTCCCGAGGCACCGAGAGCTCCAAACCCGTCACTCCCCTGCTTCCCGCCGGCACCAGGGCCCTCCGCGGGCGCCTCTCCTTAGGGCCGCTCCGGCGGGACGGCACCGCACCCCGCCGGCTGCCGAGCGAGACCGGGAACTGCCCCGGGAACCGGGAACTGCCCCGCCTGCTGCCCCCCCCGCCTTCCCCCTGGGGACGCCCCGGCGCCTCAGCGGGCCCCGTGCGGCGGAGCTCACCGGGACGCCGTGCAGGCGGGCGCTGTGGGCGATGTACTGCAGCCGGCGGGACACACTGCTCCGCGCCGCCACGGCCGCCTCCTTGCGGCTGACGAGCCGCAGCGACACCCGCGCCCGGTCCGGGCGGGCGCTCAGCTCCGCGCTGCCGCTCACATGCACCTCCCGCCCGGGCAGCGCCGCAGGCTCGACGCGTCCCTCCGGGGCCGGGGACGGGGCCAGGTCGAGCTCGGCGAAGACGCGTGAGGGGGGCGGTGCGGGCGGCGCCATGGCCGTGGCTATGGCGGCCCCTCACGGCACCATGGCAACCCTGGGGCGCCACGTCACAGCGCCGCCCGCTCCCGACCGCCGCCGCGCGGGCCCGGAGTGCCGCCGCTCCCGTCGGGGCCGGCGTTGTCACGGCGTCGTTCAGGGCGGAAAAGACCTCTGGGATCGTCGAGTGCAACCTGTGACGGACACCACCATGCCAATTAAACCATGGCGCAGAGTGGCACGTCCAGTCTTTCCTAAAACACCTCCCGGGACGGTGACTCCCCCACCTCCCTGAACATTCCCTTCTGGTTTATAATCATCCTTTCTGTGAAGAAATTCTTCCTAATGTCCAGCCTAAACCTCATTGGTACAGTTTAAGACTATATCTTCCTGTCCTGTCGCTGGTTGCCTGGGAAGTCCCTCCGCCGCTGGCCGAGGGGCCGTGGCGGTGTCCGAGGGTGGTACCCAGCCATGAAAGTGACTAAGCACATGACAAGAGGACAAGGTTCATGGCCTGGCCCAAAGAGAGTCAGCCGCAGCAGGTTGCCTAGGTCCATGTCCCGTTGAATTTTTAATATTTCAAAAGATGGAGACTCTAGAACCTCTCTGAGCAACCCAAGTCAGCGTTTGACCATATTCGGAGTAAAAATGTAGGGGTTTTATGTTCACCTGGAGTGTCATGTGTTTTAATGCCTGTTCAGTGTGTCCTTTCACAGGGCAACACTGAAGGCAGCCTGGCTTCCATGTCTTCCATCCATCAGGCATCTAAATATAGACTGATAAGATCTCCCTGATCTTTTTCTAGGCTGTGGTTCCAACTCTGTCAGCCCTTCCTCCTAAGAGAGATGCTCCAGTTCCTTGATCATGTTCTCAGCCTTTTGTTGCACTTTCTTCATTATGTCCATATCTTCCTTGTGTTGGGGAATCCAGAAAACACTCCAGGGGTGCCTCACCAGTGCTGCGCAAAGGGGAAGGATCACCTCCCTTGACCTGCTGGAAATGCTTCCCCTAATGCACCCCAGAATGCAGCTGGCCTACTTTGCCATGGGGGTCCATGATCCGCCTGTTGTCCATTTCTGCTTTCCAGCCAGTGAAGCCCCAATGTGCAGTGGTGCACAGCGTTGTTCTGCCCCAGATGCAGGTTTTGGTGTTTTCCCATGCTGAACTTCGTGAGATGTTTTTCAGCCCAGTTTTTCAGCTAGTCAGAGTGACTACGAAATGAGTAGCTCAGTGATGAGCTCTGTGTGTCTGGTCTCGTTGGTGTGAGGATTTTTGGGAAAGACTCTGGATATGTCATCGCTGTTTACATTTGTGATACATTGTGTTTTGATTACCTGAAATCTGTAATCTAGCACAGAGACTGGAATGGTACTTTATGTTTGTACAGGGTCTTGCAGCCTTCATAATTCACATTCCAAATGTTGGAAAATCTGTGTTACTGTGATAAGTCTGTGTCTGATAAATATTGCTATATTCTCCTCCTAGATGAAAACATGACATGCGAAGACATCAAGATCTGATTTTAACACTCAGATGAAAATTCCTTAGAGGTGTCAGGAAGCTGAAATATTGAGGGAGTTGAAGCCATGTCTTTTGTCCCCTTCATTAGCCTGCTTGGTTTGTGTGTGTGCACTTCATGTCTTGTCATTAGACAGCTTCTGTACGAATTTCCTTTCTCGTCATTAATATCCTATCTGCCATAAAAGGTATCAGTGGCTTCTGCCTGCTTCATGACTTTTGGAGTCTTCTGCCTTTGAATCTGGTTTTCTCTCCATATTTGCTGAACACTTAAAGCTTCAAATGAAACAGATTGAACCTCTTAGGTATTCATTACGTCTGGAGATGACACTCCATGTTTCTCAGCAGGAACAACCAGAAGTAGATACTCCTAAAATTTTGAGTGCAACTGACTTTGATCAAAGTTATATGACAAGATAAGGAAGAAGCTTGTAACAGAATCCAAAAATATCAGTGCCTAGTCACTTAAAATAAATCAATTTGAGAGCTTGTATGAATAAATTCTTGGCGCTGCTAACTTTAAGAAACAAAATACAAAAAGGAAAATGAGTACAGGAGAAATTAAAAGTGTATATTCCTCAGAAATAAATTATTTCATTAAGCTGAGAGTTAAATGCTTTTGAAAGTAGTCTGTCACATCTGTACTTACTTTTTATTGTTTTGTTTTTGTTTAGCCAAGATGTTTGTAAAGGAATTACTTAAATATGTAATAGTATCAATCAACATACTCTAAGTTTTGAATGGTGCTTATCAAGAAATCATTATTAATGCTTTTAAAGAACTCTTGGATAATGTAATGAAGCAAAATTCTCCATTTTTTTTCATGGTCAAGATAATCCTGATTTAACTATTGAGTAAAAGTGATTTGCCTTCTTATGAGACAGCCTATCTCAAACAAAACATGTTGCAGTATTTATACTCAATATGTATATATGCAATGAAATCTCATAGGTGCTACGTGCTTCAAAATTCTGTGTGATCTTTAAATTTTGGGGAACACAGTGTGTCTTGTAGAAATATTACATAAAGGTATCAGTTGAAGAGCTTAATTGGCTGAATCCCAGAAGAGCTTTCTAAGGCCAGGTATACAATTACCTGAAATGCAAACTAATCTATGGAAAAAGACCTTTCTGTGAAACAAGGTCAAATGTGAGTGAGTGGTTAGTATGCACTATAAGCACATCATACACCAGGGATCATTTAATTACTCTAGCCACATTTTTGCTTTGCACTCTTTAAAGATACACTGCAAAGCTCAAGTTTAAGTGTAATGAGAGTCTGTCACTCAGAATTTTAATATAGAGCCAAATCTACAGATAATAAGCTTATCCTGACTTACATTTTGAGTAGGAGGCATCTTTGTGATGGATTAACCTGTTGTTTTAGGGTAGGAAAATCTAATTTAATTGTGAATATCATTCTGCTAACTTATTGTTGAATTAAGAAATTGATTAAGAAACTTAACTACAGACTGTGAAGAAATAGAGATGGTGCTAAATGGTGTGTGGGATTTGGTTTTTTCTTTGGGAAACAGATGGTTTTATGTTTGGATCTATTTCTGTGTGGTAGCAGTGAATTGCAACATTGCTTATGACTTTTAGCAATGGATCTGGATTTGTTTAGTGAGGTAAGACTTTTAAGGTTTGGAATGTGTGTGACGAGGAAATCTCTGTTACAGCTGCTGCCAAATGCTGTTTTTGTGAAAGGACAGTTTGCAGTAGTGATGTTGACTGATGTCTTTCTGTTCTGTTATGTTGTTATGCATCTCAGCTCCTGACTTAGTGTGCTGCAAAACATTCTTGACACAGGAGGCCCTGTGCCATACTTATGTATACTTGGTTATTCCTTGCAATGTTTTTATGTGAAATCAGTCTGTCACTCACTTCTTACACTGACAATATAAATAAATAAATGACAATATAAATAAATAAATAAATAAATATCTCCTGTAAGCCTGGTTTGTTACCTTTCCAGAACCATATAAAACTCAACATTGAGAAGGTAAGATCCAAACAAATGGAAAATAATCCTTCAAAATTTAATATTATTTTAAAGAATAGAGTTCTAAATTACTGAATTCTAAATTACTGAATTCTTTACAACAAACACCGAAGATCTTTAAACTTCTGCTTGAGTATCTTTTAAGAAGAAACATGGAAGAAAAAGAGACCAGCACTAGCAGCTCTGTCCCTGTTGGTGTTTTATTTTCAAGATCAACATTTACTGGATAAGATGAAGCCCGTGTAGAACTTAGATGATTTCTGTAAAATCTTCTATATTAAGGAAATGTGTGTCCTCAGAGGGGTTTTTCCCCCTCATGGACTAATGAGAAAGACAGACTTTCCAAGGCTTGAGAGGAACATACTATGGCTCACAGGAGTTGAGGCTGGTGAGAAAGTTTTCCCTTTACAAAATACAGAGGTCTACAGAGAAAGGGAAGTGCCTCCAGTCCTCTCACTTTGGCCATGCCTCCAGAATTTCCAGGGGCTGTTAATGATTTCTGTAGCACACGATGTCAGTCAGTGGGTCTCTGCTCTGGATGTCACTTGCTGGAAGACACTCCAGAATTTGCAGTCAGGGTAGGGGAAGTAGCTGGAAATTTTTCCACTATTGCTGGAAAATATGAAATGGATTAATCAAATTTTTATTTTACTTTAAAGAGTAGTAGTGATTTGACAAGATAATTTGTTTTGGACGTAACTCCACAAAGCTACTGTGTCAGGCTGAGTGCAGATGTAATCTGACTTTCTGTAGTTTTAAATTGGTCCTATTAATGCAAGTGAAGATTTCTTTACTCTGCTTTTCACAGTGAACTTTAACATATAATGTTAGCAATTATCTTGTTCTATGATTTTAGTTAGCTGTTGGTGTTGATTTATTCTGCTGATTGAAAGCTCACAGTACAAAAAAGAAGTAATTACATCATTCTTGTCCATTTCTGTAAAATTGTTAAAACTGTCTCTTAACTGATTTCGCTAGCAACTTAGTACAGTTGCTAGTGAAATCAGTTAAGAGACTGATTTTATTCAGTCATGACTGAATGAAGCCCTAAATCTTGGAACATACTGATATTAATAATGCTGTCAGAGAGAAAGTTAGCTAGTAGAACTAAGATTTAAATCTGTTCTCTCTGGTAGACATCACTGAAATGTCTCATGTTCTGTGCTCAGAAGCAGCTGAAATCGTAAAAAGTTACAGTCTCTGTTCAAGGTTATGAACACTACAGAAAGGCTAAGTGACTCCTTGAAGTGGTCTTAAGCATTGCATTTGCAAGGAATTGTTCTCTGTAAAAAATAAATCTTTGCCAAAAATGAATGTGTAATATTTTAAAAATAAATTATAAATAAAATCATAACTTGAAGATAGTCCGACAGAATGTAATCATTACAACGTGATTTTAAGATACTGGCTTATATTAAACTCTTCATTAAAATTTACATGCCTAATAATTTTAATACAATTTATTTAAAATGGTATCTGAGCTTTTGTAAGTTCTAAAGGAAGCAACACATATTTTCTCCAGTCTATAATTTTACATTTTCTTAGAAGCTCACAATAACTGTGAATGAACAGACATGTATGCTTCTCATATAAAAGTGCTGCTAAACATCTGGGTGTTAATTTTCCACAAATACTTTTCAGCAAGGCAATAAATCTTGATAACTTCACCACCAAGAACCTGACAGTTACAGCAATTATATGTTCAGCAGGAACATTTTAGAGAAGCTTTGTGGAGACAGCCATACAATTGAGGAGAATTATGCAATGTTGGATTTTAAGAGCAAGAGTAATTCTTGTGTCGTGCCCTCTGTAAAAGGCCATGCAGCTTTCAAAAGTTTAGAAGTGAGTTTACCAAACTTTTTGAAGACTCTGCTGTCTTGATGGAAAGATTTCATATTATGGAGTCCTCTTGATGTTCTTGGGCAGATCTTTATTGATTAATTATTCTGATTGATAAAAAAGGATGAAATTATATGCCACCTTATAAACACAAAATGCAGACTAGAAGAGGCTGGAAATTAACAAATCTATTATTTTCCAAGCAGTTCATGGCAGATTTTAGGCTACTTACTTCTAAAAAGGACCTCTGATATTATAGCATATCCTTATCTGTCCTCACCATCTAGTGTTTGCATATGTCTTTTTTGTTCAAGGAATGCACTGATTCAGCGCTTAATTATTATTAGCATCAAGGAAGAGACACTGTAGTCCATAGTCTCTCTCTTTCCACAAGCAGAGGTCCTTAATATCCAGCAAAATTCCTTCTGCACCATTTCTGTGACTTCCCTCTCTCATAACTTTTTGCAGAGACCATGGTCCCCACTTTAAAATGCAGAGGAAGGAGTTTTTATCCCAAATGGATTTATTTCTGCGACTCAGTTCTTAGACCCTGCTCTTTGTTGATAGGTATAGTCTGATTTGCCAACAAGCCTTAAACTCTGAAGGGTCTGTTTTTTTCCCCAGGTCAGCTTTTATCAGTCCTGTTCATGGAATTTGTCTGCTCACTCACAATTCTTTTAATGTAATGCAAATGAACACATAGAAAATAGGTAACTTCTAAAAATAAATGCATAAATTTGTTTCTTCAAGCTTGAATTAGGAAATATAAAAAAATTAAAAATAATTCTTTCCTTAGGAATTGTTTATTTATTTAACTATACTGAACCTATCCCACTGTCATATCACCATGTCACAGACAAAAAACCAGCTTCTTTTTCTGCAGGGAAAGTTACAGTTTCATGTCTTGAAGCACAAGATTAATTGAGTATAGGATGCAAAAAATGTTGGCTTTCAGTAAATTACCCAGGCATTCTTTATTAGATTTGATGCCAAAATTTGAATCTCCTGAATTGAGAAAATCTGTATTTTGACTGCACACAGGCTGAAAATTTCCTTTCTGTAGTCTTTCTTTTCCAAGCTATCAATTCAGATGAAATTTTGCTATTGCACAGTTGGTGGAGGAAAAGGTAAAGAACTGATCACTAAATCTAGGCCAGTTATTGGGCGATCTTCAGCTTTTTTGAAAGAAAGAAAGAAAATCAGTACATGTCATCACATCTTTTAAATATTTGCAATAAGGTGTAACTTTGGTTTTGTTATGGATCTTCGTAATGACCTTTAGATTACTGTTAATTATGTCTATTGATCTGAAATAATTAATAAACAAAAAACCTGCAAAGTTGCATGTGACAGATACTTCTTTCAAATACACACATCCAAAGATCAAGCTGTAGATGATGAAAGAAAGAGATGTGAGAATAGCTTTGGGAGGTGTGACAATTCAGAAATTAGCTGAAATATGCTGTCCAGGAGTTTGGATGCAAAGCAGAAGCAGCGGTGGGAGGCTCAGACCAGGGCAGCTGACAGCAAAAGGTTGCATTTTCTTTTATATACACAGGGAGATGAAAGTTAGAAAGAAAACAGGTAGCGACACAGTGACAGCCTTAAAAGAATAAATGGAATGGTGTTAGAAATGTCTTTCTAACTTTTGTGCCAATACTTTTTTTCTTCACACATTAGAAGTTACTGGAGAAGGCAACAAAAGTTCTTACTCTGTTTTTGGCAAGCTTTCGTTAATTACCCTCAGGTTTTCCATGATGACAGTTCTTATTTTCGATTTTGAAGACACCCTGTATTTTGTCTATGTCCTCTGGGTTTTGCTTTCCTCCATTTCCCTGCTCTCTCTACTCAATCCAACTGATGTGTTTTTCACCTTCATCTCTACTTTTTACAGATTTTACCCTCCTTTCTGGAGTTCTCTCAAAGGCTAAATTCACTCTGTTACTACCCTCCTCTTTATGTCCTTCCTCAGAAATTGTTTCCCTGGAAACCTTAACCCTGTCCCTCAGAATAGTTAATCCATGCCATTTTTCTCTGTACTTACTCTTCATCTTTTTGTTTTAATAAGATCTTTATTTAACTAGGTTTAGATCTGTGGAGAAAAAATAAAAGCTCCAATATTTTGAATGAACTTGAGTATGTGTGACTGTAGCATCCTTATTTTACAGGAGGGACCCTATTTTGCACTTCAAAAGATGAATTAGAACTTTAGAAAGAGACCACAGAGGTGTATACAAATACTAAGGAGAACAGATAATTGCAAGAGCAACCATATAGTTCTGTATATAGCAATTTGGAGTGTTATGGGAATTTTTAAGGTTAGATTCTTCACTCTTTCTCCTTGCAAGTAAGCACAATGCAGCCACCTTTAACTTCAGATTTCACCACACTGTAGTGTGTTCCAGAGCAGAGGGTCATAACAGGGCCCCAATCACAGAATCATAGAATGGCCTGGATTTGAAGGGACCTTAGAGATTGTGTAGCCCAACCCCCCTGCCATGGGTAGGGACACCTTTCCTTAGGCCAGATTGCTCAGGGCAATCCAACCTGACCTTGAGCACTTCTAGAGATGGACTATTCTCAACTTCTCTGCTCCAGTGCCTCACCATCCTCACAGTCAAAAATGTCTTTGTAATATCTGATCCAAATCTCATCTCAGTTTAAAACCATTATTGCTTGCCCTTTTCTTTACAGACCTTTGTAAAAAGTTCCTCTACAGCTTTCCAACAGGCCCCCTTAAGATACTGGAATGCTGCTGTAAGGTGTTCCTGGAGCCTTGTCTTTTCCAGGCTGAACAATACCAATTCTCCCAGCCTGTTTTCATGGGAGAGGTCTTCTGTCCCTCTGATTATCCCTATGGCCCTCCTCTGGACTTTCTCCACCGGGTCAGTGTCCTTCCTATGCCAGGGACAACAGAGCTGGATGTGTAATCCAGAATGGAGAATATCACATCAGTTTGTCCTTTTTTTGGGTAATAGTTGTCTCTCAGGAAACTGAGCGCAGAAGAAGGTAATTTTACTTTTAAATAGGAGGTTTCTACTACATTAAATAACTGTCCTGTGGCTATATTACTGAGATACGGTAATTGCTACATTTTTAGAGAAAGCCAAATATTGGGATATTTTTCATCTCCCATTTGACTGTATTGTCCTTGAAAGTGGTCACTGAAGTGTGTTAAAAAGGAGTAGCATGTACTGAAAAATAAATACAAATGTTAGTTGTCTTGCAAAATTGTGCTATGGGATTGCAATAAGTAGGAACAGTTGAAGTTAATGCGTGTTACAAAAATGGAGTCTGTGTGTCATAAAATATGATTGCTCATTATAAACCATTATTTTTCCTTGTGTCTTACTCATTTTGGTGTTTTTTTAATTTAGTGCTGTTTAAATCAGCAACTTTAGTAAATTATTTTTGTGCAAGCGATGTATACCATGAATCTGGTTTCACCATTTATAAGGAAGGCATCTATTTTTTTTTTTAACAGAAGGAAAACTACAACCCTTTCTTCATTTATTTTGTAATCCCTGAGCAGTACTGGGAACCATGGAGTCAATCAGTGCAAAAGAGTCAAGCCACCTATCTGAAAAGCAATGAGCTACTGAAGAAATAGTTTTGAAGAAGAGAGCTTTTTATTAACCTTTCTAACACCATCCTGAAAGGTGCTAGGGACTCTCAGTTCTCATCAACTTCAAAGACAATTCAGTGTTCAATATTTTCTTGCAGAACTGGGGGTGCAGAGATGAGGGCCAGATGATAATGTGCTGATAAGATCACAAACACTTATGAAAGGCAACGCTTTAGGTAAAAAAGCTTTTTTTTTGCCATTTTTTAGCATGCCATGGATTGTGCAGTGACAAAAAATGACATAAGATGGCAGTAAGAGATTGCAAAATACAGTGGTTTGGTGTGACATATTCCAGTGAATCAACCTACTGTCTTGCAATATGGATGATTGTATAACAGGTGGTAAATGGGGATTTCTGGGCTCCTTCAGGACATTGTTTTCTAACTTTCTCTTTGCATTTTTCTTCTCCTCAGAGGAAGATCTCCAGTTTATTTGGCATTTATACTCTTTTATCTTAGTGTAGGAAAATGGAATAGTTTTTCACACTGCATTGCCATCTGTGTGGAAATGCTTGAAATTCACTGCTCATACTTTTTAAATCTGTGCTGCATGAAAATCACTCCAAATTTAGCATTATATTAAATATGGTTTCATGTGCTGATAGAAACAAAGTAGGGGTGAAACAACCATGTCAGTAATGCACTTGCAGCTTTGCAGCCTTGTTAGTGAAGCAATATGGACAAGGGGCTATACAGTTTATCCACTGCTTAACTCCAGCAAGGAAGACAGGCTGCTGTGGGCCCAGACTGGTGTTGGCAGCTCTAGTCAAACCCCAGGAAGGTGGAGCTGGTGAACCCTGTAGGAAGTTTTTTAGGTTCTCTCATAACAGCAAGGCTCTAGGGTCTTCTCATAACTTTCCAGTCCAGGGCTATGACCTTCTGACACAAAACTGCCTTCTCTTGGCTAGAGAAACGACTTTCAAATACATAAATAATTATTGCCTGTGATACTAGTATGAAATCCAGAGAGCTTTATTTCTGGAAGCTGATCCCTGTAAGATTTGTCCAATTTAAGAACTGCTAAGATAGAAAATGTATGGATTATTTGCAAAATATGGGTGTGTAATTTCTCAGTGCTAATGATTTCATTAGGTCTGTGTTTAAATTTTCAGTAACAGCTTTACATTAGTATATAAAGCTATGTTCTGCAGCCCCAGTGTATACTTTCAGTTTCTATAAAATAGAAATATTCACATTTTCTGAATCCTTTCCAGTGGTAGTGATGAGAGCATTTTTAGCTAGTGCTTTTTGTCCTTAGGTCTGAAAGTGACTTATAAATTTACATACCTCTGACCAGAAAGAGCTTTATGTGATCAAAGTAAAATTAACATCAAGCAACAATGAGCAATAAATGTCTTCTACAGTGACTGGCAAGGTATTGCCTGAGCTCTGATTTAGTGGGGAAAGGTAGATTTGTTAGAGACCTTTATGTTTGTCTAAGTTCATTATGACTTTTCCTCAATACAATTATTCTTTTTCAGCATCTGTTTTAATGTAGTTGCTGGGGAGTTATGTGGTTATGCATGATTTTTATCTGATACCTAAGCCAGAGGTCAAAGCACAAACCTGACATTTAGAAAGATGATGTAGATTTGTTGTGCTCCCTGAAGGCCTTGGTCTTTAAGCCAGCACATGGATTACAGGTATGAATAATTTAATTTTTCACTGTAGTTCACATGTACCTGATTGCTTCCAAGGAAGATTTAAACATTTTAGGAGATAAAAAGCAAAACTGAATTGATTTTCATCAGCGTTCTTTTTTAATAATGATGTTTTTGGGAAGGTGAAGTGGACATTCCATCATATGTCTTTTCAGGACAGCGTTTGATCACATGTGGCATAGGAGCTTCTCTGCACTGTAGAACTGGGTGCACCATTTAAAACCTATCTGCTCATTAAAAGAAAACTAGTAGGAAAAATGAAGTACAACTTGAGGTTTAAATCATCCATTTACTCCAAATTTGTGAGAAAGACGGGTGGCTTTAGAAGTAATATAGTTCTTTCTTTCCTTTTGTTCTGTTTGGTGTTAAAATCCTACTTCATTATAATAGTAAATTCATAATAATGAAATTATAGTAATGGTACCTTTTACTGCATCTCTACCCCATTAATTCTAATGAGAAAGTGATAAAGATTCCTCAGTTTTGATTCAGTTGTGTAAAGAACATCAAAATTTGGGTTACTGAAGTTCACGTTTTTGTGTTTAACTTCCATGGATTCATAGGAGCCATTTGCATTTGTAAACATACCTGACCTATAAGTGTGAATTGTTTTCCTTCAATCTGCTTAGAAATTATTTTAAATTTTGAATAGGTTTTCTTCACAAAATTGCAGTTTTGTTAATATGGTAGATTTTTGAAAATTCAAGTGCAATGCTGCTTTTTATTGTTATTCTTACCCTTTTGAATCCACAGAATTGGAAGCTCTCAGGTAGACTTCCATGCCTTTTTAAGATTTAATTGATTATTAGTCATTACCCATTTACAAAGATGTTTCCATATTTCAGGTTTGTATTCTGATAAAAACTGTCTTCCAATGAGAATTCTGTTAATATATGGAAATCAGAAAGTCATCTGTATGACAACTTTTTATCATGTGTGAAGAGAAAATGGATGCTCTCAAGTCAAGATCTTTCTCTTTCTTTTTCCATTTTGTCGTAATCAATACAGTACCATGATTGACAATTTCTGTCTGCTTATGACGTGTTTTCAAGATCATTTTAGCCTCTGGCTTCTATTACCCATAATTTTGAATGACACCAAGTATTTTCAAGCCCAACACAAACTATTTCTGATTTCAGTAAGAAATCCTTGCCGTTGCTCTTACAATGGAAAATTTTGGTTTTCATACATTGTCGCTGAATGCAGCCTCACAACGATTGCTTTCTTGTGTACTGCTGTATTATACTGGAAATAGTTGACTGTGGTGAACTGGTTCTCTTGTCAGGAGCAGGCAAAAATCACTAAATTATTCATGTGATTCCACATCAGTGGACATGTTTTAACAACAACATTTTAATGTATTACCCAAATCTCTTCCGATGAATTCCAGAGCAGAAGGAATTCTAGAATTCAAGTTGAAAGTCCATTTTTCATCAGACTATTGCAGAAAAACTCTTGCAATACAGCTTTCTGAGTGAGTCTTGCACATTTCTTTGGCCTTTCTACTGGCCAGAAGGGAATGACAACCATATGGAGCAATTTTGATGCAGTTTATCAGGTTATGCATGACAGCACAAGATATGAAGGCAAAAACTGCTAGACCTTCTGGACTGAAATAGGATAAGCAATACATTGGCCCTGTCTTAAAGATTCAAGGGAGAACTTTTCCTGCAATGACTGGACTAAACTGTTTTGCTGTTCTGTCATAATCTTGATGAGTGCTTTTGCCCTCATATTGATTTTCCCTTGAGGTCTGATCCAGAGATCGTTCACAGAAAAGAGGATCTTCCAGTGGGCTCATGTCAGTGAGTGAGGTCAGGTCAGGCATCACAAAGCTTGGCAAGAGAGGGAATCAAGTCACAAAGACCACAAAGGCAAAGAAAATCCACAAGCGGCATTTCAGAGTGGAGTGAGAAATGACACTAAGTCTGAATTCATCTTGACAAAGTCAGTCGAAAAGTTACCTGTCATAATTTCCTCATAGTCATAGGATAAGAAAGAAATGAGCTGTGATTCACTGAACCTGTCTTAAATATCTAGGTTGAGATGAACTGCCTTCTGGAGGTGCCTCTTTCTCTCCTTCAACTATAAAAGGAGCCCAGGGGACCACCTGACATTTAGGAAGCTGACTTTTAGGTGATAAAGTTAGAAAATTCCTGTCAAAGGAATCTGTGGAAGTATCTCTCTTTTGCTCTCTGTCCTTTACTTCCTCCTACCCATTCAGACAGTATTACAGGTAGCTCTGCTGGCTTGAAAAGGCACCCTCCTGAACCTTTGGTATGTCTGGAGACTATGCTTTCCCCTAGAAAAATCTCAGCTAGGAAACAGACATCACATCCTTTGACCGGGAGTAAGTTTTCCTTTTTCTGAAAATCAGGATTTTCCCAATTCAAGAGCAATAATTACAATTGAATAAAATTCTTAGATCACTTAAAGTGAGAATAGAGCTCAAGATTCAACTGCACCTCTGTTTTCTTCCTAAATAGTACAAATATCCCCTATTATTCGTTCCATCCCTATTAACAATATGTTAGCATGAAATTAAGTAAGGTTTTCCTGTATCCCAGCTGCTGCTCTAACTACTGCACTAGATTTCTTGTTGAAATCGAAGACTCAATAAGTTGACTTTGTATTTAATGTGTGTCTACAAATCTGGCCCAGCATTTCTTCAGGAGAGCACATGCAGAAATAATTTTGTTTCTTTCCTCGTATTGTTATATAAAACAGAGTATAGTTGTGTCCTTCACAGAGAAGAAAAGCACTTCAAAACAAAACGTACCTTCTGTTTAATTCCATAGAGGAGAAAAACTGACACCTAATTTCTTCAGACCATTTGTTTACTGGGTTGGGCTGAGTTAACTTTTTTCACATTTTCAAAGGAGATACTTTACAAGTAGCTTGGTACTTAAAGACATTTGGGTTCAAAAAATATGAGTTGCTCTACAGTGGCGCTTTTTACCTCATACTGCCTTTTTAAGGACCAAAATATTTGGTAATTGATAGTCAATAACATTTAAGCTTCTAAATTTAATAAAAAAATGTATTTAGGCTATTAAGGGAGTTAAATTTTAGATTATTTGGAAAATTTAAACTTGTGTGTTGAATCACTTTATGATTTTGTACTCAGTTTTGAAAGAAATGTACTTGATTGGAAATACTGTTTTTTTAAGTGGACCATAATTCTTCATTCGAGTGTTACATTTTGGTTCAATGCAAACAAATATCTTCAGAAAATTATTAATGCAGTTGGAGGCATCTCTTGTAAGACACTCATGAGCTGTTTTGGAAATGATCATCACTTGAGATACAGACTTTGGTTTCTTTCCTTTTTTCCTATTTATTTTTAATCACTGAGACAGAGAGAACAAAGTGTTTGTTTCAGCAAGGCAAGACAAGAGAATAAATAACTTTAAATAAAATGGATCTGCTCACGAACTTTGAACATTGTGGTGGGACCATAGGTAGTTTGAATTTGTCAATTGCTAAAATATATATGGATCCAGATTCTCCAGAATCAGATATATAACTTAAAGTCAGTGTTTTTGTAGCAAGTGGGGTTGGAACCCACCTATGCTATCTATTAAGAAAATGTCAGCTGAAACAAATAGAAATTTAACTTTTTTTTTTTTTTATATTACATGTTCAGTGTTTGATTCTGGACCTATGGATACATCAAAAAATAGAGTAAGACATTTAGTATGATTGTGGAGGCATGCTTTTTCCTAAAGTTAATATGATCTGTCTTCAAAATGTGAATGCAAAATATATAAAATTATAAAACAGTCCACTCTGTATTTTAAAATATGTTAGAATATTATTATAATTAATTAGAATGCTCATAAGTAAAAACATTTACCAAACATAAAATTAAGCTAGTTTATTCTCAGTGCAATCCTCTTTTGGGTTAGCCAGAATTTTAGGCACTTCTGGGAATGCTTCAATGTTAAAATATATGAAGGTGTTTTGCTTTATCTGTTTCATTGTCCTAAGAAAATGCCTAGATTTCTGATCTCCAGAAATATTTTGATTGTTGCTCATCAAAGCAGTTTTTTAATATCCTTTCTGAATCCCTGCATTAATTCCTCCAAAGCTTCAGGATTAGCTTGACTAATAAACTCAGTTCTGAATAAACTTAACAATGTTCTTCATTGCTTATAAACCTATCTGTCGACAACAATGAATCAGCCAAAAGCAAGAAAGCCAGAGGAAAATTAAAATCCTTTCTCATATTTTATCAAGAAGAAACAATATTTTGCTTTCTTTCTGAAGTTAGTTTTGTGGCTAAGTCTTGAAAAAGTGCTAACAATTCCCTGTAATCCATGCAGTTTCTGAAACTGAGAAATACAGAGCAAAGAAGAGCATAATTTACAAATGTAAGTCTGAAAATTACATACACATTTTCCTCCTTGGGTTTGAACTGGAAGCTAGAAATATCTTTATGTAAAACAGTTATAGCCATTCCTGTTGATTTGCCACACTTTACCTCTGGTAAATCTGCAGCATCTAGTCCATGCTGTGTTCAATGAGAACATTCAAAGAGTTTGCAGACTGTGGTTGTCTCTCTCTTGATGGATTTGGACCACAAATACAAACATTTGATTCAAATATAAGCCTGGTGCATATCTCCTGCACTGAGAAAAATGCGGTTGAATAGTTTATTAATAATGTGAACACACAAAGTAAAACTGATTCCAGATGGCTTTGTAAGCTCCAGTAACTCAGTGAATGTTAGATAAATTTTTCTGTTCATTAATCTCAGTAGATGAACTAAGCTATTAAACAGGAATATAAAAAACCCCACCCTATTATACGTATAATTTTGTTCTGTTCAGAATTTTCGGCTCTCATGCTGAGCCCATAGGTTAATGCAAGTGCAATGTTCTGGTGCGGGGGAGAGAAGACTGACTCTCCTAGCTTGGTTTTGGGTTTCATACTGATACAAACAACCCTGGTTCCTAAGAGATAACAATTGGGAGTAAAAGTCACAAAACAAGGTATCTGAATATTAAAGTTGTAAACTCCATGAACCACAACTTTTTTTGATGATTGCAAAAGCTGGGAGTGAGTATAGAGGATATAATTGGCATGAGCAAACATTGTCACCCAAATATTGAATGGGCTTCATGTACTTTTGTGTCCTTAGTCAAATGCTTGATATAATTCCAGCAGTAGCTTCCCAGTTGGAAGGTTTTGACATAAATGACCGCTTCACTTACTGAAGGTGAACGGAGCTGTGTTTCCTTCTACGTTCCCTTCTAGGAGCACATTCAGGCCTTTGAAATGCAATTTTCATCTTTTGAATGCATAATAGGAAAAGTGTCCCTTTGTCTTTGGTAATGTATATTTTACCTTTAGACTGTGGGTTGAGGAGTGCTCCTCTGTGGGCCTTTCTTGATGCTGATGTAGCTGCAGAATTTCAGTCATTCCTTTGCTGTGCCCTGGTTTAGTAAAAGTAGTGTTATATCAAGTTTGCAGGAGCAAAAGAAAGTTCAAGCAAGGAGAGCTTGGTAAGTGACTGTCATTTACATCAAACTGGCTGGTTCTATCCTTGCTCATCCAAGGTATACCTCCAGGAAGATTTCCCCCAATGTGTACATTTTTTTAGGATCTCTTCTGCTGTTGAGTAAGACAGTTTGTGATGGGCTGGAATGGCATTGTTTTCCTTTTCCTTATGACTGTACTTCCCACAACATTTAGGGTCTGTGCACAGGGCACAAAGCCATCTTGTGCCAGATAGCCTAGGTGAAGGGCTGCAGTTTCCTGGGCAGAATAGCTGGGATGATGTGGGAGCCGTTCTTGCTGAGGAGCAGAATATCTAGGCTATGATAATGCTAATACGATCTCACTGTTCCCAGTGACCAAGCTAGGTTGATAATTTGGGTAACATATCATCTTAATATGTACACTTATTCTTTTGCTTCTTAGAATGGTTGAAGAAAATTCCTGTTTAAAAATCCAAGCATCAGTAAGTTGTCCACACAATAATGCATTTAAATAATTATTCAGTCTTAAGCATGAAAGTCAACCCATTGAAAGTGTGGTTGCTATGTCTTCTTTAATGGATTTTGCACTTGCTGTCTGTAAAACACAGTACCTATCTGTGATCTCCACACAAGGTGTCTCCAGCCTCCCAGGGAAGTGATATTCAGCAGTTCATGAACAGGCTTTGCACCCAAATCCTGTATCGTGATTTATAATGGACCCAGTGTTAAGTGCTTGTCCTGGAAATATAATTTTTTAAGCTCATGCTATGTACTAAATTTAGTTCTGAATTTAGTAGGGACCCTTGGGTATGTAGAATTAGTATTAGCAAGTGACAGTCCACAGGGATCCATTGAAACAGCCTGTGGAAATTGAATTGTCTCACTACCTCCCCACCCTCTTGATGCTGGGGTAGGAGTGGGATTTGCATCCTAGAGCTACTTCATGAACACAGGTGATGAGCTGTTGGATAACAAACATAGGTGCTTACTGGGGAGGAATAGAGGTGCTTTTCCTTTTTGTCAAAATTCAGCACTCAGCCAGGCAAAATGGAAGGCACCCTTCTGCTGGGCCAGTAACCACTCTAAGCAAATGCTCTCTGCAGTTGTCCCATCGCAGACAGACCACTGGATATCCAGTAGTGTAAGCTTCCAGGGACACAGGGGAAAAAGGGACCCGACACAGTTGGGTAATGGTAAGAGCCACAGTTTGGCAGAAAGGTGTTGTTTCTACCACTACTCATGCATTTTATCTACCTGTGTTCCAGTTATATGTGTGTAAATATTCTTGGAATATAGATTATTACTTTGGACTCTTGGACTCTTGACACTGTTCTGGTTTAACCCCAGGTATCAACCACACAAGTGCTCCCTCACTCCCCCATGCAGTCCTGGTGTGGTGGGGAGGAGAATCAGAAAAACAGGTAAAACCCATGGGTTGAGATAAGAACAGTTTAAGACTTCAAATAAAGTAAAATATAATAATACTACTACTAATAAACATGATAATAATAATAAGAACAAAATTTTATTGAAAAGGAGAAAGGGGTATAAATAAAACCAAAGAGAAATAAGTTATGCACAACACAATTGCTCTCCACCCACTGACTGCTGCCCACCCCATTCCCAAGCAGTTGCCTTCCCCTCCTGGCCAATTCTCCCCAGTTTAGATACTGGGCATGACATTCTAAGGTATGGAATATCCCTGTGGGCAATTCAGATCAGCTGTACTGGCCTTGCTGCCTCTTGGCTTCTTGTGACACTCCTCACTGACAGAGCATGGGAAACTGAAAAGACACAATCATAGAATGGTTTGGGGTGAAAGAAACCTTAAAGATCATCTTGTTCCAACTCCCCTGCAACGGGCAGGGGCACCTTCCACTAGCCCCGGTTGCTCAAAACCTCATTCAACCTGGCCTTGATAATATTTTTTTTTTTAACCTGAGAGTTTATTACTGCAGAAGACTTAAAGATGAAACAGAAATGAACTCAAATGGAAACACTTTGTTTCATTACTCAACCACAAAAATGTGTAGTTGAGTTATCAGAGAAAATATATTATTTCAAAATAAACTTAGAAAGTCCCAAACATTTAAAAGTTCTACTAGGTGGCTTAAGAGAAATTTTTCCCATTACAATATTTTTTGTTTCAAATTGTTTCAATTCTTCAGCTGCTCTTTGGTGTAAATAACTTTTTTCATGTATTCTGATTTGTGAGTGCAGAAGCTGCTGATGTGATGTTATGTCCAGATACACTATCCAAATGAAATACTACTGGACTGTGAGGCAGAAGATGCTACTGCTGCATTAAATGTTCCAAAGATTGTAAGCACAGTGATGCTGGAAGAGTTCACAGCAGAATTGCTAGGCAAAGATGAAGCCTCAAAAGCAGGAGGATTACAAGCAGCCGAAATGCTCTCAAAAACATCAGAGTTTCCAGATGATGATCGCTGGAAATCATTGTAAAGAAGAAATTGGTAGCACTGTTACTACTGCTGTCCATGGGAAAGCTTGGCAGCCCAAAGCTTGATGTTTGCAGTCTTCCAGATCCAAAGGAAGGCAAGGGTTGAACAATTGTGTTCTTTAATTCTGGTAGCACAACTGCTTTTGTCAATGCACTTAAAGCTTTCAGCTGAGGCAGCTGATTTTTCCATTGTCCGTTCTCTTGGACAGAATTTATATAGAGTTCTGAATGTTTGCTCTGCAGTCATAACGCTCCAGATGGAACTGTTCTGGCAAGAAATATGAGAAGCCTGAGACATTCAGTTTTTCTTTCATTGGTAAGATGAAACTATCCATTGTCCTGAAGATTCCCAAATTTCCATGTCTTTCACTACACAGTTGAGAAGTCTCTTCATCTTTATAGCCATCAGCAATGTTTTGGCTGTTTGTAAATGCAGAAAATATGTTCTGCAAAATGTCCTTGACCTAGGGTAATACTACTTAGCAACAACCAAAACATCAGTGTGTTATCAATATTATTCTCATACTAAATCCCAAACCACAGCACTGAATAAGCTACCAAGAAAAAGAACCCTATCGCAGCCAAAACCAGGACACTCTCAGAGTGTTACTTTACTCAGGTTCCGTGGGATTTATGTCACAGGGTCATAATTCCTGACATAAAAACAGTAACTGAAGAGCAATGATTCAACTAGGGATAAGACTCAACTCTTTTAATGTAAATTGCTTTGGAGTTAATTGTTGAGTAAGAAAGTGATCTAGGCTCTAAGTTGTTGAACAGAGAGACAAATGACTCAGCCCATCCTGAAATGGGAGATGCTGATGAATCACTGAGCAGGATACCTATATCAAAAAATGCTCCTTTGAGTATGGAGGAAACAGGAAGACTTGCTTGCTAAAATTGTTGAGCTTGAGGACAGATGAAGTGATGGGAGGAAAAATTGCATCCTAGGTTTGCTATAAATCAGGGTTTGGGTTCCCTGTGAGTTACACCAAAAGTGCCTTAATGTGATTGATTTTAAAGAGCAGATGGGATGTCAAAAGAGGAGTCCAGTTCTGTGAGTGTAAAACTGTCCAGTCTTCCTCCTGCATATATGCAAATTAAATGATTGCTCGTGTATGGAGGAGTTGCACACCACAATAGCCTGAACAACATGAGAAGCAATTCTAGTGTGTACCACAAAGCTGCAACTGAAAGACCAGGCAGCTTTCAGAGGTTTGGAGAGCCTTTTGAAATGTTAGCCCTTCATGTAAATTCAGTATATATATTTGAGGTGAAGAAAGCCATTATGGTTATGTTTTATTCATATTTATCTTCTGCAGAAAGGTAGCAGTTTTAGGAAATGAGACATGCTGTGCCCCCAGGGAAAATTCTGTAGATATCTCCTGTACAGGCAAGGACAGAGCAAGTCATGTGGTGGTCACACTGCATATGTGCCTTGCTTGGTGGAAAATTGCAAGTTTAATTGGGCTTTCCTCCTGCTGTTTTTTTTAATAGTACTGAACCTGTCACTATTCAGGGAACACTGTATATGAAAAATGTCCAAAAAATATTAAGTGGCATCCTAGTGCATTGTTTAGTGCTTAGGGCATAAATGGCAAATCTCAAAAGACTGACAACAATAGCAATAATATGTAAAAAACAAAGCAAAAATTACCATACCATATATCTTAGTTGTATGCAAATCAGGCAGCATTAAATGTCAGTATCCTAACATTTTTTTAAGAAAGAAAATACAGACCCAACAAACATTGTTAAACCTACTGGTCCCAGTGGTGACAGAAATCCTTTCAAATCTCGCGTGGCATCAGCAGCGATGTAGATTTTTGTACATTCTACTCGTAGCGTGTCAGTACCAGCCTCAGGGGCTCTTCAGGAGACACAACACAGTGAAGTGAGCATTGGTCTGGGCCCACCAGCAGATTTGGGTGCTGGAAAACTGTGTGTCTCTGTGTATAGTCCAGCTTTAAGGTTCCTACTGCCATATAGGAATTGACAGCCTTACAATGCCTGTCCTTTCTACACCCAGAAGGACTGAATGTCTCATAAGGAATTCACAGTCAGCACCTGGAGGGGAAAGTTGTTCTCAAATCACTTTGAGGGGCTGTGGGGAATAAGCTTCCTTCTCACATCCTCATCCTTGACTGGACTCAAAGTCATGCTGCGTGTACCTCCCAAAAGGTTCTTCCTTCCAGACACACTGAAGTAAGTAGATTGTCCCAGAAGTTTTCTTTAGAAGTGGAACAGTAATCATCTGTAAGGCAAAACCAGAGGAAGTATCAATGACTTCCTTACAGGTGATCTGTATAATGTAATTCTGAGTGGGCAGAATACTCTATATGGGATACAATTCCATTCCCTTCTCCACCTGAAATAATTCCAATCACCTCCCACCACCTAGGTGAATGTCCCAGCTAGCAAGGTATAGGTGCTCTGGCAGATGTTAAAGGAAAGAGAATGGAGAAGAATAGAAGGAAAAGTGCTGCTAGTTACATTTTTTAAAGCATTACCTAAAACTGAATGGGAGTGACTTAATTTTTGATATTTCTTAAAGGATGAGGGTCCAGGGAAAGAGCAAAACAGCTTGTCCAGCCTGGGGCCAGCCAGCCAGGAGTTACACTTTTGCATGAAAGGCAAAGTTCTTTCACATCATAGTTTTATGAAAACTTCAGAAAACTTGTGAAACATATCCACTTCCTCACAGTTAAAAGATTGTAAGACTTAAACAGCTTCTTTACACTCATTCCATTTTTCTGGCACACCTTACTTGGAGATACATGCTACATAGGTCTCTTCCATGTCCTTTCTCCCTGTTTTTTCAGTGTCTCTGGCTAAAGCTTTTAGCTGTTCTTCCATTCACAGTGCTGTCTTTGATGTCTGTTTATTCCTGCTACCATGCAGTGTCACATAATCAGATGCAATAGTCTCACTGAACAAATCCTTCCTTCCAAGCAGAAAGTATTTCATGCTGTTGGACCTAGACAAAAGTATACTCTCCTTCAGAGGACCCATATTTGCAGTGCCATTTTTGGGTAGCTAATCCCATAAGGCAAGTTCTAGGAGTCACAGAAATAATCCCAGAAATGATTTTTTTTTTTCCTGACACACCAGCACTCTTTTATAAGAAAAAAACATTTTTTGCAAGTCCACTGTGAAAATAAAGAGGTCCTAGAGACAAAAGTAGAATTCACAACAGTTGTTTTAATTTTTTTTATTACTTTATACTTTTGTCTTTAATTTTTTAATGAGCTTATATGAACATTTTCTTATTTAATGTCTAAATAGCTGCTATGGGTCTTCTGATAACTTCATGCCTTTGATTTATCCACAGATCAGAGCTTAGTGGTATGACAGGTGTTGTGAGCAACCATAACTCTGTGTTTTGCTCCAGAGAGTTTTTAACTAATGACAAAGAAATAACAGCATGATTTCGACACATATTCTGCACAAACTTAGGAATGAATTTTATGAGTTAGCTGCAAAGAATTTATTATGCTTAGGAAGCTCTATCATTTACAATATTCTCTGCAGTGGGTACAAACCTGCAAGAGAAATGGATATATGGATATAATACAAATTTTGTGTATAAAATTCACTTCTGTGTAGAAGCCTAATGAGAAGCCTAAATATCACTTCTTGTCTGATATTACAGAGAACTTGAACTTTGTGTTTACTACGTGTTCGCAGTTTTAAATTTAGTTAAATTAATATACCTACTGCATGCTATATCACAGGAATGTTAAAATGCTGGGAATTTTCTTCTGCTGATGAAGAAGAATCCCTGTCTGAATGTATCTTTATACATGTATGGTTCAGCCATTTGACTTAACGATTTTTTTCATAGACAACATTGATTAAATTTGGAACTTTACTTCCTTCTCTACTTTGTGCTGTTCTCAGATGATGATGGCTTCATTTGGCAGGGGCTGACAGTGTATGTGTTTTATCTCAAATATGCCCAAATATAACCATAATTTGGTTTAAGGGGGAACTGTTACAAATATTTGTTTGACCTGCTATTTCTTTATACATACTCCTCAAAACAGGCTGCTAATTAATTGATTTCATTTTTCTTATTGCATTGCTTTCCTGTATATTTTTGTCCACTTATGTATCAGCTAGAATCTCTGTAAGGCAGGGACTAGTAAGGTTTTAGGCTGCACACATCTTGAGATTTTTATCTGTGACTTTATTTTTGTAGCACTCAAATAATAAGCATAATTTATAGTACTTGTCTGTTTTGCCATGTTGAGTTATTCCATCAGATCTCAATGGGAAAGTTGCTTCAAAAGGAAGCTGCTGGTTATGAATTTGAAAGTTGTCAACTTGTGAAGTGGTTTGACTCTTGAAGAGAACATTCCTGTTTAAAAAATACTTACATCCTTTTGTAGTATTTTTGATCTTACATTGAAGATTTTAAATTGGCTTTTGAACCTGTGTTTGGCATTTTATAGAGCGAATTAATTGTAAGCTTTAGTTTTTCTTTTTCTTGAAAGATTATTCAGTTCCATTTTCTCCTTACAAAAATGCCATAAGGGGCTCCCATGAGCCCACAAGAGAAAATGAAAGCTTTCAGTTGATAAAATGCATTTACCTGTGTGTGTAAGCTATGACTGACTGAACTTCCCCCAGCACTGCTGTTATTATATACCATAGATCTCCCACAGATATACAAGACTCAAGGTCAGTGGGGAACAAAAGTTTTTGTAGAAATGCTGGTATGCAAGAGTCCTTCATCTTCTGAAGCTGTTGTGCCTGAAGTGTGAAATGGCCATGAGAAAATTTGCTAAAATAACTACTGTTTGCCTGTACTGCTGCTTCTCCCAGAATGACACTTGCAGCAGCAAAGGGTTTCTGTGAACAGGTGCAAAATGGTTGTGGTTCAACCCACAGAGATTTAAAGGTAGAGCGAAGTAGAGAGAGGAAGAGAATCTTAGAATGGCTTGGTTTGGAAGGGGCCTTAAAAACCACCTCGTTCTAACTCCCCTGCCATGGGCAGGGACACCTTTCACTAGACCAGGTTTCTCAGAGTTCCATCCAACCCAGCCTTGAACACTTCCAAGGATGGGGCATCCACATCTGTGCACCGCCTGTTCCAGTGCCTCACCACCCTCTCCATAAAGAATTTTTCCTAGCATCCAATTTTACCCTGCCCTTTTTCAGTTTAAACCCATTCCCCATTGCCCTATCCCTACAGACCCTACTGAAATACCTTTCTTATAAGCCCCTTAAGTACTGGAAGGTTTCTCTGGAGCTTTCTCTTGCCACACTGAACAACCCAAATTCTGCTAGCCTTTCCTCACAGGAGAGATGCTCCATTGTTGACTTGTGCTTTAGCAATGATGTGGCAAACTGAGGTTTTCTGTGGAAGTATCGCTTTGTCTTAGAGATGATGACTATCTGCTTATGTACTTACATCCTTTTTAATTCCTCAAACCTCTTTCAGACTTGATGCATCTCAACTTTTTATGTCCTCCAAAGACTCCCACACAATCAGCTCCTGATTAGTAATAATTTAAATGTACTAAATAGTACTGGCCCTCTACAGCTACCTTTAAATTCTTACCATTTATGTGCCTAAATTCTCTACCTTTGTATCCTTTAATCAGTTTCAAATCCCACTACAGAGGTTTGACATTTAACCCATGACTAATTTGTTTGCCTAGCAGTCTTAAAAAGAACATAATGACAAATCAAATAAATTATACCATATCAACCTGCTTTATCTATTACTAATATGTTAGTAGAGACATAACTTTCTCCTGCAGAATTGTTTTGTCTCTATTGCCTCCCCTCTCAAACACACAAATAGTGGAAGCCACACCTTCAGAATCACTGAACTAATTTCTTTGAAGCTATGCTAATTTGAATCCATTGAGGACTTGACCAGAAACACACAAGTCTAAGAACCTCATCAAGCAATCCCTTCTCATATAATTAGTCTTTGATTGTGTGAGTAACCCCGCTTAGGTTAGTAGTGAGATAGAATCATATATTTTGGCATCTACAGCTATTTTTGTGCTGAGGTGAGTCACAAAAAGGTGCCCACATCTGCAGGAGAATTTACTTAGGTGAGACATCTCAGTGCTTCTCCCCCAGTGCTGGTAGCCCTGTGAACTCCCAGAATTTTCCAAGCTTGGTTGCTGTCTGCTCACGCTGCTGAGGGATGAGATACTGAGAATAGAGGCCCTTTTCCCCACCTTTGGCCTTTCTCTGAAGGCTTATCTCAGCCTATGTTGTTCATTAAGGAAATGGGATTCCCCTCCTAGGTACCAACTGCTGGGTAGCAGAGCTACCCTGTCAGTGCATGCAGCCTGGGGTATGTCTCTGACCCACCTTGAGGGAAGTGAGCACTTAAAACTTGTGTTCCTGTGATGCCAAGTGTGGATGGGTGGAATGTAGGAAAATAGAGATGGTGATGAAGGTAATCTCACCCCTAAAGAGTTACAGCTGTGCTAATTATCAAGAATTAGGAACAGACCTGCCCTTAATAGGCCAATTAGGATGGGTTGTGTAAAAGAGTACGTTGGCTGGTTGAGAAGTTAGATGGAGTTTGTTGGCTGTGGTGAGAAGAAGGAGTTAGTGCTGTGAGGAGCTGCCCACGCGAAATCACCAAGAAGGTATGAAACCTTTGCAATAAGATGGTAACAGCCAAGTATGTGCATGCTTTCTCTATAAATTCCCTGACTCATGTTGGTTTTGTGGTTTTCCTGTAAGCTGGCTGAGAAGCTTGCAGGTATGCACTAGTTATTAGTGGTGACCAGACTCTACTTGCTTTCAATATAGCCTTTCTCTGTATTAAGTGTGAAAGTCTTCCTCAGGGTTTTAGCTCAAACCAAACCTGCAAGCAGCATGCTAGTTGTTGGGTTGTAAGATTGATATATTGTCAGGTGAAAGGGAGATGTTTCCTTGAACTCTTTATGTTTGAGCAGTGCCCCCAGGGAAGATGAGGCCCTTGTGCATGACTAGTCTGTCAGGGGTCTGTTATGTGGACCCCACTGAATAGCAACTGTGTCACAGGGTGGTTTGACCCATAATTCAGGGTCATACACTGACAGCGTCCCTACTTTTTGTGGATTTATTGTCTATTTTGTCAAGCATTTCATCCCCTGCAGCAGCTGCTGGCACCCTTGAAGGACTCAA
Source organism: Onychostruthus taczanowskii (assembly GCF_017590055.1). Taxonomy (NCBI): domain Eukaryota; kingdom Metazoa; phylum Chordata; class Aves; order Passeriformes; family Passeridae; genus Onychostruthus; species Onychostruthus taczanowskii. The sequence goes on from NW_024501348.1 coordinate 7,635,001, forward strand.
GCTCACACTTTATGGAATAGCACACTTTATTATCAAACACACTGGTAATAGACAACTGTGACAGGGTAAGGTTCAGAGATTGCCATCAGTATATACTGACTGGAAAAATGAATCTGAAGCAATATACAGACAAGCTCTAATCACCAATGGAGCTCACTGAGGATAATCATTTGGTGAACATAAAATAAAGTTCTTACCCAACTGGCATCCCTATGGGGACAAGACAGGTTCAGCCCACTGATGGGTCCTGGAAGTTACAATGAAATCTTCTCTAATCTTCCCCCTATTTAATCTATGTTATTTTTGTTGAGGGAGGAGAAAATGTAAATTTAAGTTTCATGTTTAGGTGGAATTTGAGTGACTTTACTCATTAGCTTATGCAGGGCATGAAAAATAGTATGTATTTTTGAGTAAATTAAGCACAGTTCAGCTTTTGATTACCATCTGGATAATTCCTTTAGCATAGTTCCCCTTAGCTGCATTGTTTTCAACAGAGCATAACTGCTGTGCTGCTCCATCCTTTGTTTCATATGTGCATTGATTTCAGCAGAGCATGACTGCAACACCTTTGTGTCACTCCATCCTTTGTTTCAGGGCTCCCTTGGAGCAATACACCCACCTTCCTCAGGGTTCCTGCTTCAAAGGTGTGCAGGCAGTTTGTACCTGGTAAACTATAGCCAATACATGCACTCCTTGCTGAACTTTGTTTTTTGGTTTCTCTATACATTATGTATATATTTGTGTGTCTATATATGCACTCCTTGCTGAACTTTGTTTTTTGGTTTCTCTATACATTATGTATATATTTGTGTGTCTATATATGCTTTTTCCCTCCTCTGCTATTTGTCAGATACTTGGGTGTGCTCAGGGTGAGAAGTAGGAGCTGTAATTTTGAGTTGTTGATGCCTGAGTGGTGAACCAGGGGTTTAATCAGCTTGGTGGTTTTGTGCCTCAGGCTGCTGAGGATGAGCACAACCCCATGTGGACTTCTTGGTGGGGGGCCCCAACTAAACAGGCTTTGCATTATACAGCAATGTATCAAATAAAAATATTCATATTTGTCTGTTTAAAGCCAGAAGTTTCTCAATAGAGAAATATGTCTGAAATGATCACCATCTTATTTTTTAAGAGGCCTGGGTAAAATGACCATTAGAGTTGATAGGTCTAGACATAATGCTGCTAGAAAATATGTACTTAAAATTAAATAATTGCAAATGCTGCTATTTATATAAAAGTATTGGGGGATGCTGAATTGTAAATAGAAATAATTTGTCAGCTTCATTATTAAAGCAATATCCAATATTGATATCTGGTGAAACAAAAAGTATCATTGGAGAGAGATAATGCTGTGTTTCTTTTTTTGTAAGTAAGAGCTGCAATGGTGGTGGTAAATTCAGCCAGGATGTTTTGTGTAGTTTTTAAAGGATTCTTCAGTGCTTTTATTCCTGTCTATTGGTTCACTTTACAAACAGCAGCTAAAATATTTTCACAACTGCAGATGAGCAGAGGGCATATGCCATGGAGTCTCTCAGTTAGGAAAAGTCACAGCATGTGGCAGTATAAATATGACATTGAACATTTACTGGTTGTTCAGAGACCCATGATAAACTCAGTGCAGAAACATAAATCCGCCTTCTTCATTTAAGACTACACCTAAATAATGTAGTCTTGTCTTCTAGGTTAAATACATGGAGTGAATTTTTTGGTTTTATTTTTGAGGGGAAGGTGAAGGAACAACTAATTTACAGAAGAGTAAAAGAGCTAACTGTCTTGAATTTTTAATTTGTGGCTGTTATCTTTGGGGTAGTTAAATTTTCTGGGATACAGTATTCCTACACTTAGGCATAGGATGCTATAAAACATGAGGCTGTGAAATTGATCATGTGTAGGCAAATACAGTCCCTTTTTCACTGCTCAATATTAAAAATAAAAATCTCATAAAGCATGAGACAGAAAACTCAATCAAGTTCATATGTACTTTAAAAACTCCTATGAATACTTTTCTACCAGTAATAAAAGTCTAAAATGAAGAGGTATGAACTAGAGTAACTGATTTTGAATGAAGATACTGGCATCTCAAATTCAGCAGGAGAGAATTAAAGGGAGCCTAGAGAAAGCAGGGAACTAAGCTTAAAATAAATTCTTTTCATTGGCATTCATTGGGGAATATGTTCAACCATAAAACCTTCCTTTATAGGAGGCAAGTCTGAGGAACTGTCTCAATCTTAAAAAGTCACCAGAAGAGGTTTAGAAAATTCAGTGGAAAAGGAAGAATCAAACTGATGGTATCAGGCAGTATGAGACAAGCACATACCTCTTGAACTCAGGGTTGAGTTTGTTGAACAATTAGTTGTAGCTTCCACCTTATTGTTTAAAATGATTTTTCTTTTGGTAGGTTCAGGAGTGGCAAATATAACACCAGTTTTTATCAAAGGGTTGCAGAGAGAATTCAAGGAACTACAGAACAGTAGCTCTGACTTTTGTGTTGGACAAATTGGTAGAAGCTGTTACAAATGACAGAAAAGAGTAGAGAGGTGAAATACAGCATAGAGGAGAAGGGTTAAAGCAGATTTCATGGACTGAAGTCATTCTTCACACATCTATTCTAGTTCTGTGAAGAATCTGTGTGTAAGGGTGATGCAGTTAATAAAATTTTTTTAAAAGACTTTCAATGATATTTTTAACTATAGATGATATTAGGATTTTTAACTTGATGATATTAAGACGTCACAGATTAATTAATTGGTTAAATGAAAGAAGCCGCAGGGTAAGAGTAAATGATCTCTATGTCACAATAGAGAGGAGTATGCACAGCTCCAGCCTCTATTCTGTTTAGTGTGTTCATTAATGATCTGAGAAAGGAGATAAGGGATGTGGTGATAACTGCTGCTCGATCAGACAAAATATTTCAGAATAACTAAAGGACCAACTGCAAGGAGCACCAGAAGGATTTCTTGTTATTAACTGACTGTAAAATAGAAATGGCAGAAGAAGTCTAGGGCCCAGATATTTTAAATAATGCACCTGGGAAAACCAGCCTCAAATATATGTATGAAATTGTAATTTCCCTATTAGCTATGTGAATTTTGTTATTATGTATACTTTTCAGAAAAAAAAAATCATTATAATGATTGTTGATAACTGAAAAGCAAATGGGATGTTAGAAGTTATAAGGAAAGAAATAGAAGATAAAATATCTCTTTGTCACTGTTACATATATGGAGTGTTGAATAGAGAGCTCATTTCTGATACTTTAGTCTCAAGATGATGTGGAAAAGATAGAGAAGGACAATAAGATTTAACCAGAAATTTAAAATGGCTTCTGCACATGGAGAGGTTAAATGAATGATGGCTTTTAGTCTGGGAAAGAGACTACTGAGATGTATGCGGTGCAGTTCAGCTGGAGATGATCATTCCCTTTCTCTCCCAGCCTGTGCAGTATGGACAGTGTAATGGTGCTATTAGACATCTGGCCCAAAACAAACAGGAGGAAGTACTTTTCCACACAGCCTGTAATAGAACTCAGGAGCTCATTGCTACAGGATGTGTCAGATGTAAAGCTAGAAATGCAAATTGGATGGATCTGGAGAATCTAGGCCATTGAGAGCAAAATCTGGCACAGAGTAGCCTCAAACACCTGCTTGCTGGGAATATCAGCTGTGGTCAGCTGTCGCCCTGATTTTGTAAGACT
>NW_024501349.1:0-1730 GCF_017590055.1 Onychostruthus taczanowskii
CCCCCATCAGGGCCGGGGTCACACAGGCACAGGAATTCTGTGAGGGGCACAGAGCCCATGGGGACACAGTGAGGGACATCAGGGCCATGGGTCACACAGGGACAGACCCCCCTGTGAGGGGCAGGGACCCCATGGGGACACGGTGAGGGACATTTCTGCCCCATCAGGGCCATGGATCACACAGGGACTGTGTGAGGGGCACGGAGCTCATGGGGACAGGGACATCCCTGCCCCACCACAGGAATGTCCCCATCACACAAGGACAGGGACCCCCATCAGGGCCAGGGTCACACAGGGACAGACCCCCTTCGAGGGGCAGGGACCCCATGGGGACAGGGTGAGGGACATTCCCACCACGGGAATGTCCCCATCAGGGCCGGGGTCACACAGGGCCAGACCCCCCTTTAAGGGGCAGGGACCCCATGGGGACACGGTGAGGGACATCAGGGCCGGGGTCACACAGGGAGAGACCCCCCTGTGAGGGGCAGGGACCCCATGGGGACAGGGTGAGGGACATTCCCACCACAGGAATGTCCCCATCACACAAGGACAGGGAGCCCCATCAGGGCCGGGGTCACACAGGGACAGACCCCCTTCGAGGGGCAGGGACCCCAGGGGGACAGGGTGAGGGACATTCCCACCACGGGAATGTCCCCATCAGGGCCGGGGTCACACAGGGACAGACCCCCCTTTAAGGGGCAGGGACCCCATGGGGACACGTGAAGGACATCAGAGCTGGGGTCACACAGGGACAGACCCCCCTTTAAGGGGCAGGGACCCCAGGGGGACAGGGTGAGGGACATTCCCACCACGGGAATGTCCCCATCACACAAGGACAGGCACAGGGCCAGACCCCCCTTTAAGGGGCAGGGACCCCATGGGGACACGGTGAGGGACATCAGGGCCGGGGTCACACAGGGACAGACCCCCCTTTAAGGGGCAGGGACCCCATGGGGACACGGTGAAGGACATCAGAGCTGGGGTCACACAGGGAGAGACCCCCCCTGTGAGGGGCAGGGACCCCATGGGGACAGGGTGAGGGACATCCCTGCCCCACCACGGGAATGTCCCCATCACACAAGGACAGGGACCCCCATCAGGGCTGGGGTCACACAGGGACAGACCCCCCCGTGAGGGGCAGGGACCCCATCACAGGAATGTCCCCATCACACAAGGACAGGACCCCCCCCGACCCCCAGGGGCTGTACACCCTGTCAGGGTCACACACCCCCAGGACAGGGACGGGCTGTGCGCAGTGACAGCCCCGCCAGCGCCGTTAATTGACAATTACCCTCTAATTAACGCTGTGACACGTGTGTCCCCCCTCCCCGCACTGCCGCGGGTGGCATCGCTGCATCCCCCCCCCCGCTCTTTTTTTTCCTTTTTTCTCCGTTTTCACTGCAGATCGCCGGTGAACGGTACCTGTCCTGCTCCTCACCGAGGGGCTCGTCCTCACCCGGTTCCTCCGGGAAGGGGCTCTGTCCCGCCGCCGCCTCCGGTTCGGGACCCTCAGGCTCCTCCCGCGACATCCCGGCCCCGGGGGGCTGCAGGGCAAGGGCCCCGAGCTGGGGCCGGTACCGGGGGTGGGATCGGGGCTCTAAGCCCAGCTCGGGCCGGTACCGGGGGATAGGATCGGGGCACCAAGTGCGGCTCGGGCCGGTGTCAGGGGTTGGTTCGGGGCACTAAGCCCGGCTCGGGCCGGTACCGGGGGATAGGATCGGGGCACCAAG
>NW_024501349.1:2147-6588 GCF_017590055.1 Onychostruthus taczanowskii
CCCGAGGGGGGTCGGGGGGTTTTGCTGAGCGCGGTGACCCCCCCCGCAGGCACCCACGACATCCACGCGCTGATCCTGGGCCGCGCCATCACCGGCATCCAGGCCTTCGCCCCGGCAAAGGGGACGTAGAGGGGACGCGGTGGCACCGGTGGGGACCGGCTGTGCTCCTCACGGGAAGGGGTGTGAGGAGATGTGGCACTGACCGGAGCCGGCGTCGCCAACCAGAGCCAGGCATCCCCAGAAGTGTCACCGACGGGACCCGGTGTCACCGACGGGACCCGGTGTCACCAGCCAGGCCTCACGTCACCAAGGGGACTCGGTGCCACCCCAGCCAAACCTCGCGTCGCTGGCGGGACCCGGTGTCACCGACGGGACTCGGTGACACTCCGGGGACCCCACTGGTGCTGGCGCCGTGTCCGGTGCCTTCGCCACCCCCGTGGCCAATAAACGGTGGGACAGCCCCTCCATGCCAGCCCTGCTCGTCAGCATTAATTAACCTGCCAGGACCCAGCTCTGCCCTCGGTGGGGGGGGAGGGGGGGTCAGAGCCCAGCCCAGCCCCCCACCCCCCATCCAGCTTTTGGGTCAGCTTCATCCCTTTATTTGTTGCAACCACCAACAGCAACAGAAAAGCCCTTCGGGGCCAAAATCCCCCTTTGGCCCGGCACAGCCCCGCGGTGCCGCGGCTTTTTTTGGGGGGGGGGGGTCCCGCTGAGGGTCTGGGGGTGCCCTCAGGTCTCGGGCTGCAGGCAGAGGTCCTGATAAGCCGCCTCCACGGTGCAGCAGATGTGGCGCAGCTCCGCCTGCGCCTCCTCCACGCGCTCCAACACCTCGCTGATCGCCTGCAGGCGCTCCTGGATCAGCCCGTTGTGGAAGCCGTAGCGGTGGAAGAGCCGCTCCTCCAGCTGCTCCGCCAGCTCCGAGACCTGCCCGAGCGGGGCCGCGGCTCGTCCCGGCGCTGGCACGGCCGCCGTCCCCGGGGCCCGGGGGGGCAGCTGCGCCCGCCCGCGCTGTTTTCACTGCAGATCGCCGGTGAACGGTACCTGTCCTGCTCCTCACCGAGGGGCTCGTCCTCACCCGGTTCCTCCGGGAAGGGGCTCTGTCCCGCCGCCGCCTCCGGTTCGGGACCCTCAGGCTCCTCCCGCGACATCCCGGCCCCGGGGGGCTGCAGGGCAAGGGCCCCGAGCTGGGGCCGGTACCGGGGGTGGGATCGGGGCTCTAAGCCCGGCTCGGGCCGGTACCGGGGGATAGGATCGGGGCACCAAGTGCGGCTCGGGCCGGTGTCAGGGGTTGGTTCGGGGCACTAAGCCCGGCTCGGGCCGGTACCGGGGGATAGGATCGGGGCACCAAGCCCAGCTCGGGCCGGTACCGGGGGATAGGATCGGGGCTCTAAACCCGGCTCGGGCCGGTACCGGGGGTGGGATCGGGGCACCAAGCCCAGCTCGGGCCGGTACCGGGGGATAGGATCGGGGCTCTAAACCCGGCTCGGGCCAGTACCGGGGATGGGCTGCGGGCTCTAAGCCGGCTCAGGCCGGTACTGGGGGTGGGATCCCGGGGGTGGGCTGGGGGCTCTAACCCGGCTCGGGCCGGTACCGGGGATGAGATCGGGGCACCAAGCCCAGCTCGGGCCAGTACCGGGGATGGGCTGGGGGCTGTAAGCCGGCTCGGGCCGGTACCGGGGATGGGATCGGGGCTCTAAGCCGGCTCGGGCCGGTACCGGGGTGGGATCGGGGCTCTAAACCCGGCTCGGGCCGGTACCGGGGGTGGGATCGGGGCACCAAGTGCGGCTCGGGCCGGTACCGGGGGTGGGATCGGGGCTCTAAACCCGGCTCGGGCCGGTACCGGGAGTGGGCTGGGGGCTCTAAGCCGGCTCGGGCCGGTACCGGGGGTGGGCTGGGAGCTCTAAGCCGGCTCGGGCCGGTACCGGGGGTGGGATCGGGGCTCTAAACCCGGCTCGGGCCGGGACCGGGAGTGGGCTGGGGGCTCTAAGCCGGACCCCATCACAGGAATGTCCCCATCACACAAGGACAGGACCCCCCCCGACCCCCAGGGGCTGTACACCCTGTCAGGGTCACACACCCCCAGGACAGGGACGGGCTGTGCGCAGTGACAGCCCCGCCAGCGCCGTTAATTGACAATTACCCTCTAATTAACGCTGTGACACGTGTGTCCCCCCTCCCCGCACTGCCGCGGGTGGCATCGCTGCATCCCCCCCCCCGCTCTTTTTTCCTTTTTTCTCCGTTTTCACTGCAGATCGCCGGTGAACGGTACCTGTCCTGCTCCTCACCGAGGGGCTCGTCCTCACCCGGTTCCTCCGGGAAGGGGCTCTGTCCCGCCGCCGCCTCCGGTTCGGGACCCTCAGGCTCCTCCCGCGACATCCCGGCCCCGGGGGGCTGCAGGGCAAGGGCCCCGAGCTGGGGCCGGTACCGGGGGTGGGATCGGGGCTCTAAGCCCGGCTCGGGCCGGTACCGGGGGATAGGATCGGGGCACCAAGTGCGGCTCGGGCCGGTGTCAGGGGTTGGTTCGGGGCACTAAGCCCGGCTCGGGCCGGTACCGGGGGCAGGATCGGGGCTCTAAACCCGGCTCGGGCCGGGATCCCGGGGGTGGGCTGGGGGCTCTAAGCTGGCTCGGGCCGGGTACGGGGGTCGGCTGGGGGCTCTATGGCCGGCTCGGGCTGGTACCGGGGGCTCTAAGCCCGGCTCGGGCCGGTACCGGGGGATAGGATCGGGGCACCAAGCCCAGCTCGGGCCGGTACCGGGGGATAGGATCGGGGCACCAAGTGCGGCTCGGGCCGGTACCGGGGGTGGGCTGGGGGCTCTAAGCCCGGCTCGGGCCGGTGCCGGTTCGGGGCCGTACCTGGGACCCTCGGCCGCCCCTCACCACGCCGCCCTCACGGGGCTCCGCGGGGCGGGCACCACCGCCACCCAATCAGCGCCCGCCATTCGCACCTCGGGGCTGCTGATTGGAGCCCTTTGGGAGCCCAGGGGATGATTGGCACCTGCGCGGGCCAATGGTCGGGCACGAAAAGACAGCGGCGGGAAAGGCAGGAAGGGCCTGGGGGTCCCGGGAGGGTCTCGGGGGTCCCGGGCCGGTCTCGGGGGTCTCGGGCCGGTCTCCGCTTCCCCAGCGCCGTGCGACGCCACGAGGTGACAACAAACTCTCCCTAAACCCCACGCGCTTCCCTTCCCCAGCACACACACACACACAGGCACCGCAGGACACCGGGCTTTATTGGGGACGGAGACCCCCGGGGATAGGGGGACCCCTCCCCAAAAAGGAGGGGACCCCCGGCGGGGGTGGGGGGTCACACGTCCAGGCGGCACATGGGGCTGTCAGCGGAAGCTCGGGGGGCTGCGGGGGGCTCAGAGGGGTCCCGGGGGGTGGGGGTGGGCTCAGCAGCTCCCCGCGCCCCCCCAGCACCCACCCAGCAGGAAGAAGGTGTCGTGCTGGTCGCGGGCCGGGTGCTGCTGCGGCTGGAAGAGCGCGTCGAAGTTCCAGAAGGAGCTCTCCACGAAGTTATCCGTGGGCATCTCCGTGAACCTGGGCGGCACCCGGCTCAACGGGGGGGGGTGGGCTCCGCGCCGCCCCCAGAGCCCCCCAGAGCCCCCCACTCACCCCATCTCCAGGAAGATCTGGCGCAGCTCCGAGCGCACCTTGAGCAGCGGGTGCAGGTGGCCGCAGGCCGGGGGCAGCCCCAGCGAGGAGAAGTTGTAGGGTTTGAAGGGCAGCTGGCGCCAGGAGCCCCTGCGGGAGGGGCTGGGGGTCAGACCATCAGCCCGGCGGGGGTCCTGGGGGGATTCTGGGGGGGTCCCGGGGGGCACCTACGTGGCGATCATCTCCGGGGTGAGCTCGGTGTGCGGCCGCGCCACGGCCGTGCTGAAGGCGCTGCCCTTGCGGATCCAGAAGGATTTGAGGGTCCTGGGGAGGGGGCACGGGGGGCGTTGGGGAGCGGCCGGGCCCCCCAGAGCCTCGCCTTAATTAGTGCTGGGCTCGTTAATGAGCAGCTGCAGGGGGGCTCGAGCAGCAGAAGCTTGGCACAGAGGCGTTAACTGGGCTGTTGGATCATTGGAATCTTGATTGGGTGAGATTAATTGGGCTGATAAATCATGGAAATCTTGATTTGGGTGAGATTAATTGGGCATATACATCATGGGAATCTTGATTTGGGTGAGATTAATTGGGCTGATAAATCATTGAAATCTTGATTGGGTGAGATTAATTGGGCTGATGGAGCATTGAAATCTTGATTGGGTGAGATTAATTGGGCTAATAAATCATGGAAATCTTGATTTGGGTGAGATTAATTGGGCTGTTGGATTGTTGAAATCTTGGTTTGGGCGAGATTAATTAGGCTGTTAGATGATCAAAATCTTCATTTGGGTGAGATCAATTGGGCTGATAAATCATGGAAATCTTGATTTGGGTGAGATTAATTGGGCTGTT
>NW_024501349.1:8876-13192 GCF_017590055.1 Onychostruthus taczanowskii
GGCTGATAAATCATTAAAACCTTGGTTTGGGTGAGATTACTTGGGCTGTTGGATCATTGAAATCTTGGTTGGGTGAGATTAATTGGGCTAATAAATCATTAGAACCTTGGTTTGGGTGAGATTAATTGGGGTGTTAGATGATCAAAATCTTCATTTGGGTGAGATCAATTGGGCTGATAAATCATGGAAATCTTGATTGGGTGAGATTAATTGGGCTGTTGGATCATTGGAATCTTGATTGGGTGAGATTAATTGGGCTGATAAATCATGGAAACCTTGATTTGGGTGAGATTAATTGGGCTGATAAATCATGGAAATCTTGATTGGGTGAGATTAATTGGGCTGTTGGATCATTGGAATCTTGATTGGGTGAGATTAATTGGGCTGATAAATCATGGAAACCTTGATTTGGGTGAGATTAATTGGGCTGATAAATCATGGAAATCTTGATTTGGGTGAGATTAATTGGGCTGATAAATCATTAAAACCTTGGTTTGGGTGAGATTGAGGTGTTGGATCACTGAAATCTTCATTTAGGTGAGATTAATTGGGGTGTTAGAGGATCGAAATCTTCATTTGGGTGAGATCAATTGGGCTGATAAATCATTAAAACCTTAGTTTGGGTAAGATTAATTGGGCTGTTGGATTGTTGAAATCTTGGTTTGGGCGAGATTAATTAGGCTGTTAGATGATCAAAATCTTCATTTGGGTGAGATTAATTGGGGTGTTAGAGGATCGAAATCTTCATTTGGGTGAGATCAATTGGGCTGATAAATCATTAAAACCTTGATTTGGGTGAGATTAATTGGGGTGTTAGATGATGAAATCTTGATTTGGGTGAGATCAATTGGGCTGATAAATCATTAAAACCTTAGTTTGGGCAAGATTAATTGGGCTGTTGGATCATTGAAATCTTGATTGGGTGAGATTAATTGGGCTGATAAATCATTAAAACCTCGGTTTGGGTGAGATTAATTGGGCTGTTAAATGACTGAAATCTCGATTGGGTGAGATTAATTGGGCTGATAAATCATTCAAATTTTCATTTGGGTGAGATCAATTGTGGTGTTAGATGTTGACAATTTGATTTGGATGAGATTAACAGGGCTGATAAATCATTAAAACCTTGGTTTGGGTGAGATTAATTGGGCTGATAAATCATTCAAATTTTCATTTGGGTGAGATTAATTTGGCTGTTAGACGATGGCAATTTGATTTGGGTGAGATTAACTGGGCTGTTAAATGATTGAAACCTTGATTTGTTGGAGATTAATTGGGCTGCTAGATCATCCAAAGCTTTATTTGGGTGAGATCAATTGGGCTGATAAATCATTAAAACCTTGGTTTGGGTGAGATTAATTGGGCTGTTGGATCATTGAAATCTTCATTTGGGTGAGATTAATTGGGGTGTTAGATGATGAAATCTTGATTTGGGTGAGATCAATTGTGGTGTTAGATGTTGACAATTTGATTTGGATGAGATTAACAGGGCTGATAAATCATTAAAACCTTGGTTTGGGCGAGATTAATTAGGCTGTTAGATCATTCAAATCTTCATTTGGGTGAGATTAATTGAGCTGTTAAATCATGGAAATCTTCATTTGGGTGAGATTAACCGGGCTGCTAGATCATTCAAATTTTCATTTGGGTGAGATTAATTGGGCTGTTGGATCATTGAAATCTTGATTGGGTGAGATTAATTGGGCTAATAAATCATTAAAACCTTGGTTTGGCTGAGATTAATTGGGCTGTTGGATCATTGAAATCTTGGTTGGGTGAGATTAATTGGGCTAATTAAAACCTTGGTTCAGATGAGATTAATTAGGCTGTTAAACGACTGGAACCTCGATTTGGGTGAGATCAATTGGGGTGTTAGATGATGGCAATTTGATTTGGGTGAGATTAATTGGACTGTTGGATCATGGAAATCTCGATTTGGGTGAGATTAACCGGGCTGATAAATAATTGAAATCTTGATTTATCTGAGGTTAATTGGGCTGCTAGATCATTCAAATCTTGATTTGGGTGAGATTAATTGGGCTGCTAAACGACTGGAATCTTTATTTGGGTGAGATTAATTGGGCTGCTAAACGACTGAAATCTCGATTTGGGTGAGATTAATGGGGCTGATAAACGACTGAAATCTCGATTTGGGTGAGATTAATTGGTCTGTTAAATGACTGAAATCTTTATTTAGATGAGATTAATTGGGCTGTTAAAGGACTGAAATCTTGATTTGGGTGAGATTAATTGGGCTGCTAAATGACTGAAATCTCGATTTGGGTGAGATTAATTGGGGTGTTAGATGACTGAAATCTTTATCCTCGCCAAAGCCCAGCAAAGAGACCCAAACAGGATTAAAATCAAGGCAGGAACTGCAGCCCCGCTCGAGCACAGCAATTAACAAACCCCAATTAAAACCCAGCCCGGGGAAAGGGGGCGCTGCCCCAAACACAACCAAAGCCCCAAAGAGCGCGGCCCCAATTAAACCCGCGGCGCTAATTAAGGACAGAACGGCGCGGTTCGGGGTTAATTAGGGTTAATTAGCGTGCCCCACTCACACTTCCAGCAGCAGCTTCCTCCTCTTGAGCTCGGCGCGCTCGCGCTCGGGCAGCGCCGCCCCGGCGCCCGCGCGGCACAGCTGCTGCTGCACGGCGTCCTGCACCGTGGGCACCTGTGGGGGGCACGGGGGGCACAGGGTGGGTATGGGGGGCATGGGGGGCATGGCAGGGTGGGCACAGCTGCTGCTGCACGGCGTCCTGCACGGTGCATGCTAATGCCCCCCCGCGGGTCCCCCCGGCCCACTCACGGCGCGGAACACGCGTGGCCCGCCGGCCGCTCCCTTATCCAGGCGCACCCACTTGTTGGCCATGGCCTTGCTGAAGCCCAAGGAGCCCCCGGGCAGCTTCTGCGGGCACACGGCGGCCGTCAGCAGCGCGGCGGCCGGTGCCGGTGCCCCCCGGTGCGGCCGGTACCCACCATGGCCTCGGCCTGCGGCAGCCCCTCCTCGGGCAGGCTCCGGAACAGCCGCACCTCGGGGCTGCCGTCCCGCAGCACCTCCTCGCCCTCGGGGCTCAGCTCCCACCGCGTGGCCGTCCTCGCCTCCGCCTCGATCACCTGCACCGGGGGGAGCACCGGGGGGGCACCGGGGAGCGGCGCCATCAGCGCGGCCTGCGGCCCCCGCGCCCCCCGCCGCCGACCGCGGCCCGGCCCCGCGCACCTCGCCCAGCGCCTGCAGGCTCTTCACGGCGCCCACGAGCGTCTGGTGGTCGACACCGAGCTGGGCGGCGGCCTCGAGGCTGCAGAGCCCGCCGGGAGGCGCCGCCTCCTCCAGCCGCTGCAGGAGCCGCTCCGCCACGCTCGGCGCCATGGCCGGAAGGGAGCCCGCCGGAAGGGAGCGCGGCGCACCGGAAGTGCCGCGCAGGGGGAGGGAGGTGGTGCGTTCGCCATCTTGGGTGTGGCGACTGCGCAGTGCGCGGCGTGGGAGGCGCCATGTTGGGTGTGGCGGGGGGCGCGCAGGTGGCTGCGGGGGGCGCCGTGACGTCACGGAGCGGCGCAGTGACGTCATGCGGCGCCAAGCGGCTCCTCCGCGGGCCCCAGGCGGTTGATTCGGCCCAGAGCTCGCCCAGAGCGGCCCCCGGTCTGGGTTCACCTTCCTCGCGTTCACACCTGCGGTGACATCACTCAGTCAGTGACATCACCCCCGCGTCACGGCGCTGTGTGAAGGCAGAGACGAGCAGGAGGCTGCCCTAGGCCGCGTGTCCGCCGCTCCCCCCCCCCCATATCCCCGATTTCTCCTCAATTTCCTCCTCCCCCCCCACTCCCGGGCCTGTCCCTTTAAGAGCGCGCGCCTCACGTGACCCCCGGAGCGAGGCGGGGGGCGGGGGGGCGTCTCCCTCCGAACGCGTGGTCGCTCCTCATTGGCCGGCGCGCTCAGCCAATGGGAAGCGGCCATCTGGGACGCCAACGTTCGGGGGCGCCGTCGCCGCCGGCGGGCGGGCGGGCGGCCAATGGGAGAGGGCCGCGCGCGGGCTCGGGCCAATGGCAGCGCGGCGGAGGCAGGGCGAGGGGCGGCGGGAGTATAAAAAGCGGCGGCACCTCCTCCCCCCTCCGCAGTGCCGGGCGGCGCCGGGCCGGGACGGACGGAGCGAGTGTGCCCTGAGCCCCCGCCATGAGCCCCCTCAGCCTCCTCGCCCCCGTCCTGTTCGGAGCCCTCCTGGCGGCCGCCGGCCCCACCCAGTTCTTCCGCGAGGAGTTCGGGGATGGAGGTGAGGGAGGGGCCGGGGCGGGGGTCCCTGAGGGCGGGGCCTGAGGGG
>NW_024501349.1:13230-16731 GCF_017590055.1 Onychostruthus taczanowskii
GGCGGTGCCTGAGGAGGCCGGGGGGAGTCTGAGGGGAGGCAGGAGGGTGGGAGGCCCCTCTTGTGTTTTGTGGGGGGAGAGAATGGAGGCACCTTCCCGTCTTTTCTGAGGGGAGAATGGGGGGGTTCTCCTGTGATCTGTGAGGGGAGAGAATGGGGGGACCCCCGATGACTTCTGAGGGGAGAAAGGGGGGTGCCTGGTGTGTTTCCTGAGGGGAGAGAATTGAGTGACCGCCCCCCCCCAGCCGTGTTCTGTGAGGGGAGAATGGAGAGATCCTCACGTGTTCTTTAAAGAAAAAATGGGGGGATTTCTCTGTTCTGTGAGGGGAGAATGGAGAGATCCTCACGTGTTCTGTGAGAGAAAAATGGAGAGATCATCCTCTGTTCTTTAAAGAAAAAATGGGGGGATTTCTCTGTTCTGTGAGGGGAGAATGGAGGGATCCTCCTGTGTTCTTTAAAGAAAAAATGGGGGGGATTTCTCTGTTCTGTGAGGGGAAAATGGAGAGATCATCCTCTGTTCTTTAAAGAAAAAATGGGGGGAATTTTCTGTTTTTTGGGGGGGGAAATGGCTGTTCTGTGAGGGGAGAATGGAGGGATCCTCCTGTGTTCTTTAAAGAAAAAATGGGGGGATTTCTCTGTTCTGTGAGGGGAAAATGGAGAGATCATCCTCTGTTCTTCAAAGACAAAATGGGGGGGTTTCTGTGTTCTGTGAGGGGAAAATGGAGAGATCATCCTCTGTTCTTCAAAGACAAAATGGGGGGGTTTCTGTGTTCTGTGAGGGGAAAATGGAGAGATCATCCTCTGTTCTTCAAAGACAAAATGGGGGGGTTTCTGTGTTCTGTGAGGGGAAAATGGAGAGATCATCCTCTGTTCTTTAAAGAAAAAATGGGGGGATTTCTCTGTTCTGTGAGGGGAGAATGGAGAGATCCTCACGTGTTTTTCAAAGAAAAAATGGGGGGATTTCTCTGTTCTGTGAGGGGAAAATGGAGAGATCATCCTCTGTTCTTCAAAGACAAAATGGGGGGGTTTCTGTGTTCTGTGAGGGGAAAATGGAGAGATCATCCTCTGTTCTTTAAAGAAAAAATGGGGGGAGATTTCTGTGTTCTGCGAGGGGAGAATGGGGACACCCCCTGTGATCTCTGAGGGAGAAAAGGAAGAAATCTCTCTGTGTTCTGTGAGGGGAGAGAATGGAGAGCGCCGTGTGCTCCCTGAGGTGACAGGGGACACAGGAGCCACTCCTCAGGTGTGCGACTGAGTGGGCGTGGGGTGGGGGCTCAGGGTCAGCCCCGGGCAGGCAGAGCAGGTGGAACAGAGGGGAAAACAGCACAGAGGAACCCCGCTTTCCCCTGCAACCCTAAAACCACCCAGCAAAGAAGGGTTTAGGGGGCGCAGAGGCCCGGCCTGGAGGAGCCCAGGGCGCTGATCCTGCCCCCTCACAGACGCCTGGACCCGCCGGTGGGTGGAATCCAAGCACAAACCCGACTACGGGCGCTTCGTGCTGACCGCCGGCAAGTTCTACGGCGACGCCGAGAAGGACAAAGGTGAGCAAGGGCTCCGGGAGGCGGGCGGGGAAGAGCTCCAGGCCGGGTTTTCTCTCCAGCTCCCTCCCTGCCTCCCTCCCTCCCTCCCCGCAGGGATCCAGACCAGCCAGGACGCCCGGTTCTACGCGCTGTCGTCTCGCTTCGAGCCCTTCAGCAACCGCGACAAGACGCTGGTGGTGCAGTTCACCGTCAAGCACGAGCAGAACATCGACTGCGGCGGCGGATACGTCAAGCTCTTCCCGGCCAGCCTGAGCCAGGAGGACATGCACGGGGACTCCGAGTACAACATCATGTTCGGTGGGCGTCCCCCCACCCCCCGAGCCCCCTCGGGGTGGGCTCAGCCCCTCCCTGACTCCCCCCTTTGTGTGTCCCCCTCCTCAGGCCCCGACATCTGCGGCCCCGGCACCAAGAAGGTGCACGTGATCTTCAACTACAAAGGGAAGAACGTGTTGATCAATAAGGATATCCGCTGCAAGGTGGGTCTGGGGGTGCTGCTGTGCCCCTCGGGGTGGGGGGGGTGGGCAGCCCTGTTAACCCCTTCTGTGCCCCCCCCAGGATGACGAGTTCACCCACCTGTACACGCTGGTGGTGAGGCCGGACAACACGTACGAGGTGAAGATCGACAACGCCCGCGTGGAGTCGGGGAGCCTGGAGGAGGACTGGGATTTCCTGCCCCCCAAAAAGATCAAGGACCCCGAGGCCAAGAAACCCGACGACTGGGACGAGCGGGCCAAGATCGATGACCCCGAGGACACCAAACCCGAGGTGGGGGGGCTTTGGGGAGGGGCTCTCAGGGGTTTAGGGAGGGGCTTGGGGGTCTCCAGGGGGCAGAATGGGGGGGCTGAGAAGGATTGGGGAAGTACTGTGGGGGGCACAGCAGCCCCTTGGGGGGGCACAGCAGCCCCTTGGGGACGGGGACAGCCTGGGGGGGCACCAAGGTGAGGGGGTGACAGCCCCCCCTGACCCCCCGGCCCCTCCCGCAGGACGCCGAGAGGAAGATGAAGGAGCAGCAGGACGAGGAGCAGCGCAAGAAGCAGGAGGAGGAGGAGAAGCAGCAGAAGGAAGAGGAAGGGGACGACGAGGGCGACGGCGACGAGGAGGAGGAGGATGAGGAGGAGCCCGAGCCCGAGGAGGCGGAGGCGGCGCCGCGGGACGAGCTCTGAGGGCCCCGCGCCGGCCCCTTCTGTCTCTGTGAGACCTGGACTCTTTTCTATGGGCGCCGCCGCCCGCGGGCCCGGCGGAGCCGCGACCGCGCCGGGCCCGCACCGGCACCGGGCCCGAACCGGCACCGGGCCCGAGGACTCAGGACCAGCGCCGGGGGTGGGGAGGGTGCGGAGCGGGAGGGGATGGGGAGCACCGGCGGTGTCGCACGGGACTGTTACGGGCGTGTCGCGATTCGGTTTCTATTAAATTAACCACGGTCCCGGCGCCGCCGCTTTTATCTCCTGGTTTTATCGCCGCTCTGCCCCGGCCCGCGCCATGTTGCGGCCGCCGCCATTTTGTGCCGCCGCGCGCGTCACGTGACCGCGGCCGCGGCCTCCCTTTCGCTCCCTCGCGCGCGTCACGTGACCGAGGTGGGGGCGGTGCCGGCCGGCCCGCGCGCGGGTTTTTTTCTTCTTCCCCCCCCCCGGCGTCACGTGACGAGGAACGGACGCGCGCGCGTCCCGGCGCCGTGACGCACTTCCGGCGCCGCGGCGGAAGCGGCGGGGCCGCCTAAGATGGCGGCGGCGTGAGTTGCATGTTGTGGGGCCGCCGGGAGGAGCCGCCGCCGCCCCGTCCCCGTCCCGCCATGGCGGTGACCGTGACGCTGAAGACGCTGCAGCAGCAAACCTTCAAGATCCGCATGGAGCCGCACGAGACGGTGAGGCCGCGGCGCAGCCCCCGCGGGGGGCGCGGGCGGGGCCGGGCCCGGAGCTCGCCCCCCCCCCCCCCCCCCCCCCACTTAAAATCAAGGAAAAATA
>NW_024501349.1:18612-21290 GCF_017590055.1 Onychostruthus taczanowskii
CAGGGGGGCTCCGTGTGCCCCAATCCCAATTTGGGGAGGGGGATCCGGGGGGGCTCCGTGTGCCCCTTTTTTGGGTGGGGGGACATTTGGGGTTTATTTTTGGGGGGATTTTTTGGGATTTGTGCCTTTTCTGGGCGTTGTTCTTGGAGGTTTTTTTGGGGAGATTTTTTGGGAATATTTGGGATCTGGGATTCCCCTGGGGGGTTTTTTGGGGAGATTTTTTGGGGGGATTTTTTGGGATTTGTGCCTTCCTTGAGGTATTTATTTGGGGAGATATTTTGGGAATATTTGGGATTTTTTCCTCCCTTGAGGGATTTATTTGGGGAGATATTTTGGGAACATTTGGGGTTTTTGCCTCCACTTGGGGAGATCCATTCTGGGGAATTTTTTAGGAATATTTGGGGTTTGTTCTTCACTTGGGGAGACCCCTTCTGGAAGGTTCTTTGGGGATGTTTGGGGTTTGTGCCTCATTTTTGGAGATTTATTTGGGGGGTTTTTTAGGGAATATTTGGGGTTTGTGCCTCACTTGTGGGGATCCTTTCTGGAAAGTTCTTTGGGACCGTTTGTGCTCAGTCCCTGCCCGGTTCTGGGGGGCTCTGGGGGGGCTCCAGGGGTATTTGGGGGCTCTGGGTTGGTTCTGGGGGTCTCTGGGGGCTCAGGGCGGGCTCAGGGCAGGCTCTGGGGGTGCTCTGGGAAGATTTTGGGGCACCCTGACCCCCAGCGCAGGTGCGGGCTCTGCAGGGGCTCTGGGCAGGCTCAGGGGGGTCTCTGGGAGGATTTTGGGGTGCCCTGACCCCCCGGCGCAGGTGAGGGCTCTGGGTTGGTTCTGGGGGGCTCTGGGAGGGTTTTGGGGCGCCCTGACCCCCCGCTGTAGGTGCGGGTTCTGGGTTGGTTCTGGGTGGGCTCTGGGGGGCTCTGGGCAGGCTCTGGGTGGGCTCTGGGGGGTTTTGGGGCGCCCTGAGCCCCCGGCGCAGGTGCGGGCTCTGGGTTGGTTCTGGGTGGGCTCTGGGTTGGTTCTGGGTTAGTTCTGGGGGTGCTCTGGGGGGTCTCCGGGGGTCTCCACGGCGCCCTGACCCCCAGCGCAGGTGCGGGCTCTGTGGGGGCTCTGGGCAGGCTCAGGGGGGTCTCTGGGGGTCTCTGGGGGTCTCCACGGCGCCCTGACCCCCGGCGCAGGTGCGGGCTCTGGGGGGTCTCTGGGGGTCTCCGGGGGTCTCCACGGCGCCCTGACCCCCGGCGCAGGTGCGGGCTCTGGGGGGTCTCTGGGGGTCTCCGGGGGTCTCCACGGCGCCCTGACCCCGGCGCAGGTGCGGGCGCTGAAGGAGAAGATCGAGGCCGAGAAGGGCAGCGAGGCGTTCCCCGTGGCCGGCCAGAAGCTGATCTACGCCGGCAAGATCCTGAGCGACGACGTGCCCATCCGCGAGTACCGCATCGACGAGAAGAACTTCGTGGTGGTCATGGTCACCAAGGTGGGCGGGGGTCCTGGGGGGGAGCTGCGGAGGGAGCTGGGGGTCCCTGTGGGAAGTTTGGAGGGGCTGGGAGCCATTTGGGGGAACCTGAGGGGTCTCTGGGAGGGAGTTGGGGGTCCCTGTGGAAAGTCTGAAGGGACTGGGAGGGAATTGGGGGTCACTGAGGGGTCCTGGGCAGGGAGCTGGGGGTTCCTGTGTAGGGTTTGGAGGGTGTGGCGAGTCTCTGGGAGGGATTTGGGGGTCCCTGTGTAGGGTTTGGAGGAGCTGGGAGCCATTTGGGGGAACCTGAGGGGTCCTGGGGAGGGTTCCAGGGGGCTTGGAGGTTCTTAGAGCCATTGGGGGAACCTGAGGGGTCCTGGGAGGGAGTTGGGGGTCTCTGTGTAGGGTTTGGAGGGTCTGAGGGGTCTCAGAGCCATCTGGGGAAACACTGAGGGGTCCTGGGGAGGGAGTTGGGGGTCCCTGTGGAAAGTTTGAGGGGACTGGGAAGGATTTGGGGGTCCCTGAGGGATCCTGGGGAGGGAGCTGGTGGTCACTGTGGAAAGTTGGGAGGGTCTGAGGGGTCTCTGAGCCATCTGGGGAAACACTGAGGGGTCCTGGGGAGGGAGCTGGGGGTCCTTGTGGAAGGTTTGAGGGGTCTGGGAGGGAGTTGGGGGTCCCTGTGTAGGGTTGGGAGGGTCTGGGAGCCATTTCGGGAACCCTGAGGGGTCCTGGGGAGGGAGCTGGGGGTCCCTGTGTGAAGTTTGGAGGGTCTGAGGGGTCTCTGAGCCATCTGGGGAAACACTGAGTGGTCATGGGGAAGGAGCTGGGGGTCCCTGTGTGAAGTTTGGAGGGTCTGGGAGCCATTTGGGGAACCCTGAGGGGTCTCTGGGAAGGAGTTGGGGTCCCTGTGTGAAGTTTGGAGGGTCTCAGGGCCATTTGGGGGGGCCCTGAGGGGTCCTGTGAAGGGTTCCAGGGGGTCTGAGGCATCATGGGGGGATCTGGGAGGAAGTTGGGGGTCCCTGCATAAAGTTTTGAGGGGTCTCTGAGCCATTTGGGGAAGCCTGAGGGGTCTCTGGGAGGGAGTTGGGGGTCCCTGTCTAGGGTTTGGAGGGTCTGGGAGCCATTTGGGGGAGCCCTGAGGGGTCTCTGGGAGGGGGTTGGGGGTCCCCAGGGAGCCTTGGAGGGTCCCAAAGCCCTTTGGGGGGGGGGGGGGGTTCGGGGGTCTCAGGTGGC
>NW_024501349.1:21368-24808 GCF_017590055.1 Onychostruthus taczanowskii
GGGGGTCCAGCAGGGGGGTCTGGGGGTCCTGGGGGTGACACTGACCCCCCCTGTCCCCCCCAGGGCATCCCCGGCAGCCCCGAGCCCGAGCGCCCGCCCGTGCAGGAGTCTCGCCCCCCGGAGCAGCCCCCGCCCGAAGGTCAGGGGGCGTGGTGGGCGGGGCACGAGGGGTGGGGCTGGGTGGCCACACCTGCCTGAGGCTCCACCCCTTTGGTGGGTGGAGCTAAGTGCTCCTAAATTGTTGTTGGGGGTATGGTCTGGGTGAGCCATACTTATTTTGGGGTGTGGCCTGGGGTAAGCCACACCCCTTCTTTGGTGTGATCTGTGTAAGCCACACCCATTTTGGGGCGTGGCCTGTGATGGTGGAATGAGTCCATGTGGCCCCACCCCATCCAGCTAAAGTTGGGGGGGATAGGTGTGTTCTCACCACGCCCCATTGTGGGTGTGGTTTATCTGTGCTCCATTATGGGTGTGGCTTATACACGCCCAATTGTGGGTGTGGCTTATCCGTGCTCTATTGTGGATGTGGTTTATCTGCTCCTCTGTGGGTGTGGTTTATTCACATGGCATCCTGGGTGCAGTTTAACCACACCCCATTGTGGGTGGGTTTATCCATACCCCATGGTGGGTGTGGTCTATCCACGCCCCATTGTGCGTGTGGTTTATCCGTGCCCCATGGTGGGTGTGGTTTGTCAGTGCCCCATTGTGGGCGTGGTTTATCCATGCCCCATGGTGGGTGTGGTCTCACCACGCCCCATTGTGGGTGTGGTTTATCCATGCTCTGTTGTGGGTGTGGTTTATTCACACAGCATTCTGGGTGCAGTTTAACCACGCCCCATGGTGGGTGTGGTTTATCAGTGCTCCATGGTGGCTGTGGTTTATCTGCGCCCTATGGTGGGCGTGGTTTATCCATGCCCCATGGTGAGTGTGGTTTATCTGTGCTCCATGGTGGGTGTGGTTTATCCATGCTCTGTTGTGGGTGTGGTTTATTCACACAGCATTCTGGGTGCAGTTTAACCACGCCCCATGGTGGGTGTGGTTTATCCATACCTCATGGTGGGTGTGGTTTATCCACGCCCCATGGTGGGTGTGGTTTATCTGTGCCATATTGTGGGCGTGGTTTATCCACGCCCCATGGTGGGTGTGGTTTATCCGTGCCCCATTGTGGGCGTGGTTTATCCATGCCCCATGGTGGGTGTGGTTTATCCACACCCCATGGTGGCTGTGGTTTATCCATGCTCCATGGTAGGTGTGGTTTATCCACGCCCCATGGTGGCTGTGGTTTATCCGTGCCCCATTGTGGGCGTGGTTTATCCATGCTCCATGGTGGGTGTGGTTTATCCATGCCACATTGTAGGCGTGGTTCTGTCACACCCCACGGTGGCTGTGATTTAACCCCGCCCCGTTGGGGGCGTGGCCTCACCTGCCGGCCCCGCCCCCAGGCGACAACCCCCTGGAGTTCCTGCGGGAGCAGCCGCAGTTCCAGAACATGCGCCAGGTGATCCAGCAGAACCCGGCGCTGCTCCCGGCGCTGCTGCAGCAGCTGGGCCAGGAGAACCCCCAGCTGCTCCAGGTACCCCCCAGACCCCCTCAGACCCCCCTGGAGCCCCCCCTGAGCCCCCCAGAGCTGAGCACAGCCGTGCCCCCCCCCAGCAAATCAGCCAGCACCAGGAGCAGTTCATCCAGATGCTGAACGAGCCGCTGGGCGAGCTGGGCGAGCTCGAGGGGGAGGTGGGCGCCATCGGGGACGAGTCCCCCCAGATGAACTACATCCAGGTGACCCCGCAGGAGAAGGAAGCCATAGAGAGGGTGAGCGGGGGGCTGGGGGCCGCGCCGGGGGGACCCCCAAACGGCCGCGGGGGCGGCGCCGCCCGCAGGGAACGGGGGGTGCCGTGATTAGCGTCCAGAGTTAATTAATAGTGGTGGGAAATGCCTCTTTTAGGGTCCAAAGTGAATATGGGGTGGGATCCATAATTAGCATCCAGAGTTAATTAATAGTGGTGGGAAATTGCTGTGATTAGCGTCCAGAGTTAATTAACGTTGGTGGGAAATGGTATTGGGGGTCAGAGAGAGGCGGAAATGGGAAGTGGGGTTATTGGCGGTGCCATAATTAGCATCCAGAGTTAATTAATCCTGATGGGAAATGGTATTAGGGGTCAGAGAGAGGCGGAAATGGGAAGTGGGGTTATTGGCGGTGCCATAATTAGCATCCAGAGTTAATTAATCCTGATGGGAAATGGTATTAGGGGTCAGAGAGAGGCGGAAATGGGAAGTGGGGTTATTGGCGGTGCCATAATTAGCATCCAGAGTTAATTAATCCTGATGGGAAATGGTATTAGGGGTCAGAGAGAGGCGGAAATGGGAAGTGGGGTTATTGGCGGTGCCATAATTAGCATCCAGAGTTAATTAATCCTGATGGGAAATGGTATTAGGGGTCAGAGAGAGGCGGAAATGGGAAGTGGGGTTATTGGCGGTGCCATAATTAGCATCCAGAGTTAATTAATCCTGATGGGAAATGGTATTAGGGGTCAGAGAGAGGCGGAAATGGGAAGTGGGGTTATTGGCGGTGCCATAATTAGCATCCAGAGTTAATTAATAGTGGTGGGAAATGGTTTTAGGGGTCAGAGAGAGGGGGAGATGGGAAATAGGGTTATTGGGGTCCAGGGTTAATAGGGGGGTGCCATAATTAGCATCCAGAGTTAATTAATACTGATGGGAAATGGTGTTAGGGGTCAGAGAGGGGGAAATGGGAAATGAGGTTATTGGGCGGTACCATAATTAGCGTCCAGAGCTAATTAACATTGCTGGGAAATTGGCCGTTTTTAGGGCCCAGAGTGAACAGGAAGTGGGAAACTGGATTATTATGGGCTGGGTTAATGGGGACAGGAGGTGCCAGCACGGAGATCCGGGGTCCCTGGGGTCAGGGGGTCCCTGGGGTCAGTGGGTGCCCTCAGCAGGGCCGGGGGTCCCAGGGCAGGGGTCCTTGGGGTCAGTGGGTCCCTGGGGTCAGAGGGTCCCTGGGGCGGGGGTCCTTGGGGTCAGTGGGTGCCCTCAGCAGGGCCGGGGGTCCCAGGGCAGGGGTCCTTGGGGTCAGTGGGTCCCTGGGGTCAGAGGGTCCCTGGGGCGGGGGTCCTTGGGGTCAGTGGGTGCCCTCAGCAGGGCCGGGGGTCCCGGGGCAGGGGTCCCTGGGGTCAGTGGGTTCAGCAGGGCCGGGGGTCCCGTTCTGGGGGTCCCATTCTGACCCCCCCCCAGCTGAAGGCGCTGGGCTTTCCCGAGAGCCTGGTGATCCAGGCCTACTTCGCCTGCGAGAAGAACGAGAACCTGGCGGCCAACTTCCTGCTCAGCCAGAACTTCGACGACGACTGAGGGACCCCCGGCCCCCCCCCGGCCCTGGGGGGCTCCTTCTGCCTCCGGGGGGGTCCCCACGCTGCGCGGGGGGG
>NW_024501349.1:24813-28910 GCF_017590055.1 Onychostruthus taczanowskii
GCGCGCTCCCGCGCCGCCGCGCGCTCCCGGCGCCACTCGGCCACGCGCGCCGGCATCGCCGCCAGGCTGCGGGCCAGCCGCTCCTCCCTGCCGGGGCCACGGGCCGTGGGGACACCGGGGACACCGGGGACACCGGGGACAGCCCCGGGACAGCCCCAAACCCCTCCCGATTCTCCCGGTACCGGCGGCCCAGCGGTCCCGGTGCTCCCAGGCCTGTCCCGGTCCCATTCCCGGTGCTCCCGATCCCATCCCCGGTTTATCCCGGTCCCATTCCCAGTTTGTCCCAGCCCCATTCCCGGTGTTCCAAGTCCTGTCCCGGTCCCATTCCCGGTATTCCCAGTCCTGCCCATCCCTGTCCCGGTGCTCCCGGTCCCATTCCCAGTTTATCCCAGTTCCATTCCCGATTTATCCTGGTCCCATTCCCAGTTTATCCCAGTTCCATTCCCGGTTTATCCCGGTCCCGCTCCCGGCGCTCCCAGCCCCATTCCCGGTGTCCCGGTTTATCCCGGTCCCATTCCCGGTGTTCCCAGTCCTGCCTATCCTTGTCCCAGCGCTCCCGGTCCCATTCCCAGTTTATCCCAGTTCCATTCCCGGTTTATCCCGGTCCCATTCCCAGTTTATCCCGGTCGCATTCCCAGTTTATCCCGGTCCCATTCCCGGTGTTCCCGGTCCCATCCCCGGTTTATCCCGGTCCCGCTCCCGGCCCCACCTCTCCTTCCTCCGCCGCTCCTCCTCCCGCTCCCGCTGATCCAGCACGGCCTCCACCTCCCGGAGCGGCGGGTCCCACTCGCGCTCCTCCGCCTCCGCCTCCCGCAGCTGCTCCGGGCTGGGCCAGAGCCGCCACACCGGGACCCCCGCGGCCTCCCCGAGCCGCCCGAAGCCCCGGTTTATCCCGGTCCCATTCCCAGTTTGTCCCAGCCCCATTCCCGGTGTTCCAAGTCCTGCCCATCCCTGTCCCGGTGCTCCCGGTCCCATTCCCAGTTTATCCCAGTTCCATTCCCGGTTTATCCCGGTCCCATTCCCAGTTTGTCCCAGCCCCATTCCCGGTGTTCCAAGTCCTGCCCATCCCTGTCCCGGTGCTCCCGGTCCCATTCCCAGTTTATCCCAGTTCCATTCCCGGTTTATCCCGGTCCCATTCCCAGTTTGTCCCAGCCCCATTCCCGGTGTTCCAAGTCCTGCCCATCCCTGTCCCGGTGCTCCCGGTCCCATTCCCAGTTTATCCCAGTTCCATTCCCGGTTTATCCCGGTCCCATTCCCAGTTTGTCCCAGCCCCATTCCCGGTGTTCCAAGTCCTGCCCATCCCTGTCCCGGTGCTCCCGGTCCCATTCCCAGTTTATCCCAGTTCCATTCCCGGTTTATCCCGGTCCCATTCCCAGTTTGTCCCAGCCCCATTCCCGGTGTTCCAAGTCCTGCCCATCCCTGTCCCGGTGCTCCCGGTCCCATTCCCAGTTTATCCCAGTTCCATTCCCGGTTTATCCCGGTCCCATTCCCAGTTTGTCCCAGCCCCATTCCCGGTGTTCCAAGTCCTGCCCATCCCTGTCCCGGTGCTCCCGGTCCCATTCCCAGTTTATCCCAGTTCCATTCCCGGTTTATCCCGGTCCCATTCCCAGTTTGTCCCAGCCCCATTCCCGGTGTTCCAAGTCCTGCCCATCCCTGTCCCGGTGCTCCCGGTCCCATTCCCAGTTTATCCCAGTTCCATTCCCGGTTTATCCCGGTCCCATTCCCAGTTTGTCCCAGCCCCATTCCCGGTGTTCCAAGTCCTGCCCATCCCTGTCCCGGTGCTCCCGGTCCCATTCCCAGTTTATCCCAGTTCCATTCCCGGTTTATCCCGGTCCCATTCCCAGTTTGTCCCAGCCCCATTCCCGGTGTTCCAAGTCCTGCCCATCCCTGTCCCGGTGCTCCCGGTCCCATTCCCAGTTTATCCCAGTTCCATTCCCGGTTTATCCCGCTCCCGGTGCTCCCAGTTCGCCCCAGTCTCATTCCCGGTGCTCCCGGTCCCATTCCCGGTTTATCCCGGTCCCATTCCCGGTGCTCCCAGTTCGCCCCGGTGCTCCCGGTCCCATTCCCAGTTTATCCCAGTTCCATTCCCGATTTATCCTGGTCCCATTCCCAGTTTATCCCAGTTCCATTCCCGGTTTATCCCGGTCCCGCTCCCGGCGCTCCCAGCCCCATTCCCGGTGTCCCGGTTTATCCCGGTCCCATTCCCGGTGTTCCCAGTCCTGCCTATCCTTGTCCCAGCGCTCCCGGTCCCATTCCCAGTTTATCCCAGTTCCATTCCCGGTTTATCCCGGTCCCATTCCCAGTTTATCCCGGTCCATTCCCGGTGTCCCGGTTTATCCCGGTCCCATTCCCGGTGTTCCCAGTCCTGCCTATCCTTGTCCCAGCGCTCCCGGTCCCATTCCCAGTTTATCCCAGTTCCATTCCCGGTTTATCCCGGTCCCATTCCCAGTTTATCCCGGTCGCATTCCCAGTTTATCCCGGTCCCATTCCCGGTGTTCCCGGTCCCATCCCCGGTTTATCCCGGTCCCGCTCCCGGCCCCACCTCTCCTTCCTCCGCCGCTCCTCCTCCCGCTCCCGCTGATCCAGCACGGCCTCCACCTCCCGGAGCGGCGGGTCCCACTCGCGCTCCTCCGCCTCCGCCTCCCGCAGCTGCTCCGGGCTGGGCCAGAGCCGCCACACCGGGACCCCCGCGGCCTCCCCGAGCCGCCCGAAGCGCCGCGCGGCCGCCCGCAGCTCTCCGGGCTNCGGCGCGGCCCCGCCCCCCCCAGCCCCAATCCCCCCCCCCCGTGTCCCCTCCCGGCTGGCAGGTGACGCTCCGCGCTGTCGCCGCCTGTCGCGACATGCCCCCCCCTCCCGCCCCGCCCCCGCTCCATCTGCGGCCGGTGACAGCGACACTTCTGGCACGGGGGTCCCCGAGGGGCTGCTGGGGACAGGGGGGGGACACTGGGGGGGTGGGGCTGGGGTCCCCTCCGCCACCCCGTCCCCGGTGTCCCCTCCCGGCGCCTTTTGTCCCCCCGCGCGTCCCCTCCCTGCAGGGTGGCACTGCCACCCCCCCGGCCCCCGGGGACACCCCCGGGGACACCCCCGGGTCCCCTCGCCGTGTCCCCGAGGCCACCCCGCGGTGGCGGCTCCGGCAGCGAAGGGGTGACAGCGGCGGTGCCAGCGCTGGCACCGGGCGGTGACAGATGGCGGAGGGACGCGGCCGCAGCCGGAATGGCAGATGAGGCTCCGCCGTCACCGCCGCTGCCACCGCCGCTGGCACTGTCACCGTCACTGTCACCGCCAGTGCCACCGCCGTGCCAGTGCCGTGACACTGTCACCATCAGTGCCACCGCCGTGCCAGTGCCGTGGCATTGTCACTGTCACTGTCACCGCCGCTGCCACCGCCGTGGCACTGTCACCGTCACTGTCACCGCCAGTGCCACCGCCGTGCCAGTGCCGTGACACTGTCACCGTCAGTGCCACCACTGTGTCGGTGCCATGGCATTGTCACTGCCACCGCCGTGTCACCGCCGCTGGCACTGTCACCGTCAGTGCCACCACTGTGTTAGTGCCACCACCGTGTCACTGCCGTGACACTGTTACTGTCACTGTCACCGCCAGTGCCACCACCGTGTCACTGCCACCACCGTGTCACTGCCATGACACTGTCACCGCCAGTGCCACCACCGTGTCACTGCCGTGGAACTGTCACTGTTAGTGCCACCACCGTGTCATTGCCATGGCACTGTCACTGTCACTGTCACCGCCAGTGCCACCACCGTGCCAGTGCCATGACACTGTCACCGTCACTGTCACCGTCAGTGCCACCGCCGTGTCACTGCCGTGGCACTGTCACCGTCAGTGTCACCACCATGTCACCACCAGTGTCACCCGCACCACCGTGGCACTGCTATGGCACTGTCACTGTCACCGTCAGTGCCACCACTGTGTCAGTGCCACCGCCGTGTCACTGCCACCACCGTGTGAGTGCCAGTGTCACCCGCACCACCGTGGCACTGTCCCCACCACTGCCACCAGCGTGTCACCGCCAGTGTCCCCTCCATGTCCCCCCGTGTCCCCCCGTGTCCCCTCCTGTCCCCCCCGTGTCCCCCCGT
>NW_024501349.1:28917-34419 GCF_017590055.1 Onychostruthus taczanowskii
GCTCGGAGGGGGGGGAGGGCCGCCATCCCGTTTTTTGGAGGAGGGGGGAGGAACAGCGGCCGCTTCCCGGGGAGGACACAGCTCGGGGGGCTGCGGCTCGGGGGTCCCGCAGGGATCCGTGCCCCCTCCCTCGCTGTCCCGGGACGCCCCCGGTGTCCCCCCCGGCGCTGTTGGCGGGCCGCCCCGGCCGGGCGTTGCTGCTGCCCCCCCGCCCCCGCCGCCGTTGCCCTTTTCTCCCGCTTTTCGGGGCGGTTTTGGCGGCCGGTTGCGTCTGGGCCGGCGGCCAGCGGCGCTTCTCGCAGCTTCGGCGCCCGCCCCGCACACGCGTGTGCACGCGCCAGGGACACGCCAGCGCACACGCGTGTGCCCCTGCCCGCGCACGCCGTGCCCGGTGCCCCCGGTGACCCCGGTGCTCCCGGTGCCTGGAGCCCCGCGCTGCCCTCGGGCCGCCCTGCCCGCTCCGCGGCCGCTTTGGGCCGGTGCCACCGGCGGATTTCGGGCCAGGGCTTGCACCGGGAGCGGCCTGCGGGACGGGCCGGCCTCGGTGTCCTCCCGCTGTCCCCTGGTGTCCCCTGGTGTCCCCTGGCAGCGGCTCCGGCCTCCTTGGGGACGCCTCGGTGCCCTCCGGCTGTCGGTGCCCTGCGTCCCGCCCGTGTCGCTCGGTGTCCCCTCCGTGTCCCCCCCCCGGGGTCCCCCCGTGTCCCTCCGCATCGCCGCCGTGTCCCTGGGGTCCCCTCGTGTCCCCTCCCCGCCGCACGGAGCCACCCCCTGCCCGTCCCCGGCGCTGTCACCGCCCCGTGCCAGTGTCCCTTGTCCAGGTGTGACAGCGCACGCGCGGCGGTGACACGCGTGACAGGTGTGACACGCGTGTGTGACGGGGCGCAGGTGTGACAACCGAGCGACGGGGCGCGAGCGTGACACGCGCGTGTGACGGGACACGGCTGTGACACGCGCGTGCGACGGGGCGCAGGTGTGACGGGCACACAGGCAGCACACGCGTGTGACACGCGTGTGACACGGGCGCCTGCCAGGCCCGGCGCCCCCCGTGCCGTGGCTGATGCAATCGGGGCGGGGGGAGAGGCACCAAAACCCCCGCCCCACACCCGGGGGGCCCCCCTGCCGCCGCGCTGGCGCTCTGCCGGGCGCTCGCAGCTGCGGACGCGGCGACGTGGCTTCGCCCGAGACTGCGGCTCCAATGCGGGGCCGGCGCAGCCAATGGCAGCTCCGCGGCACCGCCGCCGGACCCCGCCTCGCCACCGACCCCCGCGCCCACCCCGGGCCGCCCCTGAGCCTCCGGAACCTTCCGCGGCCGCCCGCAGGGCCGGGGAGGGGTCCCGGGGGGTCTGGGAGGGGTCCGAGGTGTCGGGGAGGGGTCCGGGCGTGCGGGCGGTGCCGGTGGGTCTTTGTGAGGGTGCTGGGGGTTTTGGGGGGCGCAGGGGCGTCGGGGGCGCGGAGCTCCGGAAACTGAGGAGGCCTGGGCGACGCCCTGGGGTCTCTGCGGTGTCCTGAGGGGTCACTCTGGTGTCCAGAGGGGTCAGTCAGGTGTCTGGGAGGGGTCACTCTGGTGTCCTGAGGGGTCCCACGTGTCCCAAGGGGTCCCAGGCGTCCAGAGAGGTCACTCTGGTGTCCCGAGGGTCACTCAGGTGTCCAGAGGGGTCCCAGGTGTCCAGAGGGGTCCCAGGTGTCCTGAGGGGTCCCAGGTGTCTGGGAGGGGTCAGTCAGGTGTCCAGAGGGGTCACTCAGGTGTCCAGAGGGGTCCCAGGTGTCTGGGAGGGGTCACTCAGGTGTCCTGAGGGGTCACTCTGATGTCCCAAGGGGGGTCCCAGGTGTCCTGAGGGGTCCCAGGTGTCTGGGAGGGGTCAGTCAGGTGTCCAGAGGGGTCACTCAGGTGTCCAGAGGGGTCCCAGGTGTCCTGAGGGGTCCCAGGTGTCTGGGAGGGGTCACTCTGATGTCCAGAGGGGTCCCACGTGTCCCAAGGGGTTCCAGGTGTCCAGAGAGGTCACTCTGATGTCCCAAGGGGTCACTCAGGTGTCCCAAAGGGTCACTCCGATGTCCAGAGGGGTCCCACGTGTCCGAAGGGGTTCCAGGTGTCCTGAGGGTCACTCAGGTGTCCTGAGGGGTCCCAGGTGTCCAGAGGGGTCACTCTGATGTCCTGAGGGGTCACTCCGGTGTCCCCAGGGGTCCCACGTGTCCCGAAGCCCCCCTGCCCCGAGCGGACGCTGCCAGACCCGGCCCTGGGGTCCCGTGCGGGATCCCGGCCCAGGGGGGGCCACCACTGCCCCCACCCCCCCCCAGGAAAACCCCCCTGCTGCGGTTTTGGGCTGAAAACCTCCAGCTTTGGGGCCGGCCGGGAGCCGCTGCCCAGGCCCGCCGCCGAAACGCCCAAATTTTGGTTTCTTTCCTTTGCACAGAGGGATTTAATTACCGGGGGGGGGGAAGCGTTGGCTCCGAGAGCCGCGGCCGGGATTTTGGGGGCAGAAACGTCGGGTTTGGGCCGTTCCACGCTGGGGCCGCCGCGGGGCTGGGGCAGGGGGCCAAAGCCGGGCCCTTCCCGGGGGGAACGGGGGCAGCGGGACCCCCGGGAACCCCCCCGGGAACCCCCCCGGTCTGGGGGGGGCGTCCTCGCCCGACCCTTTTTGCACGAGGGGATTTTTGCACGAGGGCTTTGCACGAGCACGAGGGGCCGCAACAGGAGCCCCCCCCCGCCGCCCCCTCCGCGGGGGTTTTTTGGGGCCAATCCGCGGGGTTTTCGGCGAAGCCCCCCCCCGGGGTCTCCCCCACCCCCACCCGCCAGCCGCCACCCCGCTGCTCCATCCCGCCGTCACCGGGACCCCCGGCACCTGAGCGTTCCCCCCAGCACGGTCCGGACCCCCGGCCCCGCCCCCCCCCCTTGCCGGTAGTTCCCGTTAACCCCTTCCCCCCCAGTCCGTTTGCGCCCCCCGTCCCCGTCTGTCGCCCCCGGTTCTGCCCCGCCGGGGCCCGACTGGCAGCTGCCCACGGCCGGGATGCGCCGCCGCGATGGTACGGACGGGGCGGACCGGGAGCGGGGACCGGCACCGGGGACACCGGGGACCGCGACAGCGGCCGGGAAGGGGCCGGGGAGCGGCGGCACCGGGAGCGGGGAGAAGGGACGGGGAGCGGCGGCGCTGCCGGTGGAGGGAGGGGACGGAGGTGGCACCGGGGACTGCCGGGGACCGAGATCGGTGGCACCGGCGCGGGGTCGGCAGCAGGGAACGGCGGCGGGGATGGGGAGCGGGGCGGCCGAGCCCCGACGGCGGCGGGAGCATCACCGGGAGGCGGACGGGGACGAGCGGGGAGCGATGGAGCTGTGGTGACACCGGGGAGCGGGCTGAGGCAGTGCCCGAGACCGGGCTGTGCTGGCACCGGGGATGGAGCTGCGGTGACACCGGGAACGGGGCTGTGGTGACACCGGGGACCGGGCTGTGGTGACACCGGGGACTGGGCTGAGGCAGTGCCCGAGACCGGGCTGTGCTGGCACCGGGGATGGAGCTGTGGTGGCACCGGGGATGGGGCTGTGCCAGTACCGGGGACTGGGCTGTGATGGCACCGGGGATGAGACTGTGGCAGTACCGTGGACGGGGATGCGGTGGCACCGGGGATGGAGCTGCGGTGGCACCGGGAACGGGGCTGTGGTGGCACCGGGGACGGGGCTGCGGTGGCACCGGGGTCAGGGCTGTGGTGGCACTGGGGATGGAGCTGTGGTGGCACCGGGGACTGGGCTGTGCCAGTACGAGGGACGGGGCTGTGCTGGCACCGGGGACAGGGCTGCGGTGGCACCGGGGACTGGGCTGTGCCAGTACGGGGGACGGGGCTGTGGTGGCACCGGGGACGGGGCTGCGGTGGTACCGGGAACGGGGCTGTGGTGGCACCGGGAACTGGGCTGTGGCGGCACCGGGGACGGGGCTGTGGCGGCACTGGGAACGGGGCTGTGCCGGTACCGGGGACGGGGCTGTGGTGGCACTGGGGACTGGGCTGTGACGGCACTGGGAACGGGGCTGTGCCAGTACCGGGGACGGGCGGGGCTGTGGTGGCACTGGGGGGCTGTGGTGGCACCAGGAACAGGGCTGTGCCAGTACCAGGGACAGGGCTGTGGTGGCACCGGGGACGGGGCTGTGGTGGCACTGGGGACTGGGCTGTGACGGCACTGGGAACGGGGCTGTGCCAGTACCGGGGACGGGGCTGTTGTGGCACCGGGGACAGGGACCGCACCGGCCCAGGCTCAGCCGTCCCCGCTCCGGCCGCACGGCAGCCCCGCTGCACCGGGAGCCGCCTCTCCCCCGGAGCTCCCCGGCAACCCCGCGGCGCCACGACCCGCCGGGATCCCCCCGAGGTGGGGGGACTCCGACGGGGGGCCGGGCGCGGCGCGGGGCGCGTCCCCCGCTGCCCTCCGGCCCGGCCCAGCCCGTTACCGTTCCCTCCCGCGCAGGATGAGTTCGGGGCTGTGCCAGTACCGGGGACGGGGCTGCGGTGGCACCGGGGACGGGGCTGTGCCAGTACGGGGGACAGGGCTGTGGTGGCACCGGGAACGGGGCTGTGCCAGTACCGGGGACAGGGCTGCGATGGCACCGGGGACAGGGACCGCACTGGCCCAGGCTCAGCCGTCCCCGCTCCGGCCGCACGGCAGCCCCGCTGCACCGGGAGCCGCCTCTCCCCCGGAGCTCCCCGGCAACCCCGCGGCGCCACGACCCGCCGGGATCCCCCCGAGGTGGGGGGACTCCGACGGGGGGCCGGGCGCGGCGCGGGGCGCGTCCCCCGCTGCCCTCCGGCCCGGCCCAGCCCGTTACCGTTCCCTCCCGCGCAGGATGAGTTCCACCCCTTCATCGAGGCGCTGCTGCCGCACGTCCGGGCCTTCTCCTACACCTGGTTCAACCTCCAGGCCCGCAAGCGCAAGTACTTCAAGAAGCACGAGAAGCGGATGTCCAAGGAGGAGGAGCGCGCCGTCAAGGACGAGCTGCTGGGCGAGAAGCCGGAGGTCAAGCAGAAATGGGCCTCGCGCCTCCTGGCCAAGCTGCGCAAGGACATCCGGCCCGAGTGCCGCGAGGACTTCGTGCTGTCCGTCACCGGCAAGAAGGCGCCGTGCTGCGTCCTCTCCAACCCCGACCAGAAGGGCAAGATCCGCCGCATCGACTGCCTGCGCCAGGCCGACAAGGTGTGGCGGCTGGACCTGGTGATGGTCATCCTCTTCAAGGGCGTGCCGCTGGAGAGCACGGACGGCGAGCGCCTGGCCAAGGCGCCGCAGTGCGCCAGCCCCGGCCTCTGCGTGCAGCCCCACCACATCGGCGTCACCATCAAGGAGCTCGACCTCTACCTGGCTTACTTCGTCCACGCGCCAGGTGAGCGCCGAGATTTTCCCGGAGAGACCCCCCCCACCTCACTCGTGGGACCCCCCCTCGGCCGGCCCCACCCCGGGGCGTCCCCGGCCGGCCTCGCTCGCACAAAGCCGCGCCGAGTGCCAGCGCGCGCGCCCGGCGCCGCCGCGTG
>NW_024501350.1:0-814 GCF_017590055.1 Onychostruthus taczanowskii
GGGCATTTTGGGGGAATTTTGGGGCTGCTTTGGCGGGAATTTTAGAGCTGATTTTGGAGAAATTTTTGGGCCTTTTTGATGGGAATTTTGGGACTTTTTTGGGGCCATTTTGGGGCTGTTCCAGTGGGAATTTTGGGGCATTTTGGGGGCATTTTGGGGCTGCTTTGGCGGGAATTTTAGAGCTGATTTTGGAGAAATTTTTGGGCCTTTTTGATGGGAATTTTGGGACTTTTTTGGGGCCATTTTGGGGCTGTTCCAGTGGGAATTTTGGGGCATTTTGGGGGAATTTTGGGGCTGTTTTGGGGCCATTTCCATGGGAATTTTGGGGCCATTTTGGGGCTGTTCCAGTGGGAATTTTGGGGCATTTTGGGGGAATTTTGGGGCTGTTTTGGGGCCATTTCCATGGGAATTTTGGGGCCATTTTGGGGCAGTTCTGTTGGGAATTTTTTGGGGCTGTTTTGGTGCCGTTTCCATGGAAATTTTAGGCGGTTTTGGTGGGAATTTTTGGTCTCTTTTGGTGCCATTTTGGGGCTGTTCCAGTGGGAATTTTGGGGCTCTTTTGGGGTCATTTTTGGGCCATTTTGGTGGGAATTCTGAGCTGTTTCTGTGGGAGTTTTGCCCCATTTCCACGGGAATTTTTGCCCCATTTCCACGTGAACTTTTGCCCCATTTCCACGTGAACTTTTCGCCCATTTCCACGGGAATTTTTGGCCCATTTCCATGGGAATTTTGGGTCTTTTTGTTGGGAACTTTTGCCCCATTTCCACGGTAACTTTTAACCCATTTGCACGGGAACTTTTGCCCCATTTCCACG
>NW_024501351.1:0-814 GCF_017590055.1 Onychostruthus taczanowskii
GCGTGTGACACGTGTGTGACACCTGAGCGACACCTGGGCACACCTGTGCACGCCTGAGCAACAGCTAGACACACCTACGACACCTGAGTACACGTGTGTCACACCTGAGTACAGCCACATGACACACCTGTGACACCTGAGAGACACCTGTACACACGTGCATCACACCTGTGCGTACCTAAGCACACCTGTGCACACCTATACACGCCTGAGCACGTCTGTACATACCTGTACACACCTGTATCGCACCTCTGCACACCTGTACACACGTGTGCACACCTG
The DNA here is from genome assembly GCF_017590055.1 of Onychostruthus taczanowskii. Lineage (NCBI taxonomy): Eukaryota > Metazoa > Chordata > Aves > Passeriformes > Passeridae > Onychostruthus > Onychostruthus taczanowskii. Next base: position 283 of record NW_024501351.1, read on the forward strand.
TACACACCTGTTACACGCCTGTGCCCACCTGTGCACGCCTGTGCACACCTGTACGCACCTGGGCACACCTGTACACACCTGGGCACACCTGTACATACTTCAATCACACCTGGGCACACCTGTACATACTTCAATCACACCTGTGCACACCTGTACACACCTGTTATGCACCTATACACACCTGTACACGCCTGTGCACACCTATGCACACCTGTGCACACTTCAATCACGCCTGTTACACACCTGTGCACACCTGTACACACCTGTGCACACCTGTATCACACCTATTCACACCTGTTACATACCTGTACACACCCGTACACACCTGTGCACACCTGTACACACCTGTACACACCTGTACATACTTCAGTCACACATGTATGTACCTGTTACACACCTGTACACACCTCTTACACATCTGTACACACCAGCACACACCTGTACTCACCTGTACACACTGTTACACACCTGTACACACCTGCACACACCTGTTACACATGTGTATACACTGTTACACACCTGTACACACCTG
>NW_024501352.1:0-814 GCF_017590055.1 Onychostruthus taczanowskii
TGAAACCACCCCAAAAACGGCCTGGGATCCCCGGGAAGCAACTCAGAACCCTCAAAATCACCCAAATCACCCAAAAATCACACCAAAATCACCTGAAATCACCCAAAAATCACCCCCAAAACACCTGAAATCACCCCAAAAGCCCCCAAATCACCCCGAAATCACCTGAAATCATCCCAAAAACGGTCTGGGAACCCTGGGAATCAGCACCCCCAAAAACCCCCAAATCACCCAAAAATCATATCAAAATCATCCCAAAATCACCTGAAATCACCCCAAAAACGGCCTGGGATCCCCAGGAATCAACTCAGTACTCCCAAAAGCCCCCAAAATCACCCCAAAACCCACCAAAATTGCCCACAAACCAACCTGAAATCACCCCAAAAACACCTGAAATAACCTCAAAAATGGCCTGGGAACCCCGGGAAGCAACTCAGTACCCCCAAAATCACCCCAAAACCCACCAAAATTGCCCACAAACCAACCTGAAATCACCCCAAAAACACCTGAAATAACCTCAAAAATGGCCTGGGAACCCCGGGAAGCAACTCAGTACCCCCAAAATCACCCCAAAACCCACCAAAATTGCCCACAAACCAACCTGAAATCACCCCAAAAACACCTGAAATAACCTCAAAAATGGCCTGGGAACCCCGGGAAGCAACTCAGTACCCCCAAAATCACCCCAAAACCCACCAAAATTGCCCACAAACCAACCTGAAATCACCCCAAAAACACCTGAAATAACCTCAAAAATGGCCTGGGAACCCCGGGAAGCAACTCAGTACCCCCAAAATCACCCCAAAACCCACCA
>NW_024501353.1:0-813 GCF_017590055.1 Onychostruthus taczanowskii
CACTGGGGACATTGGGGACACCAGGGGAGTGGGGGACACTGGGGACACCTGTGGGCCCCCCAACGTCCCCGGCTGTGAGCACCACACGAGGGCTGGGGACACTCGGGACACAGGGGGGATTGGGGACATTGGGGACATCAGGGACATTGGGGACACTGGGGATTCCTATGGGCCCCCCAATGCCACCAGCTGTGAGTGCCACACCAGGGGTTGGGGACACTGAGGGAGGTTGGGGACACTGGGGACACTGGGGACATTGGGAGGATTGAGGACACTGGGGACACCAGAGACACCAGGGGTTGGGGACATTTGGGGGGTTGGGGACATTTGGGACATTGGGGACAATGAGGGGCACTGGGGACATGGGGGGATTTGGGGAGGGACATCGGTGGTGGGACCCCGTCCTGTCCTTGTGTCCCTGTCCTTGTCCCCAAATGTCCCTTTGTGTCCCTTTATCCCCGACTCTCCTAAATTCCCTCCGTGTCCCCGATGTCCCCAAGTGTCCCCAACTGTCCCCAAGTGTCCCCGATGTCCCCAATGTCCCCAACCTGCTCCTCCCGGGAAGACTCGGAGCTGCCCCCCCCAGCTCCCTGTCCTTGGTGTCCCCAAACGTCCCCTCTGTCACAAACGTCCCGGATTCCTCTGCTGTCCCCCCGTGTCCCCCGATGTCCCCTGATGTCCCCAACTGTCCCCAGCCTACTCGGCCCACCTGGACTCGGAGCTGCCCCCCCAGAGCTTCCTGGGCCCCGAGTTCCCCCCGGCGCTGACCCCGACGTCCCCGCGGCGCTTCTCGCCCGGCCCCAAGGAGCTGCT
>NW_024501354.1:0-757 GCF_017590055.1 Onychostruthus taczanowskii
AAAATTCCTGGGATTTCAGCCCAAAATCCAAAAAAATCTGGGATTTCAGAATCAAATCACAAAAATCTGGGACATTCCAAACCAAAATTCATTCTTTTTTAAACCCCAAAATTCGTTTTCCCCACAAAATTCCCAAATTTTGCTCTGAAATTCCCATTTTTACCCCCAAACTTCCAAATTTCCCCAAAATCGGCCAAATTTCACCCAAAAATCATCATTTTAAACCCCAAATTCCCCCTAAATCCACAATTTTTGCCCAAAATTCCCCATTTTCCCCAATTAATTCCAAATTTTCCCCCAAAATCCCCAAAATTTTCCCCCAAAATCCCAATTTTTCACCGCAAAATCCCCAAATTTCCCCACCAAAATTCCCATTTTTTCCCCAGAATTCCCCAATTTTCCTCAAAAATTACCTTTTTTCTCCCAAAATTCCAATTTTTTGCCCTAAGACTCCCCGGTTTTCAAAATAACTCAATTTTTCCCCCAAAATTCCCATTTCCCACCCCAAAATCCCCCAATTTTCTCAAAAATCCCCCTTTTTCACCCCAAAATCCCCAGTATTTTCCCCAAAATCCCCATTATTTTTTCCCCAAAATCCCCATTATTTTCCCCAAAATCCCCATTTTTTTCCCCAAAATTCCCATTATATTTTCCCAAAATCCCTCTTTTTTCCCAAAATCCCCATTATTTTTCCCCAAAATCCCCAATTTTTCCCAAAATTCCCCTATTTTTCCCAAAATCCCCATTATTTTCCCCA
>NW_024501355.1:0-813 GCF_017590055.1 Onychostruthus taczanowskii
AAACCCTGAGAAATCACCCAAAAATCATGAAAATTAACCCAAAAATCACCTCCAGAAATCACCCCACAGGAATCACCCAAAATAACGCAAAAAATCACCCAAATGAACCCGAAAATCACCTCCAGAAATCACCCAAATATCAGAGAAATGAACCCAAAAATCACCTCTGAAAATCACCCCAAAATCAGAGAAATGAATCCAAAAATCGCCTCCAAAAATCACCCAAAAACCCTGAGAAATCACCCAAAAAATCACGGAAATAAACCCAAAAAATCACTGAAATAAACCCAAAAAAATCACTGAAATAAACCCCAAAATCCCACAGGAATCACCCCAAAAATCGCCCAGAAAACCCTGAGAAATAAACCCAAAAAATCACTGAAATAAACCCAAAAATCACCCAAAAATCACCCAAATGAACCCAAAAAAACCCCCCAAATAACCCCAAAAATTCCACAGGAATCACCCCAAAAATCGCCCAGAAAACCCTGAGAAATCGCCCAAAAAATCACTGAAATAAACCCAAAAAATCACTGAAATAAACCCAAAAAATCACTGAAATAAACCCAAAAATCGCCCAGAAAACCCTGAGAAATCGCCAAAAAATCACGGAAATAAACCCAAAAATCCCACAGGAATCACCCAAAATAAACCCAAAAATCACCCAAAAAATCACCCAAATGAACCCAAAAATCACCTCCAGAAATCACCCAAAAATCAGAGAAATGAACCCAAAAATCACCTCCGAAAATCCCCCCAAAATCACCCAAATGAACCCGAAATCGCCTCTGAAAAATCACCCAAAAACCCCAG
>NW_024501356.1:0-813 GCF_017590055.1 Onychostruthus taczanowskii
AAAAATCCCCAAAAAATCCAATTAAAACCCATTTTTAGCCCCCGAATCCCTACAAAATCCCCAAAAAATCCCCAAAAATCCCCAAAAAATCCAATTAAAATCCATTTTTAGCCCCAAAACTCCCAAATAATCCCCCAAAACTCCCAAATAAATCCCCAAAAATCCCCAAAATCCCCAAAAAATCCCCCCAAAATGCCCAAACCCCCCAAATCCCACCTCCCTCTCGACGTTGATGTAGAACTGGCGGATTCCCTCCAGGGTCAGCTCCTCCTTCTTCACCAGGATCCGGATCGGGTCCCGCATGAACTTCTTGGTGACCTCCAGCACGTCCAGCGGCATGGTGGCCGACAGCAGCACCACCTGGGGGGGCAGGGCACCCCGAAATCGGGGTCAGGACCCCCGAAAATGGGGAAGGGACCCCCAAAAATGGGGTCAGCAGCCAAAAAAACCCCAGAACCACCCTGGGAAACCTCAAAAAACCCCCAGAACCACCCTGGGAAACACCAAAAAATGGGAAAAGGAACCCAAAACCACCCTGAAAATCCCAGCCAGCAGCACCTGGGGGGCAGGGCACCCCGAAAACGGGGTCAGGACCCCCGAAAATGGGGAAGGGACCCCCAAAAATGGGGTCAGCAGCCAAAAAAACCCCAGAACCACCCTGGGAAACCTCAAAAAACCCCCAGAACCACCCTGAAAATCGACCTGGGAACCCCCAAAATCCAACCCAGCAGCACCTGGGGGGCAGGGCACCCCGAAATCGGGGTCAGGACCCCCGAAAATGGGGTGGGGACCCCCGAAAATGGGGTCAGCAGC
>NW_024501357.1:0-800 GCF_017590055.1 Onychostruthus taczanowskii
AAACCAACCCAAACAGCACCACACACCAGCTTGGGCCTCTTCTGGTTACAGGACTAGAGCCCAAGGGTTTGTCCTGGCACATCCAGAGCCTGTCCTCATCTCTGGGCACTCCTGGCCACAGAGCTCTGGTGACGCTGGGGGCACTGTCCCACCCTGGCCACCCCCAGCCCCACCAGGCAGCTCCACCGTGCCCCCCTCGGGTGCTCCCAAAGGGCACTGCCAATGCCACAGCTCCACTCCAACTTCCAGACGGCAGCTGTGGGAAAATCCCCTGTGCAGGACACCAACGGTGTCCAGCTGAGCATCAAACTCACAGGGATAAGATGAAAATCCCCTTTCTGCCCCTGCCACCCCGGGAAGCACCCGCATCCATCCCCCCCAGGGCTCTGTGGGGAGCTGCAGGAGGCAGAAAGATCCTCCACAGCTCCTCAGGCTCTGCAAACCCTCAGCCTCTCCTCACTCCTTCCTGGGCTCCATCTTCATTCTCACAGGATTTATTTTTCGGGGTTGAGGAGACCTAGAACATGACTGAATTGTCCCAACTTCTTTCAGAGAGACACTCAATTATAGCTTCTTATGTCCCTGAAAAAAGGCAAAGAGAAAGAGGGTCTGATTAAATCATCTCAGGGCTGCTCCACAGGATATCCCAGGGGAGGACACGGCCCATTAAACTCTGTCTGAGGGCTGGGCTGCTGTGGAACAAGGAGATCCTGATCACTGGTGTTGTTTGGCAGCAGAGAGCTGGTGATCTTGGAAGCCTTGAGTGATTCTGAGTGGTTCTGTGATTGCAGAGCAGGGGC
>NW_024501358.1:0-812 GCF_017590055.1 Onychostruthus taczanowskii
ATTTTGGGGTTTTTTTTGGGCTGATTTTGTGGTTTTTTGGGGCAGATTTTGGGGTTCATTTGGGCAGATTTTGGTTGTGATTTTGGGGTTTATTTCGGGCAGATTTTGGGGTTCATTTGGGCAGATTTTGGGGTGGATTTGGGGTTTTTTCTGGCTTTTTAAATTCATTTTTTTTGGGTAGTTTTTGGGGCTGATTTTGGGGGTCTTTTTGGCTGATTTAGGGGTTTATTTTGGGCAGATTTTGGGGTGGATTTTGGGCTGATTTTGGGGTTTTTGTGGGCAGTTTTTTGGGGTTTCTTTTGGGCTGATTTTGGGGTTCATTTGGGCAGTTTTTTGGGGTGAATTTGGGGTTTTTTGGGTGTGATTTTGGGGTTTTTTTGGGCAGTTTGTTGGGGTTTATTTCGGGCAGATTTTGGCGTGGATTTGGGCAGTTTTTTGGGGTGGATTTGGGGTTTTTTTGGGCAGATTTTGGGGTTCATTTGGGCAGTTTTTTGGGCTGATTTTGGGGTTTTTTTGGGCAGTTTTTTGGGGTTTTCTTGGTCAGTTTTTTGGGGGTTCTTTTGGGCTGATTTTGGGGTGGATTTGGGTTTTTTTTGGGTGTGATTTTGGGGTTTTTTGGGTGTGATTTTGGGGTTTTTTTGGGCTGATTTTTGGGGTTTTTTGGGTGTGATTTTGGGGTTTTTTTGGGCTGATTTTCCGCCCCAAATTTTGGGGGGTTTTGGGTTTTTTTGGAGGTCCCATCCCAAATTTTGGGGGTTTTTTGGGGGTCCCACCTCAAATTTTTGGGGTTTTTTTAGGGGTCCCATCCAAAA
>NW_024501359.1:0-812 GCF_017590055.1 Onychostruthus taczanowskii
ATTTCCCCAAAAAACCCCAAAATTCCCGCAAAATTCCCTTAAAAATCCAAAAATATTCCAAAATTTCCCCACAATTCACCTAAAAATCCCAAAAAAATCCCAAAGTTCCCCCAAAATTTCCCCAAAAGTCCCAAAAATATACCAAAATTTCCCCCAAAATCCCCAAAATTTCCCCAAAATTCCCCAAAAAATCCCAAAAAATATCCAAATATTTCCCAAAAAACCCCCAAAATTCCCCCAAAATTCCCCTAAAAGTCCCAAAAATATCCCAAAATTCCCCCCAAAACCCCCAAATTCCTCCGAAATTCCCAAAAATACCCCGAAATTTCCCCCAAAACCCCCAAATTCCTCCAAATTTCCCAAAAATACCCCAAAATTTCCCCCAAAACTCCTCTAAAAATCCCCAAATTTTCCCCAAAATTCCTCTAAAATCCAAAAATTTCCCTAAAATACCTCAAATTTCCCCAAAATTCTCCCCAATGTACCCTAAAATTCCCCCAAAAATCCAAAATTCTGCCCCAAAATCCCAAAATTTTCCCAAAATTCCCCCAAGTTCCCCCAGAAACCCCCAAATTCTCCTGAAATTTCCCCAAATTTTCCCTTAAACCCCAAAATTTGGGGTCTCTGACCCCCAGGACGCCCCAAAATTCCCCCAAATTCCCCAAAATCTCCCCCAAAATCCCCAAATTTGGGGTCTCTGATCCCAAGGGTGACAAAAATCCCAATTTTGGAGGAATTTTGGGGCTTTTTGGGTGAATTTTGGGTGAATTTGAGGAATTTTGAGGCTCCCAGGGTGAAAAAAATCCCAATTT
>NW_024501360.1:0-1222 GCF_017590055.1 Onychostruthus taczanowskii
TCTGTGGGGCAGGCCCCTCCATGGGGCCCGAAGCGCAGGCGCCCCCGCCCCTCCCGCAGGAATGTGTCACCTCGCGGGGACACTTTGTCACCGCGGCCGTGACAAAGTGGAGCCGTGTCCGGGACAGCCGCCAGACCCCCCCGGCCCCACAGCGGCCCCACGGCGGCCCCACGGCGGCGCGAGATAACGCCCCCCCCGTGTCCCGATATAGCCGCGACACGGACGGGCTGTCAGCACCCCGCGGCGCGGGGACATTGGCCAGAGACCCCCGCCCCACAGAATGCCCCAAACAGGGACCCCTGCCCCATAGCGCACGGGGGTCCGTGGGGTGCAGCCCCTCACCCTCCGCGTCCCCCCAGATCCCTCCATCCAACCCACCGGACCTACAGACTCCAGGTGAGGGCGACCGGGGGAATTGGGGTGGGGGGAAAATCGGGGTCTGTCCCCCTGCCCGTCCCCCCACAAGTGCCGCTGTCCCCATGGGGCAGATGGCGGACGCGGTGCTGGTGACACTGTGGGGTCAGGGATGACCTTGGGGGGTCACTCAATGACCACGGGGGTCCATGGAGGGTCTCTGGGCGGGCGAGGGTCCGTCCCCGTCCCCCCAGGTGACGCTGTCCCCAGCAAAGATGGCGGACGCGGTGCTGGTGACAATGACCAGGGGGGTTAGTTAATGACCACGGGGGGTCAATCAGTGGTCACGGGGGTCCCTCGAGGGTCTCTGGGCGGGCGAGGGTCCGTCCCTGTCCCCCCAGGTGACGCTGTCCCCAGCAAAGATGGCGGACGCGGTGCTGGTGACACTGCGGGGTCAGGGGGGTCAAGGATGACCACGGGGGTCAGTCAATGACCACGGGGGGTCAATCAGTGGTCACGGGGGTCCCTCGAGGGTCTCTGGGCGGGCGAGGGTCCGTCCCTGTCCCCCCAGGTGACGCTGTCCCCAGCAAAGATGGCGGACGCGGTGCTGGTGACACTGCGGGGCCCGGGATGACCGTGGGGGGGTCAGGGCTGACCGTGGGGGTCACTCAATAACCATGGGGGTCAATCAATGACCACTGGGGTCAATCAATGGCCTTGGGGGTCCCTCGAGGGTCTCTGGGCAGGCGAGGGTCCGTCCCCGTCCCCCCAGCTGACGCTGTCCCCAGCAAAGATGGCGGACGCGGTGCTGGTGACACTGCGGGGCCCGGGATGACCGTGGGGGGGTCGGGGCTGACCGAGGGGGCCA
>NW_024501360.1:2371-5511 GCF_017590055.1 Onychostruthus taczanowskii
GGGGGCACGGGGTCTGTGGGGTGCATGGGGCACATATGGGGCAGGGGCACGCTTTACTGTGGGGAGGGGGTCACATGGGGCGCATAGGGTGGGCTATGGGGCGCACGGGTGCTATGGGGGGCACAGAGGGTGGGCTATGGGGCGCACGGGTGCTATGGGGCGCACGGGGGTCCGTGGGGTGCAGCCCCTCACCCTCCGCGTCCCCCCAGATCCCTCCATCCAACCCACCGGACCTACAGACTCCAGGTGAGGGCGACCGGGGGAATTGGGGTGGGGGGAAAATCGGGGTCTGTCCCCCTGCCCGTCCCCCCACAAGTGCCAGTGTCCCCATGGGGCAGATGGCGGACGTGGTGCTGGTGACACCGTGGGGTCAGGGGGGTCAGGGCTGACCAGGGGGGGTCCATCAATGACCACGGGGGTCCCTCGAGGGTCTCTGGGCGGGTGAGGGTCCATCCCGTCCCCCCAGGTGATGCTGTCCCCAGTAAAGATGGCGGACGCGGTGCTGGTGACACCGCGGGGTCCGGGATGACCGTGGGGGTCAGTCAATGACCACGGGGGGTCAATCAATGGCCACGGGGGTCAATCAATGACCACGGGGGTCCACGGAGGGTCTCTGGGCGGGCGAGGGTCCGTCCCCATCCCCCCAGGTGACGCTGTCCCCAGCAAAGATGGCGGACGCGGTGCTGGTGACACCGCGGGGTCCGGGATGACCGTGGGGGGGTCAGGGCTGACCGTGGGGGTCAATCAATGGCCTTGGGGATCAATAATGACCACGGGGGTCCATGGAGGGTCTCTGGGCGGGCGAGGGTCCATCCCTGTCCCCCCAGGTGACGCTGTCCCCAGCAAAGATGGCGGACGCGGTGCTGGTGACACCGCGGGGTCAGGGATGACCTTGGGGGTCAATCAATGGCCAAGGGGGGTCAATCAATGGTCATGGGGGTCAATAACGACCATGGGGGTCCATGGAGGGTCTCTGGGCGGGCGAGGGTCCGTCCCCGTCCCCCCAGGTGACGCTGTCCCCAGGAAAGATGGCGGACGCGGTGCTGGTGACATTGTGGGGTCAGGGGGGTCAAGGATGACCACGGGGGTCAATCAATGACCACGGGGGTCACTCAATGACCATGGGGGGTCAATCAATGGCCACGGGGGTCACTCAATGGCCTTGGGGGTCCATCAATGACCACGGGGGTCCCCAGCAAAGATGGCGGACGCGGTGCTGGCGGCTCTGGGCGCGGCGGCGCCGTTCCTGCGGCCGGGCGAGCGCGAGCGCCTGGCGGCCACCACGCGTCCCTTCGACCCCCGCGCCGAGTGCTTCGTCCCCCACCCGGGACACGAGTTCGTGAGGGGCCGCGTGCTGGAGAGACAGGGGGGGAGCGTCACCGTGGAGACCGAGCTGGGAGAGGTGACGCCCTCCGCCCACCCCCGGTGACCCCCCCCATACCCGGTGCCCCCCAGACGGTGACGGTCAAGGAGGGGGACGTGCACCAGCAGAACCCCCCCAAGTTTGACAAGATGGAGGACATGGCCATGCTGACGTTCCTGCACGAGCCCGCCGTGCTCTTCAACCTCAAGGAGCGCTACGCGGCCTGGATGATCTACGTGAGACCCCCCACCCCTGGGGTGTGGGGGGGACCCCAAAAATGGGGTGGGGGGCACCGGGAGGATCCTGCCTCAAAGCTTGGGGGGGGCTGGAACCATGAGGGAGCACCTGGGGGACACCTGGAATCTTGGGGGGGTGGTCTGGAGGAGCCAGTGTGGTGACTGGAACTTGGTGGGCTCTTCCAGATCGCTTTGGGCCACCTGGATTCCAAAATCTTGGGGGGCCTGAGTCCCCCAGACCCAAAATGTCCCATTCCCAGCCCCCCCAATGTCCCATCTTGGAGGGTCTGAGTCCCCCAGACCCAAAATGCCCCATTCCCAGCCCCCCCAATGTCCCATCTTGGAGGGTCTGAGTCCCCCAGACCCAAAATGTCCCATTCCCAGCCCCCCCCAATGTCCCATCTTGGAGGGTCTGGTCCCCCAGACCCAAAATGTCCCATTCCCAGCCCCCCCAATGTCCCATCTCCAGCTACCCTGGACCCCCCAAAATCCCCACAGCACCCCTTCCCACGCCCCTTGTCCCCTCTCGTGGGGGGGTGTCCCCCACCCAGGGTGTGTCACCCCCCTGAGCCCCCCGTTTGTCCCCCCCAGACCTACTCGGGGCTGTTCTGTGTCACCGTGAACCCCTACAAGTGGCTCCCGGTCTACGACCCCCAAGTGGTGGCCGCCTACCGGGGCAAAAAGCGCAACGAGGTGCCGCCCCACATCTTCTCCATCTCCGACAACGCCTACCAGTACATGCTGACAGGTGGGACCCCCCAAAAAAACCGGCCCGGGGACACCTGGGGCTCACCTGGGCACGAGGGGACGTGCAAGGCCTCCTGTGGTTCCTCCCAGTTTTGGTCCATCTCAGCTGGGAGGATGAGGAACCCCAATATCTTCACCTTGGTCCCACCTGGGAGGGTGGGGAACCCCAATATCTTCCTCACCTTGGTCCCACCTGGGAGGGTGGAGAACCCCAACATCTCCCTCACCTCGGTTCTACCTGGGAGGGTGGGGAACCCCAACATCTCCCTCACCTCTGTCCCACCTGGGAGGGTGGGGAACCCCAACATCTCCCTCACCTCTGTCCCACCTGGGAGGGTGGGGAACCCCAACATCTCCCTCACCTCGGTTCTACCTGGGAGGGTGGGGAACCCCAACATCTCCCTCACCTCTGTCCCACCTGGGAGGGTGGAGAACCCCAACATCTCCCTCACCTGGGAGGGTGGGGAACCCCAACATCTCCCTCACCTCGGTCCCACCTGGGAAGGTGGGGAACCCCAACATCTCCCTCACCTCTGTCCCACCTGGGGAGGTGGGGAACCCCAACATCTCCCTCACCTCTGTCCCACCTGGGGAGGTGGGGAACCCCAACATCTCCCTCACCTCTGTCCCACCTGGGGAGGTGGGGAACCCCAACATCTCCCTCACCTCGGTCCCACCTGGGAGGGTGGGGAACCCCAACATCTCCCTCACCTCTGTCCCACCTGGGGAGGTGGGGAACCCCAACATCTCCCTCACCTCGGTCCCACCTGGGAGGGTGGGGAACCCCAACATCT
>NW_024501360.1:8161-9446 GCF_017590055.1 Onychostruthus taczanowskii
CCCAACATCTCCCTCACCTTGGCCCCACCTGGGAGGGTGGGGAACCCCAACATCTCCCTCACCTCGGTTCTACCTGGGGGGGGGGGGAACACCTCGGTGGCAGGTGGGAGGCGGCAGCACCCTCACCTCGGTCCCACCTGGGAGGGTGGGGAACCCCAACATCTCCCTCACCTCTGTCCCACCTGGGGAGGTGGGGAACCCCAACATCTCCCTCACCTCTGTCCCACCTGGGAGGGTGGGGAACCCCAACATCTCCCTCACCTCAGTCCCACCTGGCAGGGTGGAGAACCCCAACATCTCCCTCACCTCGGTCCCACCTGGGAGGGTGGGGAACCCCAACATCTTCACCTCAGTCCCACCTGGGAGGGTGGGGAACCCCAGCCACACCTCAAGACCACCCAGTTTCTCCCCCCAACCTCCCCTGGTACTCACCTGGGAGGCTGGAGACCCCCAAGACCCTCAAATATCTCCCGTCACCTTCATCCTCACCTGAGGGGGTTGGAGAACCCCAGACCCCAAACTTCTCCCGAACTTTGTCCCACCTGACCTGCTCCTCACCTGGGGGGGGTTGGAGAACCCCAAACCCCAGACCCTCAACATCTCCCCATCCTCATCCCATCTGACCCGCTCCTCACCTGCGGAGGGCTAAAGACCCCCCAGACCCCTCCTCACCCCCTGACCCAGCTCTCTCCTTCCACAGACCGTGAGAACCAATCCATCCTCATCACGTGAGTCCCCAACCCTGACGCTGCCCCACAGGTGTGGGGTGGGCCCAGGTGCCCCCCAGGACCCCTCAGTGACCCCCTGGTGACGGCCTTGCCCCCACAGCGGCGAATCGGGGGCGGGGAAAACGGTGAACACCAAACGCGTCATCCAATACTTCGCCAGCATCGCCGCCATCGGCGACCGCAAGAAGGAGGCGGCCAACAGCAGCAAGGTAGGGCGGGGCCCGGCCACGCCCCCCTCGGGGTGGGGAGGGTCCCCTGGGTGTGTCCCCACCTGCGGTGTCACCCCCACCCCAGGGCACCCTGGAGGATCAAATCATCCAGGCCAACCCCGCGCTCGAGGCCTTCGGCAACGCCAAGACCGTGCGCAACGACAACTCCTCGCGATTCGTGAGTGGGGCGGGGCCTGTGGGGCGGGGCCTGTGGGGCGGGGCCTGGGCTGTGGCTCACACCCATGGGGTGGGGTCCATGGGTGGGTTCCATGGGGCAGGGTCCACTGGGTGGGGCCTGTGGGGCAGGTCCTATGGGGGGCAGTCTGTATGGGGTGGGGCACGTAGATG
>NW_024501360.1:10259-32363 GCF_017590055.1 Onychostruthus taczanowskii
GTAGATGGGGTGGGGTCCGTGGGTGGGGCCGATGGGGTGGGGTCTATGGGTGGGGTCTCTGGGGTCTGGTCCATGGGCCATGGCCTATGGCCCTCCTCAACCCTCTCCCACCACCCTTCCAGGGGAAATTCATCCGGATCCACTTCGGGGCCACCGGGAAGTTGGCGTCGGCTGACATCGAGACCTGTGAGTGGCCACAGGCTGGTGGGAGCGGGGCTTGGCCACTGTCCCACCTGTGTCCGTGTGTCCAGAGCCCTCCTCGTCCCTCTGTCCACTTCCTCATCCTTCCATCTCTTCATGTCTCCATCCAGCCCTCCTGCCCTCCAACTGTCTGTCTGTCTTCCTGGTTGGTGGATCCATGAGTTGTCCATCCCTCCGTCCATCTCCTCATCCCTCCATTCCTCACGTCTCCCTCCCTCCCCATGTCCACCCTTTGTCCATGGCTGGCAGATCCATGAGCTCTTGTCCATCCCTCCATCTCCTCATCCCATCATTCCCATCTCCCCATCCATCCATCCATGGATCCATCCATCCATCCATCCATCCATCCATCCATCCATCCGTTCATCCCTCCATCCCTCTCCATGGTTGATAGATCCATTGAGCAGGTGTCCTGCCCTGTTGTCCATCCCTCCATCTCCTCATCCCACCATTCCCATCTCCATTCCCATCTCCTCATCCATCCATCCATGGATCCATCCATGGATCCATCCATGGATCCATCCATCCATCCACATGTTCATCCCTCCATCCCTCTCCATGGTTGATAGATCCAATGAGCAGGTGTCCTGCCCTGTTGTCCATCCCTCCATCTCCTCATCCCACCATTCCCATCTCCTCATCCATCCATCCATGGATCCATCCATGGATCCATCCATCCATGGATCCATCCATCCACATGTTCATCCCTCCATCCCTCTCCATGGTTGATAGATCCATTGAGCAGGTGTCCTGCCCTGCTGTCCATCCCTCCATCTCCTCATCCCACCATTCCCATCTCCTCATCCATCCATCCATGGATCCATCCATCCCTCCTCCATCCACATGTTCATCCCTCCATCCCTCTCCATAGTCGATAGATCCAATGAGCTGGTGTCCTGTCCTGCTGTCCTTCTCCTCATCCCACCAGCCATCTGACCCTCCATCTCCTCACCTTTCCATCTCCTCATGTCTCCATCCAATTTGTCATTTATCCATCCATCTCTTCACCCATCCACATGTCCATGCCTCCACCATCTCTCCATATCTCTGTCCCTCTCCTCATCCCACCACTCCCTCTCCATCCCTCTCCTCATCCCACCTTCTCCCCATCCACCCTCCCAGACCTCCTGGAGAAGTCCCGTGTCATCTTCCAGCTGAAGGCGGAGCGGAATTACCACATCTTCTACCAGATCCTCTCCAACAAGAAGCCAGAGCTGCTGGGTGAGCTGGGCCACCACCGTGGCCTCGGGGCTTCTCCTTCCCCCCTCCTCCCAAAATTTGGGGTGGTCTGGGGAGACTGGGAATGCTCAGTGCTGCCTCCATCCCACACCAGAGATGCTGCTGGTCACCTCCAACCCCTACGACTACGGTTACGTGTCCCAGGGCGAGGTGTCCGTGGCTTCCATCGACGACGCCGAGGAGCTGTTGGCAACCGACGTGAGTGGGGATGGGTGGAGGGAGGGATGAGTCCATGGATGGACGGATGGATGGATGGATGGATGGATGGATGGATGGATGGATGGATGAGTCCATGGATGGATGGATGAGTCCATGGATCAATGAGTCCTTAGAAGGAGCGATGGATGGATGGATGGATGGATGGATGGATGGATGGATGAGTCCTCAGATGGATCCATGAATATAAATGTCCTCAAATGGGTGGATGAGTCCATGGATTAATGGATTAAGTCCTCAAATGGATTGATGGAAGAATCTATGGACAGGTGAATCCTCAGATGGATGGATGGATGGATAGACGAGTGCAAGGTTGTATGGATGAAGTTCTGAAATGGATGGATGGATGGATGGATGGATGGATGGATGGATGGATGAGTCCACGGATGGATGGATCCAGGATTAATGAGTCCTGAGGTGGACAAATGAACCCAGGGATGAATGAACAAGTCCATGCACAAGTCTTTCAAGTGGACAAGCCCATGTCTGGACATGTCCTCATTAGCTGGTCAGGCTAATGAGTGGGAAGGACAGTGGGAGGTACCCTCAGGTGCTGACCATCACAGGTGGTGACCAGCAGAGGCCATGCCCTCACCTGGCCCCTCCCTCACCTCCTCCACCCCTCCCAGAGCGCCTTTGACGTCCTGGGCTTCACGGCCGAGGAGAAGGCCGGCGTCTACAAGCTGACGGGAGCCATCATGCACTTTGGCAACATGAAGTTCAAGCAGAAGCAGCGGGAGGAGCAGGCGGAGCCAGACGGCACCGAAGGCGGGTCGGGGCGAGGGGTTGACGGGTCAGGGAGGGGTCACCAGGTGAGGTGGCACCTGACCAGGTGTGTCCTGCTCCACAGATGCCGACAAGTCCGCCTACCTGATGGGGCTGAACTCGGCCGACCTGCTCAAGGGCTTGTGTCACCCACGTGTCAAGGTGGGCAACGAGTACGTCACCAAGGGGCAGAGCGTCCAGCAGGTCTACTACTCCATCGGGGCCTTGGCCAAGGCTGTCTACGAGAAGATGTTCAACTGGATGGTGGTGAGGATCAACAACTCGCTGGACACCAAGCAGCCGCGGCAGTACTTCATCGGCGTCCTGGACATCGCTGGCTTTGAGATCTTTGATGTGAGGCTCGAGGCGGGGCAGTGGTGTTGGGCCTTGGAGGGATGGCATTGAGCCAGCTGGGCGTTGAGGGGGTCTCCTGCAGCTTCATGGTGACCTTGGGTGGGAATTTGGGTCTTTGTGTTGATGCCATTGAGTGTTGCGTTGACCTCATTGATCCCATTGACTCCTTTAGGTGTTGAGTTGACCCTCTTGACCCCACTGGTTGTTGTTTTGAACCCTTTGGGTCTCAGGCTGACACCGTTGATCTCATTGGATGTTCTGCTGACCCTATTGGGTGTTGAGTTGACCCTCTTGACCCCACTGGGTGTTGTTTTGAACCCTTTGGGTCTCAGGCTGACACCGTTGATCTCATTGGATGTTCTGCTGACCCTATTGGGTGTTGAGTTGACCCTCTTGACCCCACTGGGTGTTGTTTTGAACCCTTTGGGTCTCAGGCTGACACCGTTGATCTCATTGGATGTTCTGCTGACCCTATTGGGGGTTGAGTTGACCCTCTTGACCCCACGGGGTGTTGTTTTCAACCCTTTGGGTCTCAGGCTGACACCGTTGATCTCCTTGGATGTTCTGCTGACCCTATTGGGGGTTGAGTTGACCCTCTTGACCCCACGGGGTGTTGTTTTCAACCCTTTGGGTCTCAGGCTGACACCGTTGATCTCCTTGGATGTTCTGCTGACCCTATTGGGTGTTGAGTCGTACCCGTTGACTCCCACTGGGTATCACTTTAACCCTGGTGGACGTTGAGTTGACCCCATGGATCCCGTTCAACATTGCCTTCATCCCACTGGGTGTCAGATTGACCCTGTCCATCCCATTGGGCATCCCTGTGACCCCACTGGCTGTTCAGTTGGCCCTGTTGACACTATTGAGCCCTGAGTGTTGCGTTGACCCCATTCACTCCGTCGGCCCTGTTGGGTGTTGAGTTTGCCCTGTTGGTGTTGAGTTGACCCCGTGGACTCCATCACCCCTCTCTCCCTCTCTCTCCCTCTCCTCCCCCAGTTCAACAGCTTCGAGCAGCTCTGCATCAACTTCACCAACGAGAAGCTGCAGCAGTTCTTCAACCACCGCATGTTCGTGCTGGAGCAGGAGGAGTACAAGAAGGAGGGCATCGAGTGGGAGTTCATCGACTTTGGCATGGACCTGCAGGCCTGCATCGACCTCATCGAGAAGGTGCCACCTCCCCCGGGACCTCCAGGGGCTGAGGGAGGGGGGTCCATGCAGTCAGAGCCCCTCAGGTGCCCTAGGAGCGGCTTTTGGGTTGTCCCTCCTGGCCAACAAGGTGTGCTTGCCCACAGCCCATGGGGATCATGTCCATCCTGGAGGAGGAGTGCATGTTCCCCAAGGCCTCGGACATGACCTTCAAGTCCAAACTCTACGACAACCACCTGGGCAAGTCGGCCAACTTCGGGAAGCCACGAAACGTCAAGGGCAAGTCCGAGGCCCACTTCTCGCTCACCCACTACGCCGGCACCGTGGACTACAACATCCTGGGCTGGCTGGAGAAGAACAAGGACCCCCTCAACGAGACGGTGGTGGGGCTCTACCAGAAATCTGCCCTCAAGCTCTTGGCCCATCTCTTCTCCAACTATGCCGGGGCAGACTCTGGTGGGTGATGGAGGAGTGAAGAAGACAGCTCCCACGGGAGTTGTCCTTGTTCCTACCTCATCCCACCGCTCCTCCACAGGCGGTGACAGCGGGAAGGGGAAAGGAGCCAAGAAGAAAGGTTCCTCCTTCCAGACAGTCTCAGCCCTGCACCGGGTGAGGAACGCGCACCGGATGTGCTGCGGGGCAGGGGGAGAACAGCCCCTGGTGTAGAGGGTGGTCCCACCACCCCCCAGCCCCTCCCCTGCTCTGCCATTGGTCACCCTCCCCTCTTGTCTCCAGGAGAACCTCAACAAGCTGATGGCCAACCTCAAGACCACCCACCCCCACTTCGTCCGCTGCCTCGTCCCGAACGAGCGGAAGGAGCCGGGTGAGCTGAGGGTGAGGATGGCAGGTTGGGGCGTGGGCGTGGCTCGTGGTTGACCCCTCACCTGTCTCCCCTCCAGGTGTGATGGACAACGCCCTGGTCATGCACCAGCTCCGCTGCAACGGGGTCCTGGAGGGAATCCGCATCTGCCGCAAGGGCTTCCCCAACCGCATCCTCTACGGGGACTTCCGCCAGCGGTGGGGACACCAGACGGGTTTGGGGAGGGGGGACGACCCCACTGGGGCTGAACTCAGGGGTCGTGTCCTCTCTGGCCCCCAGGTACCGCATCCTGAACCCTGCGGCCATCCCCGAGGGGCAGTTCATCGACAGCCGTAAGGGCGCCGAGAAGCTCCTGGGCTCCATCGACATCGACCACAACCAGTACAAGTTTGGGCACACCAAGGTGAGGCCATGTGGTCCCTGTGGTCCCACCATCCCTCGGGTGTGGTGGACCCCATGGTCCCGCCATTCACTTGTCCATCTGTCCCTCCCTATGTCCATCTGCTCCTTCTGGACCCCTACCCCATCCTTCCACCCACCACAACCCAGTATGATCCCACTGGGTGAGATCTTGTGGTCCCTGTTCCCTTGGTCCCACCATCCGAGGTGTACATGGACCTCGTGGTCTCATGATCCCCGTGTCCATCTGTCCATCAACATGTCTATCTGTCCATCTACCCAGACACCACCCCATAATTCCACCCACCACAATCCCTTTGGATCCTGTGGTCTCTGTTCCTCGTGGTCTCACCATCCGAAGTGGACACGGACCTCATGGTCCCACCACCTTCTCCCCACCTCCTCCCTCCCCTCAGGTGTTCTTCAAGGCAGGGCTCCTGGGCCAGCTGGAGGAGATGCGGGACGAGCGCCTGTCCCGCATCATCACCCGCATCCAGGCGCGGGCGCGGGGGCAGCTCATGCGCATCGAGTTCAAGAAGATCGTGGAGCGCCGGTGAGACAGGGGTGGGCCTTCTGCTCACCTGGTCACCTGGCTGGGGATGTGGTGGCACCTGTGTCCTCCTCCTCGCAGGGACGCGCTGCTGGTGATCCAGTGGAACCTCCGGGCCTTCATGGGGGTGAAGAACTGGCCGTGGATGAAGCTCTACTTCAAGATCAAACCCTTGCTGAAGAGCGCGGAGACGGAGAAGGAGATGCAGGTGGGAAGGGTGGGAAGGGCAGGTGGGACCACTGATGGTCTGGGGGGTGTTGGATGAGGGTCTTTGACCCACTCGGGGTCTCCTGGAGCAGAACATGAAGGAGGAGTACGGGCGGCTGAAGGACGCCCTGGAGAAGTCGGAATCGCGGCGGAAGGAGCTGGAGGAGAAGATGGTCTCCATGCTGCAGGAGAAGAATGACCTCCAGCTCCAAGTGCAGGCTGTGAGTCTGATCACCCCAAAACCACGTCACAGGTGTGACCACCACCCCCACCAAACCCTGGAGCAATCCTGCTTCACTTGCCACCTCACCCCCCAACAGGAACAGGACAACCTGAACGACGCCGAGGAGCGCTGTGACCAGCTGATCAAGAACAAGATCCAGCTGGAGGCCAAGGTGAAGGAGCTAACAGAACGGCTGGAGGACGAGGAGGAGATGAACGCCGAGCTGACAGCCAAGAAGAGGAAGCTGGAGGACGAGTGCTCGGAGCTGAAGAAGGACATTGATGACCTGGAGCTGACCCTGGCTAAGGTGGAGAAGGAGAAACATGCGACTGAGAACAAGGTGAGGATGGGGAGAGGCCTTGGCCTCAAAGTGAGGGGATTTGAGTCTGAGACATAAAACTGGTTGGGTTAGGTTGAGATGATCAAGGATGGTTGAGGTGAGTTGAGAAGACATGAGGTATTGGTTGGAGTTGAGGACACCCAAGGCTGGGTGGGATCTGTTAGCTTGGGTTGAGGAGACTCAAGGCAGGTTGGGAAGATGCTGGTTGGGTTGGCTCATTGAGAAGACCTAAAGTCCTTTGGGTTCTCCTGCATTGAAACAACCTCTTTGGCTGAGGTGAACATCAACCTCCCCCAACTCTGCCCCACCCCGGCACTGAGCTGGAGGCTGGACACTTCTCCCACAGGTCAAAAACTTGACGGAGGAGATGGCGGGGCTGGACGAGACCATCGCCAAGCTGACCAAGGAGAAGAAGGCTCTGCAGGAGTCCCACCAGCAGACGCTGGATGACCTGCAGGCTGAGGAAGACAAGGTCAACACCTTGACTAAGGGCAAAGTCAAGCTGGAACAGCAAGTGGATGATGTGAGTGTGGCTGGTCCCACCCCAGGCCCTGCTGAGGAACTTCTGGGGCAAAGATGAGCAAAACTTGAGGTTTCTCCCCATTCCTGTGCTCCTGCACAGCTTGAAGGCTCCCTGGAGCAGGAGAAGAAGATCCGGATGGACCTGGAACGGGCCAAGAGAAAACTGGAAGGTGACCTGAAGCTGACCCAGGAGAACATAATGGATCTGGAGAACGACAAGCAGCAGCTGGAGGAGAAGCTCAAGAAGTGAGGCTGGATCCCCCTGCCGTGTGAGGTCCAGTTGAGGGTCACAGGTGAGGCCTCACTTGCCCCCACCTTCCACAGGAAGGAGTTTGAGATCCACCAGCAGAACAGCAGGATCGAGGACGAGCAGGCGCTGGCTCTGCAGCTCCAGAAGAAGCTGAAGGAGCTACAGGTGGGGAGGAAGCTGCTTGGGTTGGACTGGAGACTCTCCAGGTGGTTGGGTTGAGTTGAAGAGTAACTTGATGGTTGAGTTGGAGAGTCTCAAGGCAGTTGGGCTGAGTAGAAGAGGCTCCACTGGTTTGGCTGGGCTGGTGTAGGTTGGGTTGAAGAGTCCCTGGCTGGTTGGGCTGGGCTGAGTCTCCAGCAGATTGGGTTGACCTGAACCGTTTCCAGTTGTTGAATTGCGTTGAGTGGAAGGGTTGAGTGGATCCCATCCTGCCTCTCACCTCCCTCTTGGTGCACAGGCGCGGATCGAGGAGCTGGAGGAGGAGCTGGAGGCGGAGCGGACGGGCCGGGCCAAGGTGGAGAAGCAGCGCTCGGAGCTGTCGCGGGAGCTGGAGGAGCTCAGCGAGCGGCTGGAGGAGGCCGGCGGTGCCACCTCGGCGCAGCTGGAGCTCAACAAGAAGCGCGAGGCGGAATTCCAGAAGCTGCGGCGGGACCTGGAGGAGGCCACGCTGCAGCACGAGGCCACGGCGGCCGCGCTGAGGAAGAAACACGCCGACAGCGTGGCCGAGCTGGGCGAGCAGCTGGACAACCTCCAGCGCGTCAAGCAGAAGCTGGAGAAGGAGAAGAGCGAGCTCAAGCTGGAGCTGGATGACCTCAGCGCCAACGTGGAGCAGCTGATCAAGTCTAAGGTAGGAAGAGGTTGAGATGGGCAGCAGGGAATCATGGGATGGTGTGGGACAGGACCACAGGGATCATCCAGTTCCATCAACCCTTAGGGAGGGACACCTTCCACTAGACCAGGCTGGGTTGGGTTAAGTTGGGCTGAAGAAATCTCCAACTGATTGAGTTGGGTTGAGTGTACACCTTGTTGGGTTGAGTTGCGTTGAAGAAACTTCAGCTGGTTGGGCTGGAGAGTCTCCAACTGGTTGAGTTGGGTTGAGTGTCCATGTCGTTGGGTTGAGTTGCGTTGGAGAACCTTCAGCTGGGTGGGCTGAAGAGTCTCCAACTGGTTGAGCTGGGTTGAGCGTCCACGTCTTTGGGTTGAGTTGCATTGGAGAACCTTCAGCTGGTTGAGCTGAAGAGTCTCCAGCTGGTTGAGTTGGGTTGAGTGTCCATGTCGTTGGGTTGAGTTGCGTTGGAGAACCTTCAGCTGGGTGGGCTGAAGAGTCTCCAACTGGTTGAGCTGGGTTGAGCGTCCACGTCTTTGGGTTGAGTTGCATTGGAGAACCTTCAGCTGGTTGAGCTGAAGAGTCTCCAGCTGGTTGAGTTGGGTTGAGTGTCCATGTCGTTGGGTTGAGTTGCGTTGGAGAACCTTCAGCTGGGTGGGCTGAAGAGTCTCCAACTGGTTGAGCTGGGTTGAGCGTCCACGTCTTTGGGTTGAGTTGCATTGGAGAACCTTCAGCTGGTTGAGCTGAAGAGTCTCCAGCTGGTTGAGTTGGGTTGAGTGTCCATGTCGTTGGGTTGAGTTGCGTTGGAGAACCTTCAGCTGGGTGGGCTGAAGAGTCTCCAACTGGTTGAGCTGGGTTGAGTGTCCAAGTCGTTGGGTTGAGTTGCGTTGAAGAACCTTCAGCTGGTTGGGCTGAAGAGTCTCCAACTGGTTGAGCTGGGTTGAGTGTCCACGTCTTTGGGTTGAGTTGCATTGGAGAACCTTCAGCTGGTTGAGCTGAAGAGTCTCCAACTGGTTGAGCTGGGTTGAGTGTCCACGTCTTTGGGTTGAGTTGCATTGGAGAACCTTCAGCTGGTTGAGCTGAAGAGTCTTCACATGGCTGAGTTGACCTGAGTTGGGTTGAAATGAAGACTCTCCACGTGGTTGGGATGAGTGCACAGTTGGGTGGACCCCCCCCAGGGACACCTTCCACCAGACCAGGTGGCTCCAAGCCCCATCCACCCTGGCCCTGGACACCTCCAGCCATGGGGCATGTCCACTCCACCACAGCCTCCAGCCCCACCCTTCCTCTGTCCCCTCCCTGCAGGTGGCCATGGAGAAGGTGTCACGCTCCATGGAGGACCAGGCTGCCGAGCACTTGGCGAAGCTGGAGGAGACCCAACGCGTCCTCAACGACGCCAACACCCAGCGGGCCAAACTGCAGACGGAGAACGGTGGGAGCTGACCCAGGGCTGCCCCACCCCCTGCCCCACAGCTGCGCCCCCATCCCCCACCCCACCTTAGCCCCATCCCCCAGCTGAAGCCCCACCCACCCGTGCAGGTGAGCTGTCGCGGCAGCTGGAGGAGAAGGAGGCGCTGGTGTCCCAGCTGACCCGTGGGAAGGTGTCCTACACCCAGCAGCTGGAGGACCTGCGGAGGCAGCTGGAGGAGGAGATGAAGGTGGGATCCAGTAGGGGCTGAGAAGACCTGGGGGGGGTCAAAGTGGGTCACAGGTGTCCTTCACCCTTGTGGTCACTGGTTCAGGATGGTTGGGTTGGGTTGGGTTGGGTGGGTCCACATACAGGCAGTTCCACCATAGAAGGTCCAGGGTGGGCTGAGTTGGTCTGGAGGGGTCTGAGTTGATCTATGTAATGTCCAAGGAAGTTTGGATTGGCCTGGAGTAGGTTGGGTTAGCCTACGGAAGGTCTTATTGCATTGAGATGATGAAGACCAGCTCCTGCTGAGCTGGAGACCCCAAGAGAACCCAAGCTGACCAGGATCCAATGGTACCACCTTCTCCTGAAGGTGTAAGGAATATTGGGTTGATCTGGAAGAGGATGGGTTGGTCTGCAGAAGGTCTGAGGAAGGTTGGGTTGGTCTAAATAGGGTCCAAGGAAAGCTGGGTTGGGTTGGTCTGGAGAAGGTTGGCTTGATCTACAGAAGGTCTGGTTGGGTTGTGGTGATGAAGCCCAGCTCTTGCTGAGCCAGAGAAACCCAAGAGGACTCCAGGTGACTTGGACCCAAAAATGCCACCTTCTCCTCACCAGGCCAAGAACGCGCTGGCGCACGCGCTGCAGTCGGCCCGGCACGATGGGGACCTTCTGCGGGAGCAGTACGAGGAGGAGACCGAGGCCAAGGCCGAGCTCCAGCGCTCGCTCTCCAAGGCCAACTCCGAGGTGGCCCAGTGGAGGACCAAGTATGAGACGGATGCCATCCAACGCACCGAGGAGCTGGAGGAGGCCAAGTGAGTCATCACCCCATGGGTGGAGCTTCTGTGGGGTCAGGGGTGGAAATCACCCTTGGGAGAATGTTCTGGAGGTTTTTGGAGGAGGCCAAGTGAGTTATCACCCCATGGGTGGAGCTTCTGTGGGGTCAGGGGTGGAGACCATCCACTGGAGAAGGTTTCGGGGGTTTTAGAGGTTAAATCACTTCCTCATGGGTGGAGCTCCTGTGGGGTCAGAGGGGTGGAGACCACCCGCTGGAGAAGGTTCTGGAGGAGGGTGCGGTCAGGGGTGGAAATCATCCTTGGGAGAATGTTCTGGAGAAGGTTTTTGGAGGAGGCCAAGTGAGTCATCACCCCATGGGTGGAGCTTCTGTGGGGTCAGGGGTGGAGACCATCCACTGGAGAAGGTTTCGGGGGTTTTAGAGGTTAAGTCCCTTCCTCATGGGTGGAGCTCCTTTGGGGTCAGAGGGGTGGAAACCATCCGCTGGAGAAGGTTCTGGAGGAGGCCAAGTGGGCCATTGCCCCATGGGTGGAGCTTCTGTGGGGTGAGGCGTGGAAATCACCCTTGGGAGAATGTTCTGGAGAAGGGTTTTGGAGGAGGCCAAGTGAGCCATTGCCCCATGGGTGGAGCTTCTGTGGGGGGAGGCGTGGAAATCACCCTTGGGAGACTGTTCTGGAGGTTTTTGGAGGAGGCCAAGTGAGCCATTGCCCCATGGGTGGAGCTTCTGTGGGGGGAGGCGTGGAAATCACCCTTGGGAGACTGTTCTGGAGGTTTTTGGAGGAGGCCAAGTGAGCCATTGCCCCATGGGTGGAGCTTCTGTGGGGGGAGGCGTGGAAATCACCCTTGGGAGACTGTTCTGGAGGTTTTTGGAGGAGGCCAAGTGAGCCATTGCCCCATGGGTGGAGTTTCTGAGGGGTCAGGGGTGGAAATCACCCTTGGGAGAATGTTCTGGAGAAGGTTTTTGGAGCAGGCCAAGTGAGTCATCACCCCATGGGTGGAGCTTCTGTGGGGTCAGGGGTGGAGACCATCCACTGGAGAAGGTTTCGGGGGTTTTAGAGGTTAAGTCCCTTCCTCATGGGTGGAGCTCCTGTGGGGTCAGAGGGGTGGAGACCACCCGCTGGAGAAGGTTCTGGAGGAGACCAAGTGAGTCTTGCCCCATAGATGGAGATTCTGTGGGGCTGGGGAGGTGGAAACCACTGGAAAATGTTCTGGAAAAGGTTTTAGAGGTTGAGGCACCTCCCTATGGATGTAGCTCCTGTGGGGTCAGGGTGGAGAGGAGAAGTTCCTGAAGAAGGTTCTGGAGGAGGTAGAGTGACCTGGAGATGGTAGAGGAGATGCAGAGAAGAACCTTGGCCAGTGGCTGGGTGGGAGAAGGTTCAAGTGGCCCCACCTGGCCCACGGGTGACCCCAGCTGGTCCCTGGGGCAGGAAGAAGCTGGCGCAGCGGCTGCAGGAGGCCGAGGAGGCCGTGGAGGCCGTCAACGCCAAATGCTCCTCTCTGGAGAAGACCAAGCACCGGCTGCAGAACGAGATCGAGGACCTGATGGCCGATGTGGAGCGGTCGAACGCGGCTGCCGCTGCCCTGGACAAGAAGCAGAGGAACTTTGACAAGGTGGGCAGGCGTGGCAGGTTGGGGGCGGCTGGGCGGGGGCCAGGTGGCTGTGGGGTGACACCTGGCTGTCCCCAGGTGTTGGCCGAGTGGAAGCAGAAGTACGAGGAGTCGCAGACGGAGCTGGAGGCGTCACAGAAGGAGGCCAGGGCCCTCAGCACTGACCTCTTCAAGCTGAGGAACATCTACGAGGAGTCCCTCGAGCACCTGGAGACCTTCAAGAGAGAGAACAAGAATCTCCAAGGTGACACCACGGGTCCCTCTGCCCACCTGGGCGTTCCCCGCCCATTCCCACGGGGTCTGACGGGGTCTCACCTGGGCAGAGGAGATCTCGGACCTCACGGAGCAGCTTGGCGCTGGCAACAAATCCATCCACGAGCTGGAGAAGGTCCGGAAACAGCTGGATGCCGAGAAGCTGGAGCTCCAAGCTGCTCTGGAAGAGGCTGAGGTGGTTTAAGCCCTGTCCCACCTGATCCCTGCGTTCTCCTGGTGGGACGTCCATCCTCTGCGGTGCTCAAGGTCCTCCCTGTCCTCCCCAGGCCTCCCTGGAGCATGAGGAGGGGAAGATCCTGAGGGCGCAGCTGGAGTTCAACCAGGTGAAGGCGGAGTACGAGCGGAAGCTGGGCGAGAAGGAGGAGGAGATGGAGCAGGTGAAGCGCAACCACCTGCGCGTGGTGGAGTCGCTCCAGACCTCGCTGGACGCCGAGACCCGGAGCCGCAACGAGGCCCTGAGGCTGAAGAAGAAGATGGAGGGTGACCTCAACGAGATGGAGATCCAGCTCAGCCACGCCAACCGCGGCGCCAACGAGGCCCAGAAGCAGGTCAAGGCTCTGCAGGGCTACCTGAAGGTACCTGTCCATGTGGCGTGGAGAGGCAGGAGGTGTCTGAAGGTACCGCAGGGACATGGAGGTGTAGGAGGTACCTGAAGGTACCTGTCCAACAGGATATGGAGGTCCCACCTCAAGGTGTCACAGGGACATGGAGGTGCAGGAGGTACCTGAAGGTACCTGTCCATCTGGCGTGGAGTGGTAGAACATGCCTGAAGGTTCCACGGGGACATGGAGGTGTAGGAGGTACCTGAAGGTACCTGTCCATGTGACGTGGAGAGGCAGGAGGTGCCTGAAGGTTCCACAGGGACATGGAGGTGCAGGAGGTACCTGAAGGTACCTGTCCAACAGGATATGGAGGTCCCACCTCAAGGTGTCACAGGGACGTTGGGGTGTAGGAGGTACCTGAAGGTACCTGTCCATGTGATGTGGAGGTGCAGGAGGTACCTGAAGGTTCCACGGGGACATGGAGGTGCAGGAGGTACCTGAAGGTACCTGTCCAACAGGATATGGAGGTCCCACCTCAAGGTGTCACAGGGACATTGGGGTGTAGGTGGTACCTGAAGGTACCTGTCCACAGGGACATTGAGGTATAAGATGCACCTCAAAGTAACAGAGGAATATTGGGGTATAGGAAGTACCAGAAGAAACCTGTCCATGGGGACCTTGGGGTGTTGGAAGTGCCACCCCCCAACAGGGGTGGTTCCTCTCCTCCCCACCAGCCCATGGTTGGGTGGACTCACCCCCCAGCTCCCCACCCCATGGCCGGGTGGACCCACCACCCCTTCCCACCACCCCGCAGGACACACAGCTGCAGCTGGATGACGCGGCAAGGGTCGGGGAGGACCTGAAGGAGAACGTGGCCATGGTGGAGCGCAGGAACACCCTGCTGCAGTCAGAGCTGGAGGAGCTCCGGGGCCTGGTGGAACAGACCGAGAGGGCCCGGAAACTGGCTGAGCAGGAGCTGATCGAGGCCAGCGAGAGGGTCCAGCTTCTCCACTCACAGGTGAGACCTCACCTGCCTGCCAGGAGAGGAGGGCACCTCCATCCAGGGATGCTCCAGCCCAGGAGAAACTCCTCTGATTGCTTGGCTGGGGAGATCAAGGTGGCTCAGGGCGGTACAGACCCAACATCCTCCCCTCCTCCTGAAAGGTTGGTCTGGAGGAGGTTGGGTTGGTCTAAAGAAGGTCCAAGGAGGGTTGGGTTTGGTTGGAGGAGGTTGAGTTGGTCTATGGAAGGTCTGGTTGGATTGGGGTGATGAAGACCAACTCTCACTGAGCTGGAGACCTCCAAGATGCCTCCAGTTAACCTTAACCCAAGAGTGCCACCTTCTCCTGAAGGTCTCAGGAGGGTTGGGTTGATCTGGAGGAGGTTGGCTTGACCCATGGAAGGTCCAAGGAACATTTGGTTGGTGTACAGAAGGGTGGTGTTAATTTCTGTGTTGTGCCACCAAGATCTCCAGAAGATCCTTCAACCTGCAGAGATAAGCAGGGGTCTGAAGGACAGGGCAGCACCCCAGGGAAAACTCCTGAGGCCCCATCCTGTCCCCCCAGAACACCAGCCTCATCAACCAGAAGAAGAAGATGGAGGGTGACATCTCCCAGCTGCAGGCAGAGGTGGAAGAGGCCGTCCAGGAGTGCCGGAATGCCGAGGAGAAGGCCAAAAAGGCCATCACTGACGTGAGTGTCGCGGCGGGGCCATCACCGGGGCCACCACGGAGAACGTGCCATGGACCCCCTGCTTGTCCCCCCGCGGGCAGGCGGCCATGATGGCAGAAGAGCTGAAGAAGGAGCAGGCCACGAGCGCTCACCTGGAGCGGATGAAGAAGAACATGGAGCAGACCATCAAGGACCTGCAGCTGCGGCTGGACGAGGCCGAGCAGCTGGCGCTCAAGGGCGGCAAGAAGCAGCTGCAGAAGCTGGAGGGGCGCGTGCGGGAGCTGGAGAACGAGCTGGAGGCCGAGCAGAAGCGCAACGCCGAGAGCGTCAAGGGGCTGCGCAAGTCCGAGCGGCGCGTCAAGGAGCTCAGCTACCAGGTGAGACCACGGCGGTGAGACTCAGGTACCAGGTGAGACCACAGCGGTGAGACCATGGAGGTGAGATCATGAGGGTGAGATCGTGGGGGGTGGGTCAAGGAGCTCAGCTACCAGGTGAGACCACAGGGGTGAGACTCGGGTACCAGGTGAGACCATGGGGGTGAGACCATGGAGGTGAGACCATGGGGGTGGGTCATGGAGCTCAGCCGCCAGGTGACAACACCTGGGTGGGTCAAACTCAGCTACCAGATGAAGCCACCACAGCACAGCCTCTCTTCAATCATACCTGTGGGGGATGAAAAAGTGTCAGAGATGGTGGCCCCAGGGACGTGGTCAACCCAGAATGTTGACGGGGTGACCACAGGGACGTGGGTGACCCAAGACATTGACTGCATGGCCACAAGAACAAACATGACCCACAACATTCGTTGGGCGACCAAAGGGACGTGGGTGACCCAGAACATTGACCTGGTGGCAAGGGGGATAGAGGAAGTCTCTGGGAAGGGAAACTGAGGCCTAGGAGTTCTGGCTGGGCTCTGGTCCAGTGTCCATCCCTGTCCCTGTTCCCCCAGACGGAGGAGGACAAGAAGAACCTGCTGCGGCTGCAGGACCTGGTGGACAAGCTGCAGATGAAAGTCAAGGCCTACAAGAGACAGGCGGAGGAGGCGGTGAGTGAATGGGACAGAGGGATGGATGGACGGATGGATGGATGGCTGATGGATGGATGGATGGATGGATGGATGGATGGATGGATGGATGGATGGATGGATGGATGGATGGATGGATGGATGGATGGATGGATGGATGGATGGATGGATGGATGGATGGATGGATGGATGGATGGATGGATGGATGGATGGATGGATGGATGGATGGATGGATGGATGGATGGATGGATGGATGGATGGATGGATGGATGGATGGATGGATGGATGGATGGATGGATGGATGGATGGATGGATGGATGGATGGATGGATGGATGGATGGATGGATGGATGGATGGATGGATGGATGGATGGATGGATGGATGGATGGATGGATGGATGGATGGATGGATGGATGGATGGATGGATGGATGGATGGATGGATGGATGGATGGATGGATGGATGGATGGATGGATGGATGGATGGATGGATGGATGGATGGATGGATGGATGGATGGATGGATGGATGGATGGATGGATGGATGGATGGATGGATGGATGGATGGATGGATGGATGGATGGATGGATGGATGGATGGATGGATGGATGGATGGATGGATGGATGGATGGATGGATGGATGGATGGATGGATGGATGGATGGATGGATGGATGGATGGATGGATGGATGGATGGATGGATGGATGGATGGATGGATGGATGGATGGATGGATGGATGGATGGATGGATGGATGGATGGATGGATGGATGGATGGATGGATGGATGGATGGATGGATGGATGGATGGATGGATGGATGGATGGATGGATGGATGGATGGATGGATGGATGGATGGATGGATGGATGGATGGATGGATGGATGGATGGATGGATGGATGGATGGATGGATGGATGGATGGATGGATGGATGGATGGATGGATGGATGGATGGATGGATGGATGGATGATGGATGGAGGGATGGGCAATGGAGGGATGGATGGATGGAAGAGAAGGATGGATAGACAGACTCTTGAAGCCACCTCAGCTGTGGGGGTGGCAGGAGGATGTCCTTTCCCGTAACCAATCCCCCCGACCCACTGTCCCCCAGGAGGAACAGGCCAACACCAACCTGGCCAAGTTCCGGAAGGCTCAGCACGAGCTGGACGAGGCCGAGGAACGCGCGGACATCGCCGAGTCCCAGGTCAACAAACTGCGGGCCAAGAGCCGCGACATCGGAGCCAAGGTGGGACCCCCTGTCAGTCACCCCCTGTCACCCCCCACAGCTGCCCCACAACCCCCCCGGACCTTCTGTCTTCTCTCCCACCGCGCTCCAGAAGCTGCACGACGAGGAGTGACCCATCCCTATGAAGGGCCTGCCATGAGTGACCCACCACCACTGCCACCATGAGGGACACACCGCGACGAAGGTCCCGTCATGACCATGACTGACCAACCACGATGATGAGGAGGGACCCACCATCGCCATGAGGGGTCCATCACCCCATGTTGGGGGGCTGACCACCACAGTGGACTCCCCACCACGATAAGAGACGTGTGACCACCACGATGAGTGACCTGCCCCTGTGATGAGGGAGCTGCCACCACCGTGAGGGACCCACCTTGATGACACCACGAGGGACCCCCCACACCACAACAGGGGACCCCCCCACCATGATACAAGTCAATCATCACCTCCAAGATGAACCCACAATGATGATGAGATGGACCCACCACCACCATGATGGACCCATGATGATGATGATGGACCCATGATGATGATGATGGACCCATGATGATGATGACGGACCCATGATGATGATGACGGACCCGTGATGATGATGACGGACCCATAATGATGATGGACCCATAATGATGATGACAAACCCATAATGATGATGACGGACCCATGATGATGATGATGGACCCATGATGATGATGACGGACCTATGATGTTGACGGACCCATGATGACGATGATGACGGACCCATGATGATGATGACGGACCCGTGATGATGATGACGGGCCCATAATGATGATGGACCCATAATGATGATGACAAACCCATAATGATGATGACGGACCCATGATGATGATGATGGACCCATGATGATGATGATGGACCCATGATGATGATGACGGACCCATAATGATGATGACAGACCCATGATGATGATGACGGACCCATGATGATGATGACGGACCCATAATGATGATGACGGACCCATGATGATGATGACGGACCCATGATGATGATGACGGACCTATGATGTTGACGGACCCATGATGACGATGATGACGGACCCATGATGATGATGACGGACCCATAATGATGATGACGGACCCGTGATGATGATGACGGACCCATAATGATGATGGACCCATAATGATGATGACAAACCCATAATGATGAT
This sequence comes from Onychostruthus taczanowskii, assembly GCF_017590055.1. Lineage (NCBI taxonomy): Eukaryota > Metazoa > Chordata > Aves > Passeriformes > Passeridae > Onychostruthus > Onychostruthus taczanowskii. Next base: position 28,266 of record NW_024501360.1, read on the forward strand.
GACGGACCCATGATGATGATGACGGACCCATGATGATGATGATGGACCCATGATGATGATGACGGACCCATAATGATGATGACAGACCCATGATGATGATGACGGACCCATGATGATGATGACGGACCCATAATGATGATGACGCCATAATGATGATGACGGACCCATGATGATGATGATGGACCCATGATGATGATGATGGACCCATGATGATGACGGACCCATGATGATGATGACGGACCCATGACGATGATGATAGACCCATGATGATGATGATGGACCCCCCCCCTCATGAGTGACTCCAAACCCCACAGTGGACCCTCTCCCCACCAGTGACACCCCCTACCCCCTGTCCAAGACGAGGGGACCCCAATGCCGTAATTAATTAATTAATGAGCCATAGAAGGGACACAATGTCCCCTCGGCCACCCTGCCCCACCCCACGCCAAAAACACGACCCTGAGCAGCACCAGCTGTGGGACAAGGTTTAATTTTTGGGGTGGGGGGATGGCGGACTGGACCCAGAGGACGATGAGACAGTGGTGGGGGGCGGTGACCATCAGCTGCCCTCCATGTCAGGATCTGGAGGAGGAACAGTTGGACATGGTGGAGAAGAATGGTCCAGGTGTCCCCAACCCCACCCAAGGGTGTCCCCAACTCCACCCAAAAGTGTCCCTGGTGTCCCCAGCCCCACCCCAGGATGTCCCCAGTGTCCCCAATCCACCCCAGGGTGTCCCAGGTGTCCCCCAGCTCCACCCAAAAGTGTCCCAGGTGTCCCCAGCCCCACCCATGGGCATCCCAGGTGTCCCCAACCCCACCCACAGGTGTCCCAGGTGTCCCCAACTCCACCCCAGCGTGTCCCAGGTGTCCCCAGCCCCACCCAAAGGTGTCCCCAGGTGTCCCCAGCCCCACCCCAGGGTGTCCCCAGTGTCCCCAATCCACCCCAGGATGTCCCAGGTGTCCCCAATTCCACACAAAAGTGTCCCAGGTGTCCCCAACCCCACCCACAGGTGTCTCAGGTGTCCCCAGCCCCACCCCAGGATGTCCCCGATGTTCCCAACCCCACCCCAGGGTGTCCCAGGTGTCCCCAACTCCACCCAAAAGTGTCCCAGGTGTCCCCAGCCCCACCCCAGGGTGTCCCAGGTGTCCCCAGTGCCCCTCACCCTGTCCCGGGGCCACCCGCGTGCGGAAGGTGACGAAGGTGTCGAAGGCGAAGACCAAGGCGAGGACGAGGCTGAAGGTCTGGGGGGAGGGGAAGGGGGCGTGGCCCGGTCGGTCAGGGGCGGAGCTCAATGAGGGGGCAGGGTTTGGGGACACTCACGAAGGTGGTGGCAGCCAGGGCGTCACGGGACGAGGCCAAGGCCACCAGGGCTGCCACGAGGAAGATGAGGGTCCCACTGATGGCCCGGAGCAGGTCCTGGGGGGACAGCGGGAGGACACTGTGGGGACAGGGGGGACACCGGGGGGATGGGGGTGGGGACAATGGGGACACCATGGGGACATGAGATGGACACAGAGGGGTAGCAGCAGGACACCTTGGGGACATGCGGGACACTATGGGGATGGGAGTGGTGACAATGGGGACAGCGTGGAGACACCTTGGTGACATGGATGGTAGCAGCAGGACACCTTGGGGACATGGGGGACACCAGGGGGATGGGAGTGGTGACAGTGGGGGACACCATGGGGACACCAGGTAAACATGAAGGGCAGCAGGACAATTTGGGGACACCAGGGGGATGAGAGTGGTGACAATGGGGGCACACCATGGGGACATGAGATGGAGGATAATTAGCATAGCAGCAGGACAATTTGGGGACACCAGGGGGATGAGAGTGGTGACAATGGGGGCACACCATGGGGACATGAGATGGAGGATAATTAGCATAGCAGCAGGACAATTTGGGGACACCAGGGGGATGAGAGTGGTGACAATGGGGGCACACCATGGGGACATGAGATGGAGGATAATTAGCATAGCAGCAGGACAATTTGGGGACACCAGGGGGATGGGGGTGGTGACAATGGGGACACCATGGGGACATGAGATGGAGGACAATTAGCATAGCAGCAGGACACCTTGGGGACACCAGAGAGATGGAGGTGGTGACAATGGGGGACACTATGGGGACACCAGTTGGACATGGAGGGATAGCAGCAGGACACCTTGGGGACACCAGAGAGATGGAGGGGGTGACAATGGGGGACACTATGGGGACACCAGTTGGACTTGGAGGGATAGCAGCAGGACACCTTGGGGACACCAGAGAGATGGAGGGGGTGACAATGGGGGACACTATGGGGACACCAGTTGGACTTGGAGGGATAGCAGCAGGACACCTTGGGGACACCATGGGGACACCTGGTGAACATGGATGGTAGCAGCAGGACAATTTGGGGACACAAGGGACACCAGGGGGATGGGAGTGATGACAATGGGGGACACCGTGGGGACACCTTGGGACATGGAGAGGTAGCAGTGGGACACCTTGGGGACAGCAGAAGGATGGGAGTGGTGACAATGGGGGACCCCATGGGAACATGAGATGGACAAGGAGGGGTAGCAGCAGGACAATTTGGGGACACCAGGGGTATGGGAGTGGTGACAATGGGGACAACATGGGGACACCAGGTGAACATGGATGGTAGCAGCAGGACACCTTGGGGACATGGGGGACACCAGGGGAATGGGGGTGGTGACAATGGGGACACCTTGGGGACACGGAGGGGTAGCAGCGGGACACCTTGGGGACACCAGAGACATGGAGGTGGTGACAATGGGGGACACCATGGGGACATGAGATGGAGGACAATTAGCATAGCAGCAGGACAATTTGGGGACACCAGGGGGATGGGAGTGGTGACAATGGGGACACCATGGGGACACCAAGTGGACATGGAGGGGTAGCAGCAGGACACCTTGGGGACATGGGGGGACACCAGGGGGACACTCTGAGGACATGGAGGGCACACCCAATACCATGGCGATGTGGGGTGGTGACAAGGGGACACAGTGGGGACACCTTGGGGACATGGAGGGGTAGCAGCAGGACACCTTGGGGACACCATGGGGACACCAGGGGGATGGGAGTGGTGACAATGGGGGGACACCATGGGGACACCAAGTGGACCTGGGTGGTAGCAGCAGGACACCTTGGGGACATGAGGGACACTATGGGGATGGGAGTGGTGACAATGGGGACACCATGGGGACACCAGGTGGACACGGAGGGATAGCAGCAGGACACCTTGGGGACACGGGGGACACCAGGGGGACACTCTGAGGGCATGGAGGGCACACCCCACATGGAGGTGTAGCAGCAGGACAGTTTGGGGACAGCAGGGGGATGGGGGTGGTGACAATGGGGACACTATGGGGGGGGTTCACCAGGTGAACATGGATGGTAGCAGCCGGACACCTTGAGGACACCAGAGAGATGGAGGTGGTGACAATGGGGGACACCATGGGGACACCAGGTGGACACAGAGGGATAGCAGCAGGACACCTTGGGGACACTAGAGAGATGGAGGTGGTGACAATGGGGGACACCATGGGTTCCCCTCCCAGTTCCCCGTCCCAGTATCCCCAGTTTCCCGAACCAGTAACCCCCAGTTCCCCAAGCTTCCCGTACCAGTATCCCCAGTTTCCATCCCAGATCCCCCAGTTTCCCATCCCAGTGCTCCCAGTTTCCCCAGGTTCCTGTCCCAGTTCCCCCAGTATCCCCCAGTATCCCCAGTTTCCATCCCAGATCCCCCAGTTTCCCATCCCAGTGCTCCCAGTTTCCCCAGGTTCCTGTCCCAGTTCCCCCAGTATCCCCCAGTATCCCCAGTTTCCATCCCAGATCCCCCAGTTTCCCATCCCAGTGCTCCCAGTTTCCCCAGGTTCCTGTCCCAGTTCCCCCAGTATCCCCCAGTATCCCCAGTTTCCATCCCAGTTCCCCCAGTTTCCCATCCCAATGCTCCCAGTATCCCCAGTTTCCCCAGTTCCCCCAATTTCCTGTCCCAGTGTCCCCCAGTATCCCCAGTATCCCCTCCCAGTGCTCCCAGTATCCCCAATTTCCCGTCCCAGTATCCCCCAGTATCCCCAGTATCCCCTCC
>NW_024501361.1:0-294 GCF_017590055.1 Onychostruthus taczanowskii
TTGGGGATTTTGGGGGGAATTTTGGGTCTGGGGGCAAATTTGGGGGGTGGGTCAGAAATTTGGGGTCTCAGGGTCAATTTTGGGTTAATTTGGGAGGTTGGGTCAATTTTGGGTCAATTTTTGTCAATTTTGGGTCAATTTTGAGTCAATTTTGGGTCATTTTGAGTCAATTTTGGGTCATTTTTGGTTCATTTTGGGTCAATTTCGGTGTCCCGAGTTCATTTTTTGTGGTTTTTGACTCCATTTTGTGCCATTTGGAGGTCAATTTTGGGGCGATTTTGGGTCAGTTTGGGG
>NW_024501361.1:389-812 GCF_017590055.1 Onychostruthus taczanowskii
TCCCGAGTTCATTTTTTGTGGTTTTTGACTCAATTTTGGGTCAATTTTGGGTCATTTTGGGTCAATTTTGGGTCATTTTTGGGTCCTTTTGGGTCAATTTCGGGGATCCCGAGTTCATTTTTTGTGGTTTTTGACTCAATTTTGGGTCAATTTTGGGTCATTTTGGGTCAATTTTGGGTCATTTTTGGGTCCTTTTGGGTCAATTTCGGGGATCCCGAGTTCATTTTTTGTGGTTTTTGGCTCAATTTTGGGTCATTTTGGGTCAATTTTGGGTCAATTTTGGGTCATTTTGGGTCAATTTCGGGGTCCCGAGTTCAATTTCTGTGGTTTTTGACTAAATTTTGGGTCATTTTTGGGTCATTTTTGGGTTCTTTTGGGTCAATTTAGGGCATCCCTAGTTCATTTTCGTGGTTTTTGACTCAA
>NW_024501362.1:0-812 GCF_017590055.1 Onychostruthus taczanowskii
GTCCCTTTTGAAATACCAGCAAGAACGTGTCACAAAGGCTGCAGAAAGCATCGCATGGAAAGGAACCAAAGTTCCTCTTTTATTACACACCCCCATGTCAGCAGCCACTGTTACAACCCATCCTAATTAAGAACCTGTAGGCAAAATGGAGAAAACTATTGGATTGCAAGAAACTTAGGGAAAAGTGGTAATAGACAGGGAATTGAATGTCCAAAAGGAGAGAGATGGATTAGTTTTACATTTAATCTTAAAGATACAGTTCAGGATTCAGTAAAAAAAAAAACAAACAAAAACAAACAACAACAAAAAACAACAAAAAAAAACCACCACAAAAAACCCAAAAAACCACAACAACAACAACAACAACAACAACAAACCCAAACAAAAAAAAAACAAAAAAAAACCAAAACCCCAAAAAAAAAAAAAAAAAAAAAAAAAAAAAAAAAAAAAAAAAAAAAAACAAACAAACCGAAAAAACCTAGTAAGCAAAAGAGTAAAACCAGCAAGGCAATCTAACTTTGTATTGAACCCTAATTCTATGTTGAGTCGTATTGCAAAACTCCAAGCAGTTATAAAAATGGTAACAAATAAAGCTGCTCAGGCATTAGAATTAATATCAAGTCAGTAAAGCCAAACAAAAACTGAAGTGTATCAGAATAGGCTGGCTTTGGACTATTTATTGGCTAAAAAAGGGGTGTTTGTGGAAAGTTTAATATATCAGATTGTTGAAAATTGATGACCATAGAAAAGTCATTCTAGGAAAAGATACCAGAAAAACAATGTTCAAACCCAGCTGGTGGAGTAATATATTA
>NW_024501363.1:0-812 GCF_017590055.1 Onychostruthus taczanowskii
GCAGGATCGGGGAGGTGGCCGGGTACCACCCCGAGGAGCTCCTGGGCTGTTCCCTCTACGAGTTCGTCCACGCGCTCGACTCCAACACCCTGAGCCGCAGCGTCCACACCCGTGAGCGCCCCCGGGGACCCCAAAACCTCCGTGGGGGATCCCAAAACCCCCTCGGGAACCCCGAAACCCCCTCGGGAACCCCAAAAACCCCTCGGGAATCCCGAAAGCCCCTTGGGAACCGCAGAACCGCCTTGGGAACCCCAAAACCCCTGGGGAACCCCAGAACCACCTTGGAAACCCCAGAAACCCCATGGGAACCCCAGAAGACCCTCGGGAACCCCAAAACCCCCTCGGGGACCCCAAAAAACAATTGGGAACGCCAAAACCCCTTCGAGAACCCCAAAACCCCCTTGGGAACCCCAAAATCTCCAGGGGAAACGCAAAATCCTTCTGGGAACCCCAAAAACCCCTCGAGAACCCCAAAAACCCCTCGGGAACCCCAAAAAACACTTGGGAACCCCAAAACCCCTTCTAGAACCCCAAAACCCCCTTGGGAACCCCGAAACCCCCTTGGGAACCCCAAAAACCCCTCAGGAATCCCGAAACCCCCTTGGGAACCGCAGAACCGCCTTGGGAACCCCAGAACTGCCTTGGGAACCCCAGAACCACCTTGGGAACCCCAAAAACCCCTGGGGAACCCCAGAACCCCCTTGGGAACCCCAAAAACCCCTCGGGAACCCCAAAAAACACTTGGGAACCCCAAAACCCCTTCGAGCACCCCAGAACCGCCTCGAGAACCCCAAAAACCCCCTCGGGAACCA
>NW_024501364.1:0-812 GCF_017590055.1 Onychostruthus taczanowskii
CAGACTGTATTCCAGAGAAGTCAGAACCTGAGATGCTGGTAAGGCTTTTGGGTTTAGGATTAGGTTTCCTTTAATGCATGTAGTCATAGCAGATAAGCTTTGCTTTACTTTCTGTGAAGATGATTGGAATATTTACTAATAACTAGTCGCAATGACTAGAATTCAATTTGATAACTATTTGATGAAGATCATTCCACATAGTTTCCTTATAGAAGGAGATACATTATAATGGTAAAATTGATGTGGGTTAGAAATAAGCAGTCTATTCAAAAGAAAACAAGCCCTTGTTGTACATAATTGACTTCAGATTTTGCTGAATTGTAAACTTAATTTTTCATGTAAAACACTTTGTCACACTTACCATGAGGGTAGAATATCAATAATCTTGTCTTCCCTTCAGCATTGTCCATTAGGATCTACAGTCTTAAAATTAAAGAAGCTTGATATGGGGGAACCAAAAGCCTTGCTGGCAACAGCTCTTTCTCCACCCAGTGTAGCTGACATTGAACGTACAATACTTCAGCTGAAAGAGGTAGGCTTCCTTTTACTGTTGTCAAAATCAAGGTAATAGGAATGTACTGCATAAGTGGTTTTGTTTGTATTTAAGGTAGCAGTAGTCTTAACTGGAACCTCAGATATGAACTGTGTCTAGAAAGTCTTTCACACCTTGGTCTGTTGTTGGGTTTCCATCCTTTTGAGCATAATTTCTGTAGTTACATCTATAAATCACTATTGTAATTTCATTGGGGAGTAATGATACTCTCTGAGGACTAGAATCTGTAGTGAGGAAGAACAGAAATAAACAAAAAAAA
>NW_024501365.1:0-812 GCF_017590055.1 Onychostruthus taczanowskii
GGGCGTCGATCTGCACCTGCGACGTCAGCAGTGACGTCATCAGGGCCTGGTGACGTCATCACCAACCCCCAGCGTCCCCCACAGTTCCCCCCCACCATGACATCACCATCGCCCCTATGACATCATCACCTCCCCAGCTCCCATTTCCCCACCCCTTGATGACATCACAGTCATCCCTGATGCCCATTGGCCCATTCCCTGTGACGTGGCCACACCCCCTATGACATCACCAATGTCCTCTATGACATCATCATCTCCCTGATCCCAATTGGCTGCTCCCCTGTGACATCACCTCCTTCCCCTATGACATCATCGCCTCCTGTATGACGTCACCACACCTCCCCCTCTGACTCCTGGATGCCCATTGGCCCGTCCTTCATGACATCACCACACCCCCCCAATGACATCATGCCCATCCCCTGTGACATCACAGCCATTTGCTGTGACATCATGCGTCCCCCATGACATCACCATGCCTATGACATCACCACCTCCCTGATCCCCATTGGCCCATCCCATATGACACCACCCCCACATTCTATGACATCATTGCTATCCCTATGACATCACCGTCACGTCTTATGAGATCACCACACCCGTTACGACATCACCCCCATCCCCAATGACATCACCGCCTCCTGCATGACATCACCACACCCCCCATGACGTCACAGGACTCCCCGATCCCCATTGGCCCACCCCTTATGACATCACCACCTCCCCAATGACATCACCGCCTCCTGTATGACATCGCCACACCCCCCCATGACGTCACAGGACTCCCTGATCCCCATTGGCCCACCCCTTATGAC
>NW_024501366.1:0-812 GCF_017590055.1 Onychostruthus taczanowskii
CACACACACACACACAGGCACAGCCTGGAGGCACTCAGCCCCAGCACTTGCAGCTTCCTTCTGGCTTGGGCTCCTTTTCCCTTTTTCAGTCCCGAGCAGCCTGTTTCCCTTCTGCAATTCACGACCACCAGCCAGGCACAGGTCAGGGTTTGTTTTCCAGCACACTCAGGCCCTGTGAACTCGCTGAGTGGAGAAGGGCAGTGCCACAAGCAGCACAAACCTGTTTGCTGACGTGATGGGACTTACACACGCCACGAATTTTGTCCTTTATTAGGTCTCCTCTATCCACTCTATTATTCATGATTCCAGCCTTGTTTTCTCAAGCTGCAGGGAAAGCCAAGAGCTAATCAGGACAAATAATTTTTGGGCTGGCAGCCTTCACCCACCAGCACACCATGGAGATACACTGGGTGCCAGGGGAGCCAGGATTTCCATTCCAGGGTTGATACGAGCTCTAGAAAAATGAGCAATATCCAGGCAAATCAGGACCAGCTGTGAAAGCTACAGCCTTTGGGAAAAATTTGACAAGCCTGTAGGGCTTCCCCTTTTCCAGCATGTTGATAGCTACAGGAAACAGACACTTTTTAAAGTTTTCACAACCGGGTTTCAGGAGGACCCATCAGCCTTACTAAATATAATATTTCACTCTGTGAGCCATTATTTATTTATTTCTCTTGGCCCTGCTGTGCCCACAAAGCTGCCTGGAAGTGAGGAAACTTGGCCTCACTGCATTTCAGACTGAAGCAATGCTCTGGATCTGCAAACCAAAGGAAAACAGGAATCAAGTTAAAAATATGCACATATTTTTGTGT
>NW_024501367.1:0-809 GCF_017590055.1 Onychostruthus taczanowskii
GAAGCAAATGCTGGAAGTAATCCTTACCCTGATGCTGAAAAAATAAGTGTTTCTTAAACTGGGAAATGCACCTGTGCACTACCATCTTCACTGCTCAAATTAATAAAAAAAGGTTTTATGTCTCTTTCTGTGTAGCCCATAAAGTCTGATGGATTCCCTGTTTGTTACTTTATGTTTGAAGGAAATTCATCTCTTTCCATAGGTTTTCTAATACCACCTCAGTTGCCTCAATACTAGAATGGCAGCACTCTGAATATTTCTTAATATCCTCAACTGTAGAAGTTTCCAGAATCTAGGAGTCTGTCAGCACCGGGAAGATGCCTTCAAGCAGCATTCTAGATCTGCTTTTAGTAGATCTCTAAAGAAATTTTGTGGAATATCCCTGTGTCTGTCAAGTAACCACAGTGCTTTATAAAAACAGTTGCTTTAAGCATCAGTTATTCAGACTTCTAGTGACTGTCAGGGAGGTTCTCCGTTTCTTCTGAAGTGCACAGGCAAAGCAAGAGTAGATGTAATTTGTGAAAGAAATTGTCCTTTTCTCCCTCCCTCCCCACTAAAATCATTCCCAGCCACTTGGACGTGCTTCCCCCTTTGTGCTATTCTAGTGTGCTGAGGCATTCTAGTGTGCTGCCTGGAAGGGCAAATACCCGAGACACAGGATTGCAGGGAACTGAATACAAAGTCAAGCCACTTGGACATAAAGAATGAACCCAGATCAGGGCCTTTGCTTCTCCCTCCAATACAAGGCTGAACACTACTTCTTTCTGTGCAATAATCTCACTGTTTTAATTTAAGTGCATGATTTTAGA
>NW_024501368.1:0-811 GCF_017590055.1 Onychostruthus taczanowskii
CCCTGAGTGACCCCTGAGTGACCCCAACCATCCTTAAGTGACCCTTTGGCCCCCTGGACGACCCCTAAATGTCCCTTTGACCACCCAAATGACCTCTGAGTGACCCCTTGACCACCTGAGTGACCTCTTGACCACCTGACCGATCCCTGAGTGACCCCTTGACTACTCAACTAATCCCTGAGTGACCCCTTGACCCCTGACTGACCCCTTGACCCCCGAGTGACCCCTGACTGACCCCTTGACCCCCGAGTGACCCCTGACTGACCCCTTGACCCCCGAGTGACCCCTGACTGACCCCTTGACCCCCGAGTGACCCCTGACTGACCCCTTGACCCCCGAGTGACCCCTGACTGACCCCTTGACCCCCGAGTGACCCCTGACTGACCCCTTGACCCCCGAGTGACCCCTGACTGACCCCTTGACCCCCGAGTGACCCCTGACTGACCCCTTGACCCCCGAGTGACCCCTGACTGACCCCTTGACCCCCGAGTGACCCCTGACTGACCCCTTGACCCCCGAGTGACCCCTGACTGACCCCTTGACCCCTGACTGACCCCGAGTTACCTGAGTGACCCCTGACTGACCCTTTGACCCCCGAGTGACCCCATGACCCCCCTTCCAGACATGCGAGGCGGCGTTCGCCACGCGTGACCGGCTGCGGGCGCACGCCGTGCGGCACGAGGACAAGGTGCCGTGCCACGTCTGCGGGAAGCTGCTGAGCGCCGCCTACGTCGGCGACCACCTGAGGGTGCACGGCCCCGCCCCCCGCGGCCAGGGCGTGGCCAGAGGTGGGGGAGGGGCCGCCGGGGCG
>NW_024501369.1:0-811 GCF_017590055.1 Onychostruthus taczanowskii
GGGTTTAACTGGGAAGCTTTACTGGGAGCAGCTGGGTGGGGCAGAGTGACAGCGGGGCTTGGGGGACACACGACCCCCCCAAAATCAGGGCGGGGACGGAGCGGGGGGGTCCCGGCCTGCAGCGGCGGTGGCTGACCTTAATGAACGTCCCAGCTAGCTGCGGCCAGCACCGCCGGCAGCACGGGGGCACTCTCCCGATCCGGGGTTCGGTCAGGGGAGCGCCTAAGGCTTTCGCCTTAAGGGACGAGGATCCGCAGTAAAAGAGAGAGCTGCTAACCCACAGGAGGCAATGAAGAGACGGACTCCAGTGGTAGTGCAATCCGGGTTTAAGATCCAGCGGAGCTACGAGCTGAAGCCAGCCAACCGGGCTCCAACCTGGGTTTTTAAAGATGGGTGGGTACAGAGAGGCAAGGTGGGCTTTAGCGAATCAGGATTGAGGTGGGAGTGGTGGGAGGATAACAGACACTCAGGGAAAACCAATGGGGGAAGAGCAGGGGCGGAGTCCTGGCCCCTGATCCAATCACTTGATGCCCAGGATGGAAGATTCTAGACAGAAGGGCTGGGGCACCGAGTGACAGACAGGGAACCAGGGAGGGACTGAGGGAATGGATACAATGGTTGCTATGGGTAACAGGGAGGAGAGAGGTGACGGACCTGGCGATCAATGTGGGGGAGAGAGAACCAGGGCAGAACCATTACAACAGAGAGGGGCATAAGGAACAAACCAAATCGGCATATAACATAACGAACGCAATACAACACCGGCCGGGCCCGAGGCCACGGAGAGGGGCTGCGGCCGGCGGCGGCTCAG
>NW_024501370.1:0-811 GCF_017590055.1 Onychostruthus taczanowskii
ATATATCGCTTAGCATTTGTAAAAACTGTATTCTAGCCTTGATATTTGATTCTTCTAATAAGCTGACTTCAAACCCTTGCCTTACAGAAGAGAAAGTTTAGTGGGACCAGAATTTAAGGTTCACATTGCAATCTCCCTATCTCTTTACTTTCAGGCCACCCAAGCCTCCACCCACTACTAAATTAGCTAAAGTCAAAGGATGCTGTCTTTTGTTGCCACTGCAGCAGGAAGCTGGATGCTCCTCACTATGCCGCATGCCTTCGGATGGGTGGTTCCACAGCCAAGCCACAATTTCTTGCCCATGGCCACGCTTGTCAACCTCTTCTCACATAGGGACTCAGTATACCAGAGCGTCCAGCTGCTCAAAGACCAAATCAACAAGATCCAGACAAAAGGCAACAACGACTGGCTCACTGGACTTTTGAAAGACTGGGGCACGAAAGGCTGGCTTTCACCTTTTGTTAAGACTGTTTTGTGGGCTTTGTTTCTGGTATTCATTGTCTTGGTTATTCTATCCAGTTTTGCTCAACGCTTGCAAAAGTCCATGGCAGAAGCCTTCATTCTTGAAAACAAAAAGGGGGCAGTTGTGGAGACCCAGGGGCCTGCCATTGAACTGTAATACCTTAGGGCAAAGGGGACCAAGGTGAAACAGAGAAACCCCTCTGAATGCAAGGCTCTCACCCATGGCCACTTGCAGCCTCTTGCAATCTGCAGGTTTTGTTGCTATCACCCACTTCAACTGCCATTTTTTCCTTATATCTACTCTCCAGAGAATGTTCTTCCCTCTCTTCTCCCCTGCTGGTCCTGGCTT
>NW_024501371.1:0-32078 GCF_017590055.1 Onychostruthus taczanowskii
CTGAAAAGGGACACACGCGGCTGCAGAGAGGTACATGAGAACTTGAACTTCAAAAAGAACAAGAAGGAGGACAGGATCCAGAGAACTATGAGCCAGTTAACCTCAATCCCTGGAAAGGTGATGGAACAGCCTGATTGTCATCTCCGAGTGTGCAGACAAAAAAGAAGGTTATGACAAGTATTCAACATGGATGCACCAAGGGGAAATCATGCTTGGCCAGCCATCCTTGTATGATGGAATGACTGGATGGGGAAATGAGGGAAGAGCAGTGGATAATGTCTACCTTGGCTTCAAGGCTTTTGACACTGTCTTCCACGACATTTCCGTAGGTCAGAACTGGCTGAATGGCAGATCCCAAAGCGTTGTAATCATCACCGCAGAGTCCAGCTGGAGGCCCGTACCTGGCAGTGTTCCCCAGGGGTCAGCAAGGGGTCCAGTCTTGTTCAACAAAGATCATTAAGGGACTGAAGGACAGGCTGAGGGAGCTGGGCAGGTTCAGCCTTGAGAAAAGACAACTGTGAGGATCTTACCAATGCATAAACTGCTCTAGGTGAACCTGCTTTAGCAGGAGGTTTGAACTAGATGGTCTCCAGAGGTCTCTTCCAACCCCAACCATTCCGTGATTCATCTCATAGCCATACAGTTTATGTTGGTTCTGCATTTATGCAATCCAGACAAGAGGACATGCTTGACAAAGTTTCATAGTTGTTTCTGAGTAGTGTGAAGGGAAAATAATTTGGTATTCATGGTATCTGCAAGAAAAATTAGAACCAATTGATAAATATTGAAGATTTGTATATGTAATTGATGTTGTACCGGTTAATTTTCCATAGAAGAAGTTATCTTCAGTGAGAGTCAGAGCAGTCTTGTTTGAATGACTTTTCCTTCAAAAGAATAGCAAAGCTCACTTTCATTGCTTTGTTGTGTTAACTCTGCCAATGCCAAGCTCCATTACCTTCAAATGAAATTGTGAAAAATAAAAATTCTTCTAAAACGTCCAGCCTGGTCTGTTACTTGAAATAAACACTGTTTATAAAAATATAAATTCCAATAGTGCTAATATAGAAACACACTTTTGGAAACAGTGTAAATTACAATTAACAAGAGGCAAGCTGTTTGTTGCAAATGCTGTGCTTTAGAATCCATTTACAAACAAAAATTTTATGCACCAGTAATTTAATTTTGATTCTTTGTGTACCTCCTAGAAATTAAAATAGACTTTTTTTGTCTAAAAACTTCTGACAATTAAATACATATGATATTTGATTACATTTTTTCTTCTATATGGATTTTATTTCAAAATTAATTTATTTTGCATTTTTAAAAGATTCGTAAAGATGATGTAATATCCTAAAATACAAAGATGCAGGTTGCTAAACAATTTTGTGTATTACTAAGATCTGCAGGCATAGAGGTGATCTCTGGCAGTGATCAATTATGATATCCTTAGAGGCTGATAAAACAAGTTCCTTCTTAATCAGCCATTTAGTGAGAAAATGTTAATGAAATGTTTCTGTATAGAAACATCTATTCTGTTGAACATCCTGTGCTGGTATTTGATGTAAGATACCCTCCTTCAAAGCACTAGGTGGCAGAGAAGTGCAGGTTTCGGGCAGGTGTGAAACAGAGGCCCGAGCTCTCAAGATAGGAAACAGATTCCAAGAATTTTCACCTGTGTAAGCAGAACTTCTGCGAAAAGACTGAATTTGATAAATACGAAGAAAAATACAAGAATAGTTATGAAAAATAAATTAATATATTATAATTAATTGTTCCAACTAGATCTAATTCAATCTATATGGAGAACGAATGCTCTGGCTTTTGTTTACATTTATGCACTTCTGTTCTTTGCTGGGTGAATTATTTGAAATTGCCGTTGTACCTGTCATTTCTCCTTAATTACAGATGGCTTTTCGTGTTGTTTTCTATGCCTATAGAAAACAATGACTATATATTTCTATGCCTGTATATTCAGATAGTTGACATTTTATTTATGCAAAATAATAGGTCTGATGGCATTCAAGTGAATTTAAAGGTATTCATGTCTTGAATTCATAGAGCCGTAAGGATCTATTTGTAAACAGCAGACAGAAACTGGAAAGAAAATGAACTAGTGTGGTGTTTAAAAAAATATTAGTTGCTCAGAACTGAATAGAAGATTTTGTGCCCCATCAAAGGTTTGAAATGTTTTGGAAGTACAAGGATGATAAAGGTTCCTGTGAAACCTGTGAAATAGTGTTTAAATAAGATATTTACAAAATTCCTTCTTTCACATCACATGACTGCATTGTGTAATTTATGCTGTGAAGGAGATCAATAAATATGAGATGTTTCCAAATTCTCAAATTTACCTCACTCTCAACCTGCCAAAGACTTAAGAATGAGCCCAAATGGAAGGAAAATCCATGAAAATAATTAATGAAGAAAGTAGACTATGTAGCAATGATGGATCTAATTTTTGCATACTCTTATGTATATTCCCAGGAGATTCTGTTGAAATTAGTGTTGTATAATTCAAGGGAGAATTTGGTCCAATGTACTGAAATGCGAGTACATGGATGCATACACATATATATATATATATTTAATGTGGAGCATGTACTTGGGAAAATACTGCTTGGCACCAAACATTTGGTTTATGGCTGAAAACTAAAATTGCCTTTGATGAATGTAGCAAATTGAGTCTAATCAGTTGATTTCTTTCAAACATCCTATATTTCAGTTTCAGTTCCTGTATTTTCCTCACTAGTTTAGGACAATACACATACTTAGAAGAAAGTTTATAGGATTCATTTTATATTTAAGATGTTGGATAAATCTATGAAAACAACACCTGAAACTGGAGTAGAAGACTCAAAGCATTTGTGGAGTCACCATAAAAAATATGTCAGGGAGTTCTCTGGAGTGCCACTGCTGAATCCTGTGGGGGTTTTTTTGTTGTTGTTTTGTGGTGGGGTTTTTTGTTGTTTTTTTTTGTTTGTTTGTTTGTTTGTTTTTGGGGTTTTTTTGTTTGTTTTATTGGGTTTTTTTGTGGGTTTTTTTTTTGGTTTTTTTTTTTGGTTTTTTAACAGAAAATTACCTGGTTCTAATATGGTGTGTTGAAAATGAAGAAGCAAAGATTTGGAAAAGCACTCAGCAGAAATCCAGCTCTAGCTTACAATTTTCTAGCATGTTCTGCCTTTTAAACTAATCCTAAGATTTTGAAAAATTGGGATATACTTATCCAAACACACAGGTATCTGACTGTTCCCTTTCATTTCTTCAAAGGGTACAGGCTCTTGTCTGACATGTCCTGGTTGTAAAGTAGAATAACACTTTATGTGTTGTAAATTTGGAATCAGCTCACCAAGGCGCAAGAGGAATAGGCACCACAAATGCAGAGTGTGTCATGGTGTAGGAAGGACAATGAGCTCCTACTTATGGGGCTGGTATACTAAAGCTGTTTCTATTCCCAGCCCCATCACACAGCTCATCAGCTTGTCTATCAATGGGGCTTACAGCTCTGCTTTCCATTGTGCTGTAGCTCTAGAGCACATTCTCCCAGTGGAACTACAGATTTTGAACAGGCTGTTGGAAAGATATATATTTCATTTTGTAATCTGGGATTACTATTAAATACAAAGAATAGAGGTTTTCAAGGGACTATACTGAATAGCTTAAGGCTCAAAATTGACAGGCCAGCCCTATATGAAAGGTTTGTTCTAAATATAATGGGTTTGGAAGTTCCTACTCCTTCATCTTTTGACAGTTCCTACTCAGTCATAGTCAGATCAAGTAGAGCA
Source organism: Onychostruthus taczanowskii (assembly GCF_017590055.1). NCBI lineage: Eukaryota > Metazoa > Chordata > Aves > Passeriformes > Passeridae > Onychostruthus > Onychostruthus taczanowskii. Next base: position 3,783 of record NW_024501371.1, read on the forward strand.
TCTAAAGTGTTTTGAATAACATCAGGAGTCTGTCCAGTTATAGATATCTTACATACTTATGTCTCTCTTAAACAGGATTAATGATATCTTGATTTTCAAGAAGCCATTGCTTTCCATAGCAGTTCTTTTAAATGAAATTGTAATTCCAAGTGATTGAGAGGTGGGCTATAAAACATGAAGTTGTTGGTTACAAAGTCAGTTAATGAAATAATGAAGTTTTTATTTTTAAATTTTCAATTTTTAAAATGGAAGTCAAGGAAATAAAAATTAAGCCTGTCCATTTCAAACACCCTTCATGATTTATCACTTGAGCCCAAGGGTCCAGGTCTGCCACAGTTCTTTGGATAAGGTCATTTGTGAACAAAGAATGTGATCTCCTAGAAGTTTGGGAGAATGCTCACGCATTTCAATTTCTCTTGCTCCAGATGAATATTTGTCAGGTATTTTTGTGCAGCGCAGAGCAGATCACCACAGAGTTACTATGGAAAAGGAACAGTGGAAAAGGAACGGTGGAAAAGTTAAAGCCCAAGAAGGTCATTGGAAAGTAATGTAGAAGTAAGAGGCATCTAGTGGCTGTGTGTGTAATAGGAGGAGTACAACAGGAGCTGCTGCAAGAAATGCAACGGAGTAGCTGCAAAGTGCTCCTGTGTATGGCCCTGCAGAGAGGGGTGCTGAGCAAATACCAAACCCTCATACATCACTTTGGTAGTAGCAAGTTATGTTGGAAGCTAAATGACACGATTACTGCATGACAGGTGGCAAACTGAAGTGCCAAAAGAACAAGTGAATTCCTCAAAATAGCTCCCTCAGTTGGTGGCAGGGGAAGGAACTGGACCTATTTGCAGATAATCAGCCTGTTGTGTTCTCTGCTATCACAGGTGAGGAAGTAATGGCAAATATCACTTGTGGTGACTGTTAATCTGGCCTGGTGTGTGTTCTCATCAAGTAAACTACTTCAAAGATACCATATGTGAAAACATATGATGGAACACAGGCTCATCCTGACCATTATCTAGAGCTCTTCAGATAAACTGGAAATCTGGTTTATCACTAAATCACACCCCCTTTATTGATTCTTTTTTCCCCTTTCACTTTAAAACAGGAGGAAAAAGAGTGAGATTTTTTCAGGAAGTATCCAAGGACCAAACTCAATGACTTCTCATCTGCAGAAACAGTGTCTACACTAAAAGAAATGCCATTCTGTGCACTAAGGTTATTTATAAAAGCATGACTCGGCTGGACAACAATGGCAGAATCTGTCCCCAGGAATTTTTAATGTATAAATCTAAAAATAATTGTAATCCTAGAAGTAAAAGGCTTCTTCTCCACAGATTAGACTCCTTTGGTCCAGAAATAATGTGCCTTCTTTATCCGCTATAAAGAAGACATAATGTCTAATAAGAAAATGAAAATAATAAAAGCAACACAATACAAATGATAAAATTGTTAGGGAGAGAAACCTCAAGAACATAAGATCCAGAGATCATCACAAGCAGTACCTATGAGCAAAAAATTGGTTTAGATCAATTCTCAAAGAAAGCTTTTTTCTTGTGAGACATTTCATACTGAAAAATATGAAGGAAGAGAATTTGCAATAATTTCTTCCCTTTTCTTTCTGATCAAAGAGTTGTACTTCATTTTCAAGCCACCAGAGTGTATCTTCCTCATCTTGATGATTTGGCTGACACAAATTCAACAGGCAACCAACTGAGAATAGTCAGTTTTGATCAAAAGTAATTTAATTCTTTTCAATTTATTGATGTTATAATAACCCTGATTGCAATGTCTGTATCTTCTCAAGAGCATAGACACTGGTTTTGTTAATATGATTTTCAAGAATTCTATCTGTGTCAGGATCATTGCACTTGAAGCAGGAAAAAAAAGACTCCATAACCTTTGAGAGACCTTACAGTTACATTTGGGTCTCACAAATATGAAGGAGAATCTAAGACTTCAAGCAAGATTCTGTTCTTTTCAAAGATTAAGCTGAAATTAAAAAGTGATGACCAGGGCTAAATATGTTTCTCTGAGTTTTCCAGCCTGTGGAGGTAAAAAAATAACAAGATGAAAACTCAATGCTGAATTTAAAGGTGTAGGCAGCATTTCTAGACAGGCTGAATTTTGTGCATTCTATATTTGTATCCCAAGAAAATTTCTCTTACACATTCACTGTTAATCATGACTACAAGTAGTTCTCCATAAAAGAGCAGTAAGCAGAAAAAGCTGTGAGACAAAACGTGCGTTACAAGGCCCCTACTTCAAGACTGAAATCCATAGTTACCTTTGTCAAGTAATAGGGATCTAAATTTCATCATTCAGCATCTTCCCTTAAGTCTCAGAGGAGTAGTTGTGGTAAATAATAACTTTCTGACTTTATGAGGAGGCAGGAGGGAGCAGAGGCACCAACTTGGAGGCTTGTTGCTGCTGCATGAACTGCTTTCTGTTGTCTTCCATGGCCTCTTCATGCTCTGCTTTCCCAGACTCCAGCCATGAGGCAATTCTTACTGCAATTCTTGAAGATTTAGACATTCACATTGTAATTTGTAATTTGGCCACGGTGCACTCACCTCTGCTGCTTACTGCCCTGCCAAAATACACATACCATTGGTGTGTCTTGTGATTTCCCAACCTAATCACGTATTTTCCCCACTTGAAATTTTAAGAAAATGCTAGCTGTTCAGCACCTTTCTTAAATGAAGGTCTTACATTTTATACAGCCTGATTTTCCTGGTGTCATCCTTCTATTTTCTGTGTATGGCCTTAGGGCTAATTTTGCCTTTGGTAAACAATCTAAGCAGCATGCGTGGAGAAAATCATGTAAATATTTCCAGCCAGCTATTGCTGGGCTCTGCAGTAGTGCATCTGTATTTTGCAAAAAAATGAATTTGTGCAGGGCAGAAATAAAGCACTATGCTCAGACCACCTCCTTTTTTTTTTTTTTTTAATTCTGGACTGGCACAATTCCTGTCTCTTTCTCAGGCATTTTCCAGCAAAGCAAAATCCTGAGACAAAGCTCCAGAACTGGTCAACAGCTTGGTGCAAACTACTTTCAGCATTCAGTCCCTGAGACAGTCAATAAACATGGAGGACTCTCTGTACCTTGTGGACTTCTTCTTTCCAGTTTGTATTTTCCTGTGAAGAAAAGGACGTTGTGCTTCAGTGACATTCAGCCCCTACAAAAGGCAGCTTTGTGTCTGTGCAGCTCCAGTGGCAGCAATACATAATACTGACAGCGTTGAAGAGCCTGTGCTGAGAAGGAGCCCTCATTTGCTCACGTTGGAATGTGTTTCCATTCTTTCATATTTCTGATCAGCTTGAAAGACGCTGGCAACTTGTAGAAGAAGAGGTCTGATGCATCACTCAAGACTAATATGGCTTTATATCTTGTTTTAGCTACAGATCAAGTCCCGAGGCCATGGGGGATTATCAGAAAAGCAGCAATATGGAAATATGTATGGAGGGGAAAGGGGGTTGAACAGCTGGAGAGTATTCAGTGCTGGTACTCTATAGGGAAAGCAGAGATCTCATCCTAAGTGCCAAGGTTGTATTGTAAGCATATTAATCTCATAGGGTCATGCAAAGACAGTGTAGATTGTTACTTATGGATCACCACTAGCAGTTAGGGATTTTATATCCTGTAGTGACTATCGCAGTTTTGATTCCCTTCCCATGGAGTGTATCTGGCTGCTATACCATTAGATTAATTTCTGCTGGTTTTTCTTGAAGCCAACAGAAAGCCATGTTTTGTAATTAATTAATTTTTAATATTGTATCTGTGTGTAAGAAGTGGTTTAATTAGCCCATCACTTTTCTTGAGGGGTAAGGTTTTTTCCTGCTGCTTATTCACACATATTCCTTATATTCTTCTAAGTAGCAGAAAATTTCTTAATATTTTAAGAACTGTTATTGGCTAAACAAGTTCTCTAAAAGAGAAATTAATTACTTCATTGCCTTATTCAGAAATTCTTTTCAAGTGGATGACCTTGTCACAAGTTAATAACTAGAAATGTGGATCACTATGGGAAGCATATATGCAAATTTAGCAACAGAAAGAAAGCTGCCATAAGGAGAGTTAATTATGTCATTAAAAAGTGCCTTTTTACTTTCTCTCTGCCATTTCATGTATAATCAAAAATTTGTTCTCCCACTTTCTTTCCACATTCCTTTGTCTCAGTGAAGCTATCCAGTTTTTTGGTTTTTTTTTTTTTTAACTATAGCCACATCCGTGACCCATCTGTTATATTATAGAATGGTTTGGGTTGGGAGGGACCTTAAAGATCATTTAGATCCAGCCCACGTGCCATGGGCAAGGACACCTTCCCATATTTTCTTCCAAGGATTGTGGGGGTCAGACTAGATGATCTCCAGAGGTCACTTCCAACCCTAACAATTCATTGTTAACTATTGTACAAAACCCTTATCTTCACCTCCACTGCAGTCTGAGATAGCTTATTTTCTTCCCTAGCTCCTGAAAGCAAATATTTCCTTCTTCTGATCTCTTGCTTTGAAATGTGTTTGGGACCTGGTATTTCCACTCAGTTTACTGGGGGAAACCACACAAAAGCTGTGTTCAGGAAAGGTAATGCAAAGAGTTTTTCAGGAAGAAAAACAAAAAGACAGAGAGGGAAGCAGGGAGGGAAGAAGGCAGATCCTGTGTGCTTGGAGATGTGAGATTAGGCTCAGATGGAGAACAGCTCCAGGACTCACTCTTCCAGATGTTGTGTCTGCGCAGCTGCAGCTGCATTCCTTGAGTGTTCCACCTCACGTGCTCAGTTGTGGGGTTTTCCACTCTGCTAATTAATAATTCGGCTGGGAAGACTGAGCAACCACTGACTGAATTATTGAAGGTGTAATTAAACTGGCAGTAGCTGAGGGGAGCATGTGAACATTTTCTTAGCAAAAATAAAGGGTTTCCAATGAAATGAAATGTCACAGGTAAATTTAGTTACTACCCTGAACCTTCTCCCCCTTTCTCTGTTAAACAGCTGAGGCAGTAGTTGTGAATACTGGTAGTGAGTTTCCAGGAAAACCATCCAGCTGTTTGGAAGGTGGCCAACTTCTGACACTATAGGGAAAAATGAGCTCTCATCCTCCACTTCTTTATCTCCTGTAGCAGCAGTGGGGAGCTCCTGTTTAAAGGCAAGGTCACGCCCCTGCATACAGGGTAAATACAGAGCTTTTGCATGGAAAAAATTAGCAGCCTCTGAACTGCAAAGACTAATACAGGCTGTGATACTGTTTCCTGGTTGCCTGGAGTTCCTCTGAGGTAGAGATAAGGAGCTCACAAGTTTGTCCTATGTGTAGTAGAGGTCTTTAGGGTTGTGACAAAGATTTACCTCAGTAAAATTAGACCAGATAAGGAAGCAAAGGCTATTTTAGGTGGGCTGCCTTTTTGAAAGACTTGTCTGTCTTGCTTTAACCTAAGAATGCATAATCCAGCTGTGGAAATCAGTTTGACAGAATTTTATTTAGCTTATGAAATGCTTGCATTAATTCTGGGATTTAATCATTCCACAGCTGAGAGCTGTGGTTGTGATGAAGTTGTGATGGGTGTCTCTATCAAATTATTCCAGCTCTTATGGGACAAAATCTGAAACTAAAAAATGCATCTTTTCCTTCTTTACCACCTTACCTTTGAGTCTACGACTATAGTTAATGTGAGATGCCATTTCTCAGGGAATTTTTTTCCCTCCTACTTCTAATTTTTCTGCTTAGCTGGTTTCAGTTGGATCTTTTTGGATTTGTAACCCTTTTTCCTCTGGAGAAGAAGAAAGGTTGTATTAATAAGGTAGAGTCAGTATAACCTTCCCTTCAAAATCTGGGCTAGAGCAGCAGAGTATGAACCATCCATTTTGCCTCTCCCTGCTCCAGTACAGGAGCAGCCTTTGTCCTGCAAGTGTGATTGAAGCAGTGTCCAAGCAGCCTTGGACCCAGTGTCAATGTGGCTGCTCTGAGTCACAGTCTATCTCCTAGTTTTATTTGATAGTCTGTTTGAAACTGCTATGTTGGGTGGAATTCTAGGAGAAACCTGTAGCCATGGGAGGAAGCTAGGAGTGAAAAGGCGTGGTGAAGCTGACAGAATTTAATGAAACAAAATACTTTGGAATTTTAAAAATACCAACATAGTGTAAGCACTTTAAAATAAAAAGGAATTTATATTCATAGGCATAGACTGCTTTGAAAATTTCACTCATATTTTCTGGTTGTATTTTTCATTTTTTTATTTGTCCTGACTTAGCTTTTTTTGAGCAGTTTGTGACAACTGAGCACCCAGCAGATTGTGTCTTTGTAGTCCAAATCCTCTTGGGAAAACGGTGAAGTTAATTCATTAAGCAATTATCCTCTGAACTGAGATATGCCAGTAATACAGTTGGATAATGAATAAAGAAATGTTGCCAGAGACTGTTAAAAGGCAGGTGAAATATGGTTTATTTTGTGATTGTGTGGATTGGTGAGGAATACAACAGGTGTCATAAAGAGAAGTTGTGCTCTACCACCACCATGCCACCCCAGTATGTAAAGGCAAACATCATATTGTCTATGCTAGAAAGGGTTCTGAGAACTTCTTTAAACAGAGAATGAAGTGGAAAATGAAACTCCTATAAGATTCCTTAGATAACTTCTGACCAATTGGCAGAGATAAAATTGGCTCTACAGCAGAAATATAATTCACAAAAATCTTGAAAGCAAGTATTGTCAGTCCTTCAGGCACTTACACAGGTTTCCCAAATAAACTGCAGCATTTCCTCAATTTGATCCCTTCCCTGCTTCTTTTGCGTTGAGCTTATGGTCTTTACCTCTCCAGCTTGAGACAAACCAGAGACAAGGTGAATTTACACAAGGCACTGTACTTAGTTACATTCCAGCTGATTACTGTACCACTGACCTTCCCCTCAAAACTAGACTAGACTAAACTCCTTCAGTAAAACCATGTGTGAGTGTGTACTGAACCAGCTGCCAGATATATTGGAGGTCACAAAGGCTGCCAGGCTTGTGAGGAAAGCAAACACTAGGAATAAGAAAACTTAAGTTGAATCATGAGGAATGGGTATGCTGAAAAAAGGGATGCTGAATGAAACAGGAAGGATGAACACGGAGGAGCTGTGGCTGATATTGGTAGAGACCCAAGTCACTTCCTACAGAGCTGGACTCACATCCCACAGCCTTACTGGTGTGTGACAGTGGAGGCTGGGAATGTTCCCTTCTTCTGCCATCGAGGCTGGGATACAGGCACCTCAGCCACAGTTGCCAAATTGTGCTCTGGCAAGTTTTTCAGGAGACCTGGAGCATTTTGAGAGAGACATTTACAAGAAGCAGCAGTTCACTCTGAGATAAAAACTCGGCAGAAGGGAGAGGTGCTGTTCTCCACAGAGGCGAATCACAGCAGCAGCACGTCTCCCACTGAGTTTTTGTCAGCATGGTGATTTGGGAATAGATTCATGGTCCGACACACCAACCTTGCAAGTTGCTGAACCCTTGATGAAACTGTTGCCAGATTTAATAAGAAAATGCAACAATTGTGCAGTCACAGCTCCAGATCACATCACGCCTGTTCTGTTCTCTCATGCTGTGCCTCCGAGATGGAGAGCTCTGTCTAGCACAAAGCCTGCCAGCAGGCTTCTGGCTGCTTTCTCTTCTTGCAGACACTGAGGCAGACACTTGCTAGGTTTTAAGCTTTGCTTGTCCCTCAGTCCACTTCTCCTTTGGGCAGAAAAAGCTAATAATTGTCTGAGATTTTGTAGGTTATGCTGTTTGATGACAGCTTTTGTCTCCATCTCTGCCGGTGTGCCCAGAGTGCTAGGTTTGCATTCTGTAGACCATAGAATAAGTAAGATGCAGAGGGGATGGGCATCTCAAATGAGAAAGAGAAGTCTCCTGACAGAGGCTTGAGAGAGGTCGATGCCAGTGACCTCTTAGAAAACAAAGAAAGCAAGTTTGAATGAGTGTCTTTTAACCTGAAGCTACAATCTATGTCTGAGAGTTTGGGGGTACTCTCTCTGTTCCACAGTCAAAGCAAAGGAAAGAGAATCAGGTCCCTACAGCCAAGATGAATTTCACTTCTCCTTGAAACATGTAGCTCAGGACAAAAATGGTAACATTCACTTTACACCTATTCTCACCTTGAATGAGAAAGGAAACCAGGCTGGTTTCATTTTATTTCAGATACCCAGGGTGTTCTTTCTGCTGTATCTGTCTTGTGGCTGTTTCCAAATGTACGAATTTAAATTAAACTTTATTTTCCTAGAGGAAACAATCCAAAGAAATAATTTGCCTTTTCTTCCTCTCTCTCTTATCCTGCTCACTGAAGATATATGGTGCATGAGAAATAGGATATCCATCTCTGCACCCCGCAATGTTTCAATAATATTTTCATGTCTTAGTTCTCTATTGAGGTTTCATTCTATTTGTTTTAAAAGTGGGAAAAAGGAGAAACAGAATGTAGCTTCCAGCCAGCCCTCTTTCAATATGACAGGGTAGATCTCTTGTCCCTTATCCAGATTCAGTGAACTTTTCCCACAGGTGCTAGCATCACAACAACTCAGAAATGTAAAATCAAAACAACTGAGTGAATTAGCTGTACAGTTTGCATGAAAAACTGATCTTCCTTGTAAGATGGATAAAGATGTTAGGGAGAAGAAGCTAAGGGACAAAAAAGAAAAAACCCCACCATTTTCCTCTTGGAACATTTGTTGTCAGATTTTCAGGTTTTCAAACACATGGGGAAGAATGTGGTCACCTGAATCCCTAGTTTAATAGTTTATTGTGAGATGTTTTATGATGAGAAAGCAAAAATTTTTCTGAAAGGAAAAACAGAATGTGTGCATGTCTGCTAATTATGGGATTTATTTGAGGTCTTCTATACTGCTGTTTCACATTTATCCTGGGAAAGTACAAAGTGCTGGTGCAGGCTTGTCCCATGTGGTCTTGGTAGCATCCTCAAGTTGGGTTTCAGGCAGAACCTGAAGGGGTGAGAAGCAAGTTCTTCTTCAAGGTAATCGCACAGGCAGCTGCCTGCGCACTGAGGCAGCCAGCAGAAATGATACTTAGTGCTCATTTAGGTTATAGCAGCAGATCTGCATGCAAATAAATGGAGATCACTTCTTCCTTGCAGCTTAACCCCCTGCAAGTGCTTGGCTTGGAAGCAGCTGGATGCATTTGTGGTGACTTCCAAAGGAGGTGAGCAGATCAATGGCAGTGTGTGTGCTGCCACAACAGAGGAAAATCCCATTCTGGGCTTGGGAAGCTGTGAGTGTCCATCAAAAGGACTACCTTTTGTTTGTGGATAGAGCTGCCAAGCATTAGGATTTATCATAGAGGTGAGCTGCTTATCACAAATGCTCCAGGGAGGACTAGAGGGAGGCCAGGTTAAGCCAAAATGGTGAAATTCCAGATTTCAATTCAAAGAGCTGCTCAAAATTTTGGTATGGCAGTCTACAAGGGAGACCCGCAGGACTGAGGTTTTTTCAAAAGGGGCTTTTATAGTGAGACTTCAAACTCAGAATACCCAAAATTAATTAAATATATGTGTAGATATTAAATTTTTGAGAATTTTTTTGAGTGTTTACTTGTGTAGAGGCTAAACAGAATGGGTTCCCTGGACAGCTATAATTTGTTGTAATAGCATTATTAACAATTAAAAGTGCAGATAATTCCTGAGACAATGAAGCATGTGCTGTTGCCTGAAAATAATGGTGCAAAAGGCAGCAGGACATTATTAAGTGTGACCCTCCTGAAAAGGTCTGCATTGACATGCTACCTGCTTCTGGATATGCAAATTTTTTCAGCGTGTTCCTGATTTTTGTTTTGGTCTAGCATTTTTTTGAAGACTTGGTCTAGAATGGCAGAGAAGTCAGCGCACACCTGTCTGTACTCAGCTGGGAGAGATGGGAGAACTGCTGACAAAGGGCTTTGCACTTGGTATTGTTCAGCCTGGAGAAGAAAAGGATCTGGGGAGACTGTAATGGGCCTTTCCATATATAAGGGATGTTTACAAGAAAGATGGCAAGAGACTTTTTACCAAGGGCCTGTAGAGACAGTGCAAGGAGCAATGGTTTTAAACTGAATGAGGGTAGATTTAGATTGGACAAGAGGAAGAAATATTTCACAGTGAGGGTAGTGAAACACTGGAACAGATTGTTCAGATACACTGTGAACGCCCCGTTCCTGGATGTGCTCAAGGTTGTATGGGAATTTGAGCAATCTGATCTAGTGTGTGGAATCCCTGGCCATGGCAGAAGGGTTGGATTATATGATCTTTAAAGGTCCCTTCCCATCCAAATCACTATGTGGTTGTGAGATTTTGCTCCCACTCCTGTGGAACATTTCGCTTCTCTCATCAGGGGCATTTTCCTGCACAGATGAATAAAAGAACTTGTGAAAATGTATGTGCTTCTTGGAAATAATACAAAGTCATCTTTGGACAGCCCTGTTACCCAATCCCTAGGTACCTTTTTGCACAGGCTCCCTGATGCAAAAGGAAATGTAAATTTGGTGTGTTGCAGCTGTATAAGGATGATTCCAGAGAATCCTCATAAGGTACATGTTAGAGCAGCTGTAGTGACTTCTGTGCCAGTGCTGTCTGTGTTTTCTGGATGGTATGTGATACAAATAGCCTGAAGAAAATCAGAAAAAAATGAGCAGTGAGGTTAAGAGAGATGCTGTTATATTTTCCAGGCTTGATGTGGGGACCTAGGGCTGTGCCATGCTCCTGAACCATCCAGGATGTGTTGCTCCCTGGGAGTTCCCAGCCTTCATCTCTCTAGCCGAGCATGCTGGCTTTTCCTGCAGCACTTTACAGAGGACAAATGGTCCCAGCTCCTCACTGGAGCTCAGGCCCACAGGGAATCCCATCAACATCAGGTGTTGTTTTCCACAGTGCATGAAGCAAATAGAAAGCATCACTCTTTGGAAAACTGTCCTGAAGAAAACAATTCATCCAATCATTCTTAGCATCACAATCTCAGAGTCCAGTCTTTGCTGGAATGAAGAAAGAGGCATTCATTTAATAAATTATGAGGAGCAGCCTGACTCAATGCACTGCTTCTTAATAGTACTTGGCAGTGTTACTGCTGGTGATGATATCCTTAATGCATTTGCTACTGAATAAGTAATAGATTTTCCCAATGTGATTGCACATTCTGCTCAACTCATTTTTCTTGAATATTCAGGCATTCTGTTTCAGATAGTAGGATTATTTTGTTAAAATAGGATTATTTTGTTAAAATGAACAATCTTGTAGCCTATGTTTCTTTTGGGTTTCTATTAATTGCCATGGTGCTATTTGTTTGCAGGAGGAAAATGTAATCTGAACCAAAGAAACATTTGCCTCATATTAAGCATAAGCAGAGTCACATTTCACAAGATTCTTACATGATACATTGGTATTTGTGTATATTCAAAGGCCGTGCTGGATTCTTGCACAATAGGCTCACTTATTTATAAGAGACTTTTTTTTTTTTATTCTTGGATCTGTTTTTTTTTTTGTTTGTTTGTTTGTTTGTTTGTTTGTTTGTTTGTTTGTTTGTTTGTTTTTTTTTTTTTTGTTGTTGTTGTTGTTTTGTTTTTTTGCAGGAGACAATTCTGCTGGACTGTGTACTACAGGGAAAATTTTGGTCCTTGTACAAGTTAGGATTGTAGCATCTGTTTTCTCTTCCTCACTGTAAACATCCAGTTTTGCTTGAGCATAAGTGAGGAGTCTGCTCCCTAAGCCAGCTTCAGTCCAGTAGCTGGCCAGAGAAGGAATACACATTGCCCCGTCCCCTTGTAGCCAACAGGTCGTTAGCTACTGCTTCCTCCTGCACAGGAGACCTCAGTTTGAAACTTTCCTCTATCTAGAACCTCTGATCCATATCTCCCAAAGCCCCAGCAGCACTGATTCCTGGAGGCTTCCAGGTGAATATCTTAAGCCACTGAGCAGCAGGAAGTGGTGGTGGTGTCTGCAACTTCCTTGGCAGGTGCATGGAGAGCGCTCCCTCTGGCCGGAGCCTGGCATCTGGAATCCATAGATGGATGGTATTCTGTCACTCGTTGTGGGCCCTGGATGTGCACCAGATGTGCACCTTGTGGCTGGGGCTGTGGGCCTTTGGGCAGCAGTGCCGACACCTGAGCAGTGGGGATTTATGAAGGTATCTGAGCCATTGCTGAATACACCAAGGTGCCGTTGGAAGCAGCCCAGACGTGTTACTATGGCATTTTACTCTGCTGCTTCTTGGCCTCCTGGAGAAGAATCAGGTGTTTGCCTGGGAATCCCCACCCTTTGCTGCCCATCTTCTATCTCCAGGCTTCCTTACTTACAGATAGCCATTATAAAGAGCATGTGGCTATTTATAATGTACTTTTATGTACTATAATGGACCTATAAAATATAACTACAATGTACCATTACACACCTACAAGGTTAGTTGTCACTGAGGGGTGGCTTTGTGAATGTCAGTGGCATCTCAGCAGTGTATTTAAGTACCCAGAGCCCCTTGGAAAGCCAGGTTTCTTGCTTTTAAACACCTTTCAAAGTACAGAGTGCTCTTCAATGGGAAATATAGTTATTTGCACTGTACAAGCAAGAAGTTTAGCGGCTGCCAAAGTCAACTTCAAGAGTCAGGGAAATTTTGGTCCCTTGGGTATCACCACAGACAAAACTACTCCTTTGATTCTGTGATCTTGCATTGCACTTTTATGTTTGAGCTGATGGATGTCTACAAGGAAAGGCTTCAGCTATCTTGGGCTCTAAGACCTAGCAAGGGAGATGCTCACATTCTGTATAAATGTACATCCCGTTTGCCTGCTGTTGAATAATTTAAATCTTTGCTATTTATGGAAGCTGTCAGCATGCTTTGCTCTGCTGCCTTGACAGGGGAAGCAAAGGAATCTGAGTGAACTGACCAACTAAGAGTTAAAATTTATTATTAATAGTTGCACTGCAGTTGATTTCATTTTGCTGAATATTTGGCAGTCTTCAGAGATATTACCTGTTACTATAAATAAAGCACATGCTGCCAGGGTAACTGTTTTTCTTTCTCTGGCAAATGAGTAATTTCTTATTTTACTTTTAAAATCTGTATTGTTAAGGCTTGTGTGTGTGTATTTGGGCTCTCAGCACAGGCATCTTTTACTCTAGGCTCGTGTTGCTGTTCCTCCATGTGGTGTTTTTACTCAGAGATGGATTTCACATGGCAATGCTGAAAGCCCACCCACAGCATAGAAAAATGTGGACTGGGCTGCTGCTGAGCTGACAGGCAGACCTCGTGCTGCTCAGAAGCTGGTAAGCAGGGAAGGGTTGGGAAATGGTTGGTGTATTATTTCGGTGACTCCAGATCCTCTGTGCTCTGGTTCACAGTCCTGAAGCCATCATTTGAATCAAGGCTGGCTTAGGGTTGATGTAGAGCATTACCTTTCAGGCATTCCTGCTGACATGCAGTCAGAGAACCTTGCAGAGGAACAGATCTGGCTGAAAAATTTCCAGAGGAGGGGTAAAATGAAAAACAGGTCTCAACATATGTTGTAGAAGTCATTGCCAGCACAAGAATGTGTGCAAAAAAAAGGTAGGGGAGGGAATGAAACTACCTTTTTTGGTGGTAGCAGTTGGCATTAAGCCAGTTTAAAGTGGTTATAGAAGTGACCCACTGAGAGATGATAGAGGGGTCTTTTACATTGCCCCTATAGCTAAAATATACTTAACTGTTTTTCTTTTTATTAATTGAAGCATACTTGCCATTAAAAAACACATCAATAATTTATCTGGAAATATTTCACAGGGAGAAGAATGCCTTCCTATATATAGACATAATGATATCTCTACACCCATACATATCATTTGCTGTGTGCAATAATCATCAAGTAGTCTTGCCAAAGTATTAGAAAGTGTTTTATAAAGATTAATGAATTACTTTCTGCCAGTATTCAATATCTCAGCTCTACAGCAAGACCAACTGAGCTTGCAGAAAAGATTTTTAAGAGCCTCACCCCAAGACAACTGAGTCAGAAAAAATTCTTCACTAAATTCCCTGGGCTTGCCTGAGGGCAAGTAAGTCAACAGCAGAGCAAAGGACTGACTGAACTGTTCGGATTTCCTATTTCTATTTTCTTATCCCTGGGCACCTTCCTTCTGTGTATGCCATTAGTAGAATGATGGTGATACTATGGCTATTACTTCTGGTGAAGGTCATCTTAGTTTCTTAATAAAGCCTTTTTTTTTCTCCTTTTTCGAAAGGCGTATAGCAATAATAACTTTTCCCTGGGATGAAATTCAGTCTGAAAACACTTACAACTTTAAATTAGCATACCCATTTCTTCCTAAGTTAAAGAATGCCAAAAAAGCACTTTTGTGGTTTCACATTATGTGCTTAGCCCATCTCTCAAATAACATAAAGTGGCTGTGAAAAGGTAATTGATAGCATGAACTCAGCTTTTCTAGTATTGAAATAGTGTAGCCTGCAAGTGAATCAAGAAGGAACATTTCCTGCTGGGAAAACACGCTGCACTTGAGGCGAAGGTGCTCATGGACTGCAGCATAAGGCTCGCCAGGCAGCATGAAACAACTGCTGCAGCACATTGCAGCAGCTCCTGTTAAACCCTTCAGTCCTGACTGTGGCGTTTACTGCTTTGGGAAGGCTGTTTGTGAGCAGCTCTCAGCCCATCAGTTCACAGAAGTTACTGACTTCCACGCTTTCATTTGAGGATGGTAAGCACAGGCCTTAGGATTGCCATGTGGCCAAGGGACAGAGCCATCACAGCAGTGCTTAAGGGTCACCACCATGCAAATGTCATTGTGTGGAGCGCTCACATACCTTAGTGTACCTGTCCTAGGGTGATGTTATGATGCTTGTATCCCCAGTTGTTGTTCTGTTTATGCTGGATATTATGTTCTGTGCCTCCAAGACTGGCTCTGAAGAGCGAAGCTTTGGGTTTTTTTTTGTTTTGTTTTCTTATCAGCCTCTTCACTCCCCCATGGTTGGCAGGGCACAGAGGCACAGCAATACATAGTGCAGCTTTTGCTCTTTGCTCTTGCTTTTGTTTTGCTCTTGCTCCTACTTTGCTCCTGCTTTGGTCTTGCTTTTGCTTCTGCTTGTTAGTTTAGCTAGTGTTATGAATAAGGTGGTAATTCGTGCTGGAAATGTAAGGTGATTAATGTAATATAAAATAAAGCCTTAAGATTATGCCAGCAAAGGAGAGAGGGAGTTTGCCACACAGGATGACGAAAGCCACAGCTCGCAGCCAAGGAGGAGGTGTATCATTAACATACGAAGTAAACCTAGCCCGCACAGGAGATAGGCAGTCCAGATGGCATGAATGAGAAAATGCCCAGCGATGATGGCCCATGTAGATGTCCACCTCAGATAGACAGGGCCATCACGGAGATACATCCGAATGTGGGATTCTGGGAACTGGGGACACATACACATCAGTTCCCGGACAAGACTTTGTCCAGCGCAGGACAGAGAATAGACACAACATGAATGTGAAGAACTCCAAGGAAGAACAAAGGGATTCCGCTGCGGGCAAGAAAAAGAGTATAAAAATTGAACTGTGCCAGGCGTCATTGGTGAACAGGGGGATTCGGTGTGATAGAGGCCGGATCATTGTTCAGCTGCTCCGATCCCGGAGTCGGTGCTGCTTTTTGATTGTTGGCGGTCGGGACTGTACATCGGTCGCGAATAAATTTAATTTTTATTTTTTATTTGATTGGCTGGATCAATTTTTACCTATAACAGCTAGGCAGTCCAAATTTTCCCTGGACTGTTTTTCTTTCCTTTTCTTGGAACCACTCAAACCTGCTCCAGACTGGGACCTGGGAAACACCAAGAGTTTGCACTTTGTGGCCTGCAGCAGCCATCCCCAGTGCCGGAGGGACCGACAACAGAGCAACCACCCCCAGCAGAGACTTTCTGAATTTGTCATCTTTTTGAGAGCGGCAAAAGAGTTTTGTCATCTGGTATTTTTCATTTTGTGTGCTGGGGGGTGCTTTACCTGTTAAATAAACAGGTTCTTTCCACTTCTCTCCAAGGAATCCTTCCCAAACTGCCTGGGGAGAGGGGCCATGTGGCTTTGCTTTATGGAAGGGTCCCCTTTGGAGGTTTTCTCCCAGATTTGCCCTAAACCAGGACAGTACCATATAGTGCAATTGCACAGGAACTCTACTCAGTGCCTATGCAACTATCTCTGCAG
The DNA here is from genome assembly GCF_017590055.1 of Onychostruthus taczanowskii. Lineage (NCBI taxonomy): Eukaryota > Metazoa > Chordata > Aves > Passeriformes > Passeridae > Onychostruthus > Onychostruthus taczanowskii. Next base: position 19,944 of record NW_024501371.1, read on the forward strand.
TTTGGGAAACATTTTTTACAGTCAGTTCTTACACAGATGCCATCTTACCTGTTTTATGGGATCCCCACTCTTAGCCTAGGAAAGATAATTTTCTTGCAAAATAAATAACTAAGTTAAAAGTAAAGAGCAGAACAATGCAAATGGGAAGGTTTTGTCACTTCTACCTACCAAGCCGTTGCTCTGCAAGGTACTGGAATACCAGGCTGTTCAGCTTTTTTCCTGACTCTTCCAGTGACAATTTCAGTGACCTTTAGGGACCCCCTGTTATTTCCAAACATTTGTGCCTGAAAGTTCAGGCCAACAGAAACTGAGTAAGGCCTTACTGACATGAAAGAAGCAGTTCCTTTGTGTCTTAGTGGGTGGTGGAGCAGCAAACTGCCTACATGTCTAGGCAGTCAGACTTTTTTTATTTCTGAAGTGCAAGCTGAAGACAAATAACGGGACACTCAGTTTCATGCCTACCCACAGATGCAGGCACTTGACTTCCATCAGCTAAATTAAATTTAAAAAATTTGGAGATTTTATATACTTTTTAGTAAAAACAAAAAAAACCAAAAAAAACCCAAAAACAAAAAAAAAAAAAAAAAAAAAAAAAAAAAAAAACCAAACACCACAACCAAAAAGTATTTATAGTATGAAGGAGATGCAGAATTTAATCATGTGAATCCAGGATGCCACATGTTCAATCTCATGCAAACTGGTATTATCTCATGTCTTCAGGGGCCTTGCTTCTGATTTGTTCTGGCAGAGCAGTCAGAGTATATGAAAGGACCTAATTTGGGGATTTGTCTTACTGTGACTAAGGGGGCAGAATGTGACGTGATAATTGATAGCTTAATTTGCATTGTACCATTTTTCAGTGCTAAAATGTGTATACCTTATATTCATAGCTACCCTCAATTTCAAGCTTTAGTGTAGCTAGAATGACCCTCACAGTTGCTTTTTTGTACAACAGTTGAGAGTCCCTGAAATGGAAATATCAGGAAAGTCGAGCTTTTTAAGCAGTGACAGAAAGTAATTTGTGCCAGAGAGAAGCTTCTGAGTTTCTGTCATTCGGCATATCCAGTGCAGAGTGATCACTTCTCATATGGACCAGGTATGCGAGTAAGCTCAATATAGAGAAAAAGAAAATAAGGACACAGTTTTTTGACTGTAAAGAAAAATGTAAAAAGATGTAGGCTTTGTTGTCTTACCTCTCAGCAAAGCCTGTGGATACAGGTGCAGTAATGATTAAGAGTGATGAAACTTAGAGTAACAAAGTGAGGTAGTGGGAAGAAACAGAACAAAGTAGGTGACAGACCCAGGACAAAATAAGCTCACAGTTTGGGAGAAGCAAACAAATGTATTGGTGGGAAGGATGCTGTGGCAAATAGAGAGAGGGAGTGGGGCAAGGAGGGTGAAGGGGGACCCAAACCCTGGCTGCCCAAGGTTGTATCTTCCCAGTTCTCTTTTCCACCATTTCACTGATCCACCTGAATAAAAGAAGTGAAAATTAAGCTTTCCAGCCCCATTCATACAGGGATCTGCTTTTTTTTTTTTTTTTTTTTTTTTTTTTTTTTTTTTTTTTTTTTTTTTTTTCTCAGGGGGGGGGTTTTTTTTTTTTTTTTTTTTTTCTGCAGCACGGGGGATAATAGGTGTTGAAGAGTCTGTTAACAACTGAGATTTGTGCACCTAATTACTTCTGCATTGCAGTAAGTGTTAGCCACAGTGTGGGTGTCCCCCCAGTCTGCTTTTTAATTAAAACTCATGCTCTTTGTGTGTGAGCTTTTGTGAGCCCTTCCCCTTGCCTCACCCCCCCTCCCCACCCCCAACCTTCTACTCTCCAAATTCTGCCTCATTCGTCTTAAACAAGAGCTCAGGAAGCAGTGACACCAAGCACATTAAGTACTGATGTGTCGTAGCTCCCTGGGGAGCACAGATGGGGGCTTCAGCTGCAGCAGGTGCCGAGAAGACAGATCCCAACTCATCCAGAGAATTATTGTGCATCATCTGTATGGGCCTATTGTTTAGATGCATCCAGCTCGGTCACACGCTATGCGGGGCAGCGGTGATGCCGAGGGGGGCTAATTCAATCACTATTTTTAATTTAGGAAATGAAAAGGATGTTCTCCCATCACTGCCTTCCCAGAACTCAGCCCACAGGGATTTTGCCACAGGCTTCACAGTCGGGCTGTGTTTGCAGGAGTGGGGGGAGAAGTGGGGGAAGAGCTGATTACTATGCTTACAAATATATTTTCTGTCCTCTTTCTAAGGCAGCTCTGTTCATTTTGTTGTGGCTAAAGAAAAGGGTCAGGCACTAAGGTTAAAATTACTGCTCCACAATCTGCAATCCAAACTGCATTTTTGGATGTATTAATGAAATGTTGTGTTGCACACGGCGCTGGCCAACCATCATGTGCTATGTGCAGTAAACAGTAGAGGTGGGATTTTTTCAGCTGTAATTGCTAGACTTCCTTGGACAAATTTTAAAAATAGTCTGTACTGAGAGTCCTGTAGTGTTCAGGGCATCTAGGGATGTCACAGTTAGGCTCCTGGCCATAAGCAGACTGGTGTGGTTTAAGCCAGAGGCTCTCTGATCATCTCTTTTGCTGCCTTTGATGTGATGTGATCATAGCAAATTTATGTGTGAAGTAAGAACACAGAATCAACCCATCCATCTGCATCTTGGGAAGTCCACATGAACTCTGTGCTTTTGAAAAGCCTCACAGCAGCAGAGGTTTCCATCCACTCAATGGCCAAATGCTGAGGGGACAATAGAAAACAGGCTTTGCTTTCCAGACTCTTACTGATACAGCCTGGAAGGTTATACTGCCTTGTTGTGGCCTTTTTTGTGTGAGATGAGGGAATGAAGATTAAAATATTGCATTCTTATTGTTTATTATATACCTCATATTCTTTACAGTTTATTACATACTTTATATTCTTTATATATTATATTACATGCTTTATTAGATACTTTAAGTAGTAACACTTTTTAGAAGCTTCAGGAGAAAATATTGTCAGTAAAGAACTTCTTATTGTTTTTTTATAAAGTACATTAACTTGAATCTACTCTTTGTGAATTTCTGTCTTCACTTTTCCTTCAGGAACCCTGGTATCAAAGTGATAATTAAAGAAAACCCAGCACAAATCTTGCTGCATGAGATGTGAGTCTAGCTTCTAGCAAATCAGTGTTTCTGAAAAAATGTCTTTAACTTAGCATCTCCATACTCTAATATGAAACTGGGATGTAGTTTGCTTATATAGCACAGCTGTGCCAAAGAAAAGGGAAGCGTAAATTGCCCAAGTATTAGGCTATTCTATGCAGCTTTTAGAATAATGTTTTAGAGAGTTTGCTTATTCTTGTCACTCTTTTATAACCCTGAGATGCTATTCTTTTATGGCTTTGTGGCACCAAAATAATAGTATTTGAGCCTTCCACTTCCCACTGGAACTGCTCTAATTACAGATGTTAGAGCATTTGGGGAAGAAAGGGGAGAGGAAGGAAAGGAGGAAGAATTATGTGTCTTAGCTAAAGTTGAGCCACGAGCACTTGTGGCCCTGTAGGTTTCTGCTCAGCTCTGGAGGAGGGAGGTGTGTCAGCCTGCAGTGAGGAGGAGATCCCCTGTTTCTCTGCTGCCCAACCATCCCTTCCTCTGCTGGGACACAGCCCTCCTTGATGGTATGACCTGAACAGCGGGAGCCAAAAGAAGCTGCCCTAATGTTGTGTTCACTTTCAGATGACACTAACACCAGCCAAGTTCCATGGTCCTGGCCTGTGCCCAGCACAGCTGAAGCTGTTCCCCTTCTTTCTGCTGCTCCCTTTCTGATACAGCAGTAATACTTTTCCCCACAAACACCTTTGGGATGGAGATGGGGCTTGGACATTTCCTTGGACACCAGAAGTGGGCCATCTAGACAAGACAGCATAAAATTTGTACACATGTGACTCCCAGCTGGGACATTTTGCTTCTGTTGGGTGAAGTGTGGCTGCAGGGCTGCCCATACTCCTGGCAACATTCCTGTTATTTAGACATTAAAGCCATGAAAGATGGCATTGTTTAGCAAGGTCACCACTTGGATATATCTGTCCCCACCATGGGATTCATAGTCTGTTCACAGAAAGTGTGCCTGAATCTTGCCAGCTGCAAGAAGGAATTCTGCTCCTAGCAGGAAGAAACCTGGGTCCCAGTGACTTTTTAAGCAAAAGGATTTAGGCTTATATTCCCAGTATTGCTTCTTCCTTTTAAATAGCCTTCTGCAGCTGACTTCATCATAATACAGTGTGACTTATATATTTCCAGTTTAAATACAATATTTAAATATTCTCCCATTTAAACACAGAATCTCCATAAATAGTCAAATTTGAAAGTTATCTCCAGAAATAATCAAAAGAAAGTTTCAAAATTTTATTCTTATCCAGATGTGTAACTCCCAAGGTGTGTTTGCACTGCTCATCTCTATACATTTCCCTCTGCAGCTGAAGCCTCACTGTCATTAATACTCTGTATAATCATGTTACCTTACCATGGCTGAAGTCATGGGGCTGAGGAATCTGTGCCCCATGGAATATTCTTAAAAGATTTGGCTGAAGGTAATTCCATGATTTTTAGGCCTATTTTCTCAGGATGTTGAAATTCACTGCAGAGAGTCGTGCATCCTACCGGAAAAAATTCAGAAGGCTCTCCAGTGTCCTTGATAAATTTTATGATGGTACAAAACCTGGGCAGTTTTACAATGATGGGTCCCAGAGTTACTAAAATTATAGGTCTGCACTGTGAGGAGACAGCGGGTGGGTCAGAGATTTGTACCAGAAAGTTGTACCTGGGTAAGACCTTTTGAAGAAGAATTACAGGCATGGAAAACTGATTTACTCCCTTCAGTGCTGTGCCACAACTCACAGACAAATGACTGTGCAAGATGAACTAAGTTTTATGTGAAATATTTCAGGAACTGGATGGTCTTTGCAGAAGAGGTGTTTCTTTTCCTAAATCATGCTATAGTAGCACACATATTTGAGTAAGGCTCCATGAAAATCAAGGTCAGCTAAAATAGACAAAAATTTTAAAAATCATTGACGATTTAAGATAGTTAATTGATGATCTTACTGGGCTAATGCCAATGGCAGAGTTATGGAGATTTCAAGGAAGGATCAAAAAATTATAAAAAGGAAGCAGCATTCTTTGATTTTGTCCTAAAGATTATCTTTTTCCTTTGGTCCCTTGTAGAGCAAAGGATAAGGAGGGTACAACAAATACTACTGGATATTTATATCTTTATCTTGAGCAGAATGTGCAATTGCATGAACTGTGAGCATTTGTTTTGGGAGTCATAAGTGTTTTTCTCATGGATGGAATGGTACAATGTGTAGCAATGATATTTTGTGAAAAATCCTCTGCTAGGATTTTTCCCTCTAAGAGCTGAGGGCCTCAGCAAAGAAATGTAAACAATAACTGTCTGCTGCTGTGGAATGCAACAGGTGCATCTTCAGTTGGTCCATGTGGATTGTTTTCAATTGATGACCAGTCACAGCCACCTGTGCCGAAGCTGTGAGCAGTCACAAGGTTTTGTTATGCATTCTATTCTATTATTGTTCTTTGTAGCCTTCTGATAATTTTCTTTTCTCTCTGTTCTTTTAGTATAGTTTTTATGTAATATTTTAATATAATATATATCATAAGATAATAAATCAGCCTTCTGAGAAACATGGAGTCAAGCCTCCTCTCTCCACACATGGAGTGTTCGTGTCAACAACAATGTGCACTGAGGATGTGCAATGTGCACTTTTCTGTGATGAAAGGCAGAGAGCATTGAGGGTAAGAGAGGCAAAAGCAAACATCCGCTGTGCTGTTACCCTTGCTAGCACGTTATCCTGCAACAAGGAACTTTGTGAGGCAGAAGGTTATTCCAAATATCTCAATTAGCTATGTGTGATGAAAATACAGTATGTAACACCAACTTAAATGTATGATTGTGTAACAGTGCAGTACCACAAAATTTGCATTTTGTGTAGCAGTTGTTAATAATATGCCTCCGGAAAACCTTATTCCAGATGACTGTAACACAGGAATAAAAGACCTCTCACTCAAGGGTCTGGCAAACTATCATTTTGATCTGCCTGTATATATTTGTAACCAAACCCTCTAACAAAATCTTTGTAATGAGAAGTGTATATTTCACCAGAGACTATATATATTGTGATGGTGTGAATCGCCCAGGCACTTGCCAGGCAGAAGTAAAGTGCAGTTAAGAATTTTTCATGGGTTTGCGAGTGACTGTCCAGAAGACCTTTTCTTTGGGAGTAAACCCACCTGAAGCAAAGCCTTGTGCCCTGGCTGGGAAGCCTGTGTCATCTCTCCAAGCTACTGACAGGAGATTATCATTATCTCGCTTCAGAAATTACCTAAGAAGACTCAAAGTTGTGGTCATCTTTAATAAGGGAGGGAGTTGCTGTTTTTTAATTTGCATTAGCATGGTGAAGCACTGTTTTCAAAAAGAAGTGAAAGGAAAAATAAATTTGAACACCAGTCAATAATTAATCCTCTGCTTTTATTGCTGAAAAATATCTTGTCTACAAGGGAGACAAGTCAGGATAAAATTAATGATGCTATCAAAACACAAATGTTCATAAAGGAGGCATCAGGATAATCTGATTAAATGACTTTGGTTATTTTGTGTAGCATTCCTCCTCAGGACTTGAATTCTTGATTATGAATGACATCAAGAGGATTTGAAAGGATTGAATTTTCTTACTTCAGATTAGTTTGAGATATTTATGAAGGATTTAGGCAAACTGCTGGTTCTTTTAGCACAATGTTACTAACGAGAGGCAAGCACCAAAACAAGAGCAAGAATTTTCTGATCCTTGGAGATGTTTCTAACTCACTATACTCTGTAAACCACACATCCATGTATGCAGTGCATTGTTCTAAGAATACCTCATTGAAGGCCAGGTAGAATTCACACTTGCTTGGGAGGACAAGGAGATAAATTTCATTGGCTTGTATTGAAAAAAAATAGCAATTTCTCTTAGCCGTGGGGTTCACTGCCTTCAAGTTCTCTTTCCTCTCCTCTCATTCCAAAAACGCCATCTTTATTGCCTGTGTCCCATCAGGAGCCGTGGGACATCTGCAGCCTCTGTGTTGCCCCTCCTCTGTCTTGCACTCACTTCCCTGGGGAGGAAGGACAGACACACTTAGCACTTTCTCCCTACCATGCACTAATTTTTTTTTCAGCTTTAACCTGATGCTGATACTTATTCATATACTTTTGTTTTAAGATTTAATTGCCTTGAAAATACACGTTCCTCTGGGCCAACAGTTCAGAGCCTGTTAATAAGGAATGGATACTGTCAGCACAACCTGAATGCCTGCCGGCTGTTGATTGCCACCTAGAAGATAATCTTTTTCTGACAGGGATGTGGAAGGTGTTAAATCTGGCAGAGCATTGTAACACATGCTGCCGAGAACTACAGGGATGAAACTCTCAGCCCACCTGCTTCTTTGTGCAGATTAGAGCATAATAGGACTTATTCTACATGAGCCCTTGTAGAAAAATAAATCAGAGGCATCTTTTATTTAAGATTCCTGGAAATGTTTGGCTGGGGAGCAGCATCTTCTCCAAGTTGAGAAATTGCCCAAAGATATCTGGGAATTGTGCTACCAAGTTCTATTATCTGAAAATTTGAAATATCATTCATTTTTCTTCTATGCCAGTCATGGAGTGTGAGGGTTTTGTTTAAATCAGGTCTGTCCTTAAGGCAGACCAGATTTAAACAAAAACCTCACACTCCATGTGTGTACCCATGAGGGTACCCTTGTACCCTCAAGCTTCTATCTGATGCATTTTGTTGGAGCATGTCTTTATTAAAACCTCAAATGCTGTGAAGGGAACAAACAGTGACAGCAAAGTCATATTATGTAAAGTTCCACAAAGAGAGTATAAAATAGAGTTAAAAATGATAACATGAATGGACTTGGGACAAAATAGGCTACAAGTTAGGTGATCTCAGAGTTTCTAGAGTGATGATGTGGGGCCCAAAGATGGCATAATATTTTTGTCTTTTTTTTTCCCCACAGTTTTTAGTAATGAAGAAATCAAACACAGTTGAAACCAAGCTGCAGTAAAACACACTGCACTCCTAGCAGAAGTCATCATATGTCAGCCATATGGCTTCAGATTTTGTGCATGACCACACATTCTGGTTTTTAAACATGAGTTTTCTGGCTCTTTTTTTTTTTTAGGAATCGTTGTAACTTGAAGGGGAATTCTCTTGCACTGGAAAAAGCCCACTGGATGGGCTTGCTATGTAAGTGGATTAGCTGGAGTTAAACTTATATATAAATATAACATGAAAGCCTCTTATTTATCCCAGATGGAGGGACAACAGTTTTAATTGGCTGGACTTGTCATTACAACAAATAATTTCACCAGACTTCAGGAAATCCTTGTGCTGTGGCTGAAACGATGGAGGTTGCAGAAATAGTTTCAATGATAATCATATTTCTCCACCATCAGATCAAGGGCATTCAGTAGACGCCATCAAGTATGAATGAACCACTTGTCTAAGAAGTGACATATAAAAAGGTCTTGTGGAGTGAGAAGTGTAGTTAAAGAACAGTTGATATGGGGTGGGGAAAGAGGTCCAGTGACTTCTCCAATACAAGTTTTGTGGTTCATTGTGCTGTGGGGGAAAGTGCAGGGGAAAAAAATCTCCTTAAAAAGGCACATCAAACTGAAATACAAGTGGCATATGTAATGTCTAAGTGGATATACTGAGCATATCATGCCTGAAAGTGATGCTGAAAGATGGAAAAAAGTGAGCTCCAGATACAATAAACCTTTATGGTGATCAGTGTTCAGCAGGGGCTTGCATTGTGGCTCTGTTGCCACTCCTTTACCATAAAATTAGCAGTATGGCAAGAGAAATGGATGTATTCATAATAGTTTTTATTACTGTAGCACCTGTAAATCAAGACGTGGGACTTTTCATACTTAGCTCTTAATATGTAACATAATTAACCCTTTCTCTAATGATTTACCATATGAGCATAGTAGACCTTGAAACTGGAGGAACATAGCTGCAGAGCCTTAATGTGCTAACAAAGCATTATCTTTTAGGGTCACAATAAACTGCTGATGCTGTAGCAAAACCAGACCCACATGATGCTCTGTGAGGATGCTGCAGGCATTTCAGCCAACTGCAGCAATCCTGACTTCTGGAGCAGGGAAGTGGTATTTGCCAGGATGTGGCACATCCTCCACTGTCCCTGAAAATCCATTCAAACTCAGTTAAATTATGAGCAGTGGAAACCCAATGGCTTTTTGAGTCCTAACCTCTCATTCCCGTTTCCACCAGTCCCAGGCTTCAGTGCTCTTCTGGTCCAGCCGTCTTGCCCTGCCTCCACCAAACCACTGTGGCCACACAGCTCTGCTGTGCTTTCTGAACTAAGCCTGTGTAGTCTTGCACAGTCCAGTTTTCCCTGCTGCTTCCAACAGTGGTTTCCTTTTCCTAGCCTTTACTTAACTCCTTATTTTAGTGCACTCCTCCCCTTCCCACCTGAGTTGGTTTGTTACCTGCACCTGGAGCAGATGGCTCCCTCCTCTCAGCTCCCAAGGGAGGCAGCTTGCCCAGGCTCTGTTCCTCCACTGGCCACCTCAGTGACGTGGTCTTTTGAGAAAGACCAGTCTTGCCCTGGTAAATGCTCTAGGATGATAATCAGGCAGCTTGGCAGTGTGCTGGGGCACTGCATGCTTAGCCAGGGGTGAAATTTTTAGCCGGGGTGAATCTGTATTTCTGAAATGATCTTTTCTCTTTGTCTGAAACCTGGGCAGGTTCTCTTCTTTGCCTGACTGGAAGCCACCTCTACCAAACTTCAAATTTATCTTTCAAAACAGCAAGTCACCTTAGCATTTAAAATAAAAATATAAAGATTCCTCTAGTGTCCAAAACAGTATTTTCCCCAGTATTTTATTTTGAAAAAGTTGAACGATATTCATTGGTGTTTTTTTTTCCTTTTTTAATTAAAGAAAATCAGCCTGATGCAAACATTCAGCAGAGGCAGTATAAGTCCAGTGGATAACATTTGGTTAAGCAAGAAGCAACTATGTATTGTAATGTGAAATGTCAGTCAACCTTACTGGGCATTGCTAGAAGCTTTTTATAAAAGAAGACTTGAAGAAACAAATTTCCGTGGAATATAGTTCAAGATTTTAGGGGATTTTACAAAGAAGGAGTGATGAACATTATGCCAGATGAACTGAAAAAATAAATTAAAAGATGAAAAGCTGTGATGCTTTATATCTGCTTTGTTCTTATTTTATAGAGGCAGCATGAAATTTCAAAGCTATCCTGTCTGAGACTTTTTAAAAGCTTTTTATTTCCTGAGGCAGTTTAGCTATTTAAACTGAGACTGAGGTGCTGTGAGTGCTCAGGACTTTCAAGAAAATAATAACTTGTCCAGTTTCATTTTTAGTTATATAACTTACTTTGTACCCTTTACTTAGCCACTTGTATGAAAACCCACACATTTGGTGAGCAGGTTAATAACACTTACAATGCTTGCAGCATAACCCTTAATGGTGTGTAGTGTCTTTTGTGATCTCATTCTCTCCTCCCTTCATTTTGTAAGAAGCCTTGCAAGAAGAGCAGGCAATCAGCACATCATATCTTCCAATGTATTAGAAATTTTTTCAAAACACAGCTGTGCTTAAACCCCCGTTCCTAGCCCCAGCTGGGGGAATTCATCTTTCTCCTGCCTGAAATACTTTTGTCACCTGGATCATCCACTCCATCCTTAGTAATTACAATGATGGAGGCTTTCATTGAGTACACACACAAGAGTCTAATAATTTAATTAAAGATGATGCATTTTACTAATCACTTTCGTGCACCGCTACTAAACTCATGGCAAAATCATTATTTGCTTCAATAGACCCTCTCCTCCCCCATCCTCATCTCCAGTGCAAGATTCCCTGCTACAGAAGCCAATGCTTCTGTATCCAAAGCTGACAATTGCCACCAATTTGGGTGATGTCCTTTTAAAGACATGGCCAGATCCTTGGTCGTGCAAACCAACAGTTCTGACCAGCTGTCCTAGATTTTGCTGTTGTGGCTGTAAAGCTGCAGTCTGTGTGTGGCCATAAATCTGTATAATATTAACAGCCCTGAGGACTCTGATGGGGTGGCATATGCCATGGACTTTGGCATTCAGAAGTTTGTGGTTTTTTCTCATCCCACAGCTGTGCTCCTTTGACTAATAACTGTGTGACTTCCTCCTTCAAACTCCACCTGATTTATATCTTTGGGCCATCATTTTTGCCATGATGGGTGCTATGACAACATGTTGCTATTGCTGCCTTCCCCTGTGCCACAGTTCATGACTCAGAATCAAAACACAATTGATGTGGAGAACATAATCTAAAAGCATCTTGGCCCATCTCTGCTATCATAGTCCCAGAGACTCATCTACATCTACTCCTCCCCAAAAGCAGTTCATTCTGGTTCAGCACTAGCAGTTGAAATCACAGATGGTGTTTTTAAACTACCTGTTTAAATACAGTTCTGGCAAGACTCCACCTTTCCCTGGAAGCCATGTCACTTATATTCAGTGTAGCATCAAGTTCCTTTTCCCCAACCCCAGTCATGTAAGCATAGACCTGTCAGTTCTTCTCTCCTGGCTCCTTCTCCCTGGGACTTTAGTTCCAATGTGTGCAAAAAATCCCTGTCCCCTTCTCTAAAATGTGCAACAGGGAAGAGGCATCCTTGCTGTACAGCTGTGGTTTTGAGAGAGAGAGAGAGCGCTCACGTCTGGCTTGTCTAAGTACACACAGAAAATCTACAGGCCAAGAACTGTCTTAGCCCAAGTCCTAGGCCAGTGGCATATTTCCAAAGTTGAACTTTCTACATTTCTCTGAATCTGCAATGAATTCCATTTAGATAAATACAGCACCAGTTCTGGTATTTTACAAGGCTGAGTCTGTCTTCACTCTAGCTTGCATCCTTGTTTTAAAACCTGACCCTATTGGCTTATACTGGACCTGATGCACCATTTCTTCCTCCTTCTTCTCTCCCAGCTGGTATTTCTGGACACCTGGTTTCACAGCAATTCTTAGTTCAAACCATGACAAAGGCTGTCCTGGGTTGACTATATGATG
>NW_024501372.1:0-811 GCF_017590055.1 Onychostruthus taczanowskii
GGGGGGGTTTTGGGGTCCCCCCCTTGGTTTTTGGGGTGTCCCCAAAATTTGGGGGGGGGTTCCGTGGGGGGGGTAAAGGAGGGAGACCCCAAAAGGTCCAAAAAACCCCAAATGGGTTTGTGTCACTGCAGAGACCCCAAATCCTTCAGGGACCCCCAAAATCCCCCTGGGGTGACCCCAAAACTTCGGGGACCCCCCAAAATCCCTCTGGGGGGACCCCAAAACCTCCTGGGACCCCCCCAAATCCCCCCGGGGGCCCCCCCAACTGCAGAGACCCCAAATCCTTCAGGGACCCCCAAAATCCCCCTGGGGTGACCCCAAAACTTCGGGGACCCCCAAAATCCCTCTGGGGTGACCCCAAACCCTTCAGGGACCCCCAAAATCCCTCTGGGGTGACCCCAAACCCTTCAGGGACCCCCAAAATCCCTCTGGGGTGACCCCAAACCCTTCAGGGATCCCCCAGAATCCCTCTGGGGTGACCCCAAACCCTTCAGGGACCCCCAAAATCCCCCAAATCCTAACCTGGTGTCCCCCCAACAGTGGCTGCAGCTCACCATGTACTCCTGAGGGGACCCCCGGACCCCCCCCGGACCTTCCAGAACCTTCCAGGACACCCCAAAATCCCCCCAGACACTCCAGGACCCCCCAAAACCTCCTTGGACCCTCCAGCTGCACCCCCAACCTCCCCTGTCTGCACCCCCTCCCCAAATAAAACCCCCCCAACCTCGCTTGGTACCTCCGGCTCTGATTTGGGGGCGTCTGGGGGGATTTTGGGTGGGTCTTGGGGGATTTTGGGTGGGTCTGGGGGGAT
>NW_024501373.1:0-811 GCF_017590055.1 Onychostruthus taczanowskii
GATGCTGGAGTCTGCTCCACTAATCAGCAACCAGGAAAAGCATCAGAGTACCACATGGACAAGAAAGGCCCAGACACTTGGAGCCTCCCACTCCTAAATCATTCTGGTTTCTCTGCAGAGCTGATGGAGAAAAAGGCACCTCTGCAGTGAGTCCGTGTCCAGGCTTACTCACCAACCCTCTCTTGGAGAAGGCTCCTCTCTCCCTTGCCCTAGACAGAGCTGGGGATGACTTGGGCTCAGCAAGTAGGCTTAAAGATGGATTTTCACATGAGAGAGGGCTCTTGGCTCATTAATACTTCTAGCAGAGTGACAAATTCCTCTACTGGGAAAATAAACCTCCATGCAGCAGTGGAAACTTCATCACCCATCTCCCAAGAAGTTACAATGGTCACTGTATATTCACACTTTACCAAGTCAGGGTGTTAAACAGAAAATCCCCCTGCTACTCACACTTTCCCAGTGACCAGTCCTTGATGGAAGTGCTGGTGACAGACATCTGCAGAGCATGATTTATCTTTCTTTGGCAATAAGAATAAAAAGACTTGAAGACTTAAAATATTCCCCTAGGTTGCTGCTGGCATTTTCTACCATTTTAGCTGTCATACCCAAATAAAAGCATCAGAACTGAGTGAAATACTTCACCTGGGAACAATACATAACCCTAGATTCTCACAGCCTCTAGAATTGGCTGCTACAGGAAAATGTTTCTCAGGTACTTAGACACAATCCTCAAATAAGATCCTGTGAAGGGAGGAAGACAAGTTCTCCTTCAGTTTTGGCATCTTGCTTTTCTGTACCATTTTAACTTCTC
>NW_024501374.1:0-810 GCF_017590055.1 Onychostruthus taczanowskii
AAATGGGGAGAAACGGAGCAAAAATGGCCCAAAAATGGGGAAAACCAGCCCAGAAACGGGGAGAAACGGAGCAAATATGGGGAAAAATGGACCAAAAATGGGGAGAAATGGAGCAGAAATGGGGAGAAACAGCCTGAAAATGGTCCAGAAATGGGGAGAAACGGCCCAAAGATGGCCCAGAAAGGGGGAGAAACGGCCCAGAAATGGGGAAAAACAGCCCAGAAATGGGGAAAAACAGCCCAGAAATGGGGAGAAACGGAGCAGAAATGGGGAGAAACAGCCCGAAAATGGCCCAGAAATGGGGAGAAACGGCCCAAAGATGAGGAAAAACAGCCCAGAAATGGGGAGAAACGGAGCAGAAATGGGGGGAAACGGAGCAAAAATGGGGAAAAATGGACCAAAAATGGCCCAGAAATGGGGGGAAACGGCCCAAAGATGGGGAGAAACGGAGCAAAAATGGGGAGAAATGGAGCAAAAATGGGGAGAAATGGAGCAGAAATGGGGAGAAACGGCCCAAAAATGGGGAAAAACAGCCCAGAAATGGAGAAAAATGGACCAAAAATGGGGATAAATGGTCCAGAAATGGGGAGAAACGGACCAAAGGTGGCCCAGAAATGGGGGGAAACGGAGCAAAAATGGGGAGAAACTGCCCGAAAATGGCCCAAAAATCCCCCTTTAAATCCCTGAAAAACCCTCTTTAAACCCCAAAATCCCCCTTCAATCCCCCAAATTCCCCCTCAGGACCCCTCCCCAAATTCGGGGCCACCCTGACCCCCATTGTCCCCCCCAAAAACCCCTTTAAACCCCAAA
>NW_024501375.1:0-810 GCF_017590055.1 Onychostruthus taczanowskii
TTGGGTTTTTGGGGGGATTTTGGGGGGCGTTTTGGGTTTTGGGGTCCCCAGCCGTACCTGGGCGTGGCCGGCCCCGGCGGGGCGGGGCGCACCTGGCGCACAGGTACAGGCCCAGCAGGGCCCCGCAGAGCCCCGCCCCCACCCCCAGCAGCGCCAGCAGCAGAGAGCACGAGTCGGGCGGGGCTGCACAGGTGAGTCATGTGAGAGACAGGTGAGAGAGTCACAGGTGAGACAGGTGAGGGAGGGACAGGTGAGACAGACAGGTGAGACAGGTGAGGGACAGGTGAGATACAGGTGAGACAGGTGAGGGAGGGACAGGTGAGACAGACAGGTGAGACAGGTGAGGGACAGGTGAGATACAGGTGAGACAGGTGAGGGAGGGACAGGTGAGACAGACAGGTGAGACAGGTGAGGGACAGGTGAGATACAGGTGAGACAGGTGAGGGAGGGACAGGTGAGACAGACAGGGGAGGGACAGGTGAGACAGGTGAGACAGGGGAGGGACAGGTGAGACAGGAGACAGGTGAGAGAGTCACAGGTGAGACAGGTGAGGGACAGGTGAGACAGGTGAGGCAGGGGAGAGAGTCACAGGTGAGACAGGTGAGGGAGGGACAGGTGAGGCAGGGGAGAGAGTCACAGGTGAGACAGGTGAGGGAGGGACAGGTGAGACAGACAGGTGAGACAGGTGAGGGACAGGTGAGATACAGGTGAGACAGGTGAGGGAGGGACAGGTGAGGCATGAGAGACAGGGGAGATACAGGAGAGGAACGGGTGAGATACGGGTGAAAGAGGTGAGACAGGTGAGAGAGG
>NW_024501376.1:0-810 GCF_017590055.1 Onychostruthus taczanowskii
GAATGGAGCACCCACAGCTTCTCTGGGAAACTTTATAAGGCAGCTGATGCTCCACACGAGGATGGAAGGACACTGGACATGCCACCATCACCCTCTGGACTTCCTTTGGGCCTCCAGAGATTCCCAGGAAGGGAAGAAGACGAGGAGAAGTGCCAGTGCCAGCTGGGAGTTGCTCTTCCAGCCCATTCCACTGGCTGTGTGGGCAGCTCCATCTTGCAGCCACATTCCAAGGAGCTGCTCGGAGCAGCAGTTCCTGGATTCTGTGCCAAGGTGCCACTGGCTGCTGTTGAGATAAACCCACAGAAACAAACAGATGCCTGGAGAAGCCAGGGAGATAGGGAATACAGCAGCATGGATGGGCTGTCCCAAGGCTGGCCGCTCTCCAGCTTGTCCCTCCCAGTGATCCCAGTATTCAGAGATGTCACCAAGCACAGATTGTCCCAGACCCTCAGAGCAACAAGGAGTTTTCCAGGGGGTCATACCCCCTTCTCTTTGCCAGCAGCTCCAATTCAATTCCCATGCAGTGGGAATGCCCAGGGATTGGGTGGTAGAGCTTGAAGAGGAGCATCCACCTCTGAATTCCAGCTCTCCTGGAGCCAAGGGAACACAAACCCCATGGACACATCCTTGTCCCATCCCCACACGGAATCTGTGGGAGCAAGGCCAGATGGATTTGTGTCACCCAGGCCACTTCCAAGTAGGACACAAAGCTGAAGTCCCTCATCCCGGGACACTGACACTGAACATCTCCCAGGAACAAAACTGCCTTAAGATTCAAGGGAAGTATTCCAGAAGAGCTGATCCCACACA
>NW_024501377.1:0-810 GCF_017590055.1 Onychostruthus taczanowskii
TAAAGAAAAAAATCCCCAGAAATCCCCCCAAAAATCCTTTAAAAAGTCCTCAAAAATCCCCAAAAAATTCAGTAAAAAATCCCAAAAAATTCCCATAAAATCCCCATTAAAATCCTCCAAAAATCCTTTAAAATCGCTAAAAAATCCCCAAAAATTCTAAAAAAATTCTGTAAAATATTTTGAAAAACCCTCAAAAAATCCTCAAAAACTCAGTAAAAAATCCCCAAAAATTCCCATTAAAATCCCATAAAATCAAGAAAAAATCCCAAAAAATCCTTAAAAAATCTCCGGAAATTCTCAAAAAAATCTCAAAAAATCCCCAAAAAATCCGTAAAAAAATCCCCAAAATTCCCATCAAAATTCCATAAAATTTAAAAAAAAATGCTCAAAAAATTTTCCAAAAATCCCAAAAAATCCTAAAAAAGTCAGTAAAAAAATCCTTAAAAAATCCCATTAAAATCCCCAAAAAATCCAGTAAAAAATCCACAAAATATCCCATAAAATCCCCAAAAAATAAAGAAAAAAATCCCCAAAAAAATAAAAAAAAATCCTTTGAAAATCTCCAAAAAATTCTCAAAAAATCCTCAAAAATTCCCAAAAAAATCCAAAAAATTCAGCAAAAAATCCCAAAAAATTCCCATTACAATCCCATAAAATTTCCAAAAAATGCACAAAAAATCCTTAAAAAATCTTCAAAAAATCCCCCAAAAATTTTAAACAATTCAGTAAAAAATCCTGAAAAAATCCTCAAAAATTCAGTAAAAAATTCCAAAAAATTGCCATAAAATTCCCATTAAAATCCCATAAAAT
>NW_024501378.1:0-810 GCF_017590055.1 Onychostruthus taczanowskii
GGCCTCGGCCTCGGGGTCGGGCCCGGAGTCGTCGGAGGCGCGGGATCGCTTCCGGCTGGGCCCGGGCGGCTCCGGGGGCGTCCCCAGAGCCTCCAGGCCCTCCTCGCCCCCCGAGAAGCCCGCGGGGTCCGACTCGGCCGCCATCTTACGGACGCGCTGGGCTCTGAAGGGGAGAAATGGGGAAAAAATGGGAAAAATGGGGAAAAAATGGGAAAAATGGGGAAAAATGGGGAAAAATGGGAAAAATAATGGGGAAAAAATGGGGAAATATGGGAAAAATGGGAAAAATGGGGAAAATGATAGAAAATGGCAGAACTGATCCCGTTCCCCTCCCCCAGAACCCCGCGGGGCCCGACTCGGCCGCCATCTTACGGATGCGCTGGGCTCTGCAGGGGAAAAATGGAGAAAAATGGGAAAAATAATGGGGAAATAATGGGGAAAATAACGGGAAAAATGGGGAAAAAATGGGAAAAATGGGGAAATAATGGGGAAATAACGGGGAAAAATTGGGAAAAAATGGGAAAAATGGGGAAAATGATAGAAAATGACAGAACTGATCCCGTTCCCCTCCCCCAGAACCCCGTGGGGTCCGACTCGGCCGCCATCTTACGGACGCGCTGGGCTCTGCAGGGGAAAATGGGGGAAAAATGGGAAAAATGGGGAAAATAACGGGAAAAATGGGAAAAATAATGGGAAAATAATGGGGAAAAAATGGGGAAAATGATAGAAAATGGCAGAACTGATCCCGTTCCCCTCTCCCAGAACCCCGCGGGGCCCGACTCCGCCGCCATCTTACGGACGCGCTGGGCT
>NW_024501379.1:0-810 GCF_017590055.1 Onychostruthus taczanowskii
GGGGGAAATGGGGAAAATGTGAGGGGAAATGGGAAAGGAAATGGGGAAAAATGGGGAAAATGTCAGGGGAAATGTGGGAGAAAATGGGGAAAATGTCAGGAGAAAATGGGGGGGAAATGGGAAAATTTGGGGGGAAATGGGGAAATGTGAGGGGAAATGGGGGGAAATGTGGGGGGAAAATGGTGAGGGGAAATGTGGGGAAATGTGGGGGGAAAATGGGGGGAAAATGAGAAAATGTGAGGGGAAAGGGGGGAAAAATGGGGAAAATGTGAGGGAAAATGGGGAAAAATGGGGAAAACGTCAGGGGAAAATGTGGGGGAAATAGGGAAAAATGGGGAAAATGTGGGGAAAAATGGGGAAAATGAGGAAATTTGGGGGGAAAATGGGGAAAATGGGGGGAAAATGGGGAAAATGTGAGGGAAATGGGGAAAAATGGGGAAAATGTGAGGGGAAAGGGGGAAAAAATGTGGGAAAAATGGGAAAATGTGAGAGGAAAATGGGGAAAAATGTGAGGGAAAAATGGGGAAATGTGGGGGGGAAATGGGGAAATGTGAGGGGAAATGGGGGAAAATGGGGGGGAAATGGGAGAATAACATGAGGGGAAAATGGTGGAAATGTGAGGGGAAATGGGAAAATGTGAGGGGAAAGGGGGAAAAAGGTGAGGGGAAAATGGCGGGAAAACGTGAGGGGGAAATGAGGAGAAATGCGGAAATTTGAGGGGAGAAAAGAGCGGGAAAACGTGAGGGGAAAATGGCGGCGAACATGAGGGGAAAATGGGGAAATTGTGAGGGGAATGGGGAAAAATGGGAG
>NW_024501380.1:0-809 GCF_017590055.1 Onychostruthus taczanowskii
AATTTTAATTTTAATTTTAATTTATTTTTAGTTTTAATTTTAATTTAATTTTAATTTTAATTTTAATTTTAATTTATTTCCCCCCAATTTCCAGCTCGGGTTCTTCAAGCGCCGCTACAAAGAAATGCTGGCCCAGAACGAGACCCCCGGGGACCCCAATTAACTCACCAAAACCTCATTAACAACTCATTAACAACTCATTAACAACTCATTAAAATGCTGTTGAGAAAAAAAATTAAAACGTATTTTTAAAAAAATTTAAAATTTCCTTCAAAAATAAAAAAAAACCCTCAGGCGGAAATTGAAATTTGACTCCAAAGCTCGTTAAAATAAAGCAATTAAAAACTCAGGAATTAATTAAAAATTTCTTTGGGGGGTTGGGAAATATTTGGGGTTCATTTGGGAATTTCATTTGGGAATTTCATTTGGGGTTTGGCGGATTTCTTTGGGGATTTAATTTGGGAATTATTTAGGATTAATTTGGGGATTAGTTGGAATTTTTTAGGGAATTTTTTGGGAATTTTTTGGGGATTTTTTGGGGATTTTTTGGGGATTTTTTGGGAATTTTTTGGGGATTTTTTGGGTTTTTGTGTTTTTTTGTGTGTTTTTTTGTGTTTGGGGGTTTTTTGGTTTTTTTTTGTTTTGTTTTTGTTTGTTTGTTTGTTTTTTGTTGTTGTTTTTTTGGGAATTTTTGGGGGATTTTTTGGGAAATTTTTGGGATTTTTTGGGGTTTATTTGGGAATTTTGGGGGATTTTTTGGGAATCTTTGGGGTTTATTTGGCAATTTTTTGGGATTTTTTTGGATTTAT
>NW_024501381.1:0-809 GCF_017590055.1 Onychostruthus taczanowskii
TTCTAGGTGAAAATGTGAGAAAATGGGGGCAAAATGGTGGAAAAATGGTGAAAAAACTCAAAAAAATGGCCCAAAACCCAGTAAAATCGAGCTCAAAAATCCCCAAATTTAAAAAAAAAGGGATTTAGGAACATAAAAATCCCAAAATTCAAAAAATTCTCCCCAAAAATCCCGAAGGTTCTAGGTGAAAATGTGAGAAAATGGGAAAAAAAATGAGGGGAAAATGGTGAAAAAACACAAAAAAGGGACTCAAAATATCCCAAAACCAATTGAAAAGGAGCTCAAAAATCCCAAAATTCTTAAAAGAAAGGATTTGGGATCCCAAAAATCCCCAAAAATTGCTCGAAATTTAAAGAAATCCTCCAAAAAATTCCTTTAAAATCCCCCAAAGGTCCCGGGGGGCACGGCCAGGGCTCGGCACAGCCCCACCTGCACGGCCGTCAGCGACGCCATCGACTGCGGAGCGACAAAAAATTGGGATCAATCCCGAAATCCACAAAAATTCCCAAAAAATTCCCAAAAAATCCCAGAGGTTCTAGGTCAAAACGTGAAAAAACGGTGAAAGAACGGTGAAAAAAGACAAAAAAACGGCCCAAAAGCCAATAAAATCGAGCTCAAAAAGCCCAGAATTTAAAAAGAAAAGGGATTTAGGAACCTAAAAATCCCAAAATTCCAAGAAATCTCCCCAAAAATCCTGAAGGTTCTAGGTGAAAATGTGAGAAAATGGGGGCAAAATGGTGGAAAAATGGTGAAAAAACTCAAAAAAATGGCCCAAAACCGGTGAAAAAATGGTGAAAAAACACAAAAAA
>NW_024501382.1:0-5024 GCF_017590055.1 Onychostruthus taczanowskii
CTGGGGGGACTGGGGCGGAACTGGGGGGAACTGGGAGGACGCTTCGGGCACTGACAGGGGGTCCCAGGTGCTCTGGGGGGTCCCATCGCTGGTTTTGGGGTTCCCCACTTTGGGGGGCGCTCTCAGGCGTTTCTGGGGGGTTCCCATCACTGTTTTTGGGGTTCCCGCGGCTGTTTTCGGGCTTCCCATCACTGTTTCGGGGTGCCAGGTTCCGGGGTGCTCTCGGCTGTATTTTTGGGGTTCCCATGGGTATTTTTGGGGTTCCCGTGGCTGTTTTCGGGCTTCCCATCGCTGTTTCGGGGTGCCAGGTTTCGGGGTGCTCTCGGCTGTACTTTTGGGGTTCCCACGGCTGTTTTCGGGGTTCCCATGGGTATTTTCGGGATTCCCGCGGGTATTTTCGGGGTTCCTGTGGCTGTTTTCGGGGTTCCCATGGCTGTTTCGGGGTGCCAGGTTCCAGGGTGCTCTCGGCTGTATTTTCGGGGTTCCCGTGGCTGTTTTCGGGGTTCCCATGGGTATTTTCGCGGTGCCAGGTTCCGGGATGCTCTCAGCTGTACTTTTGGGGTTCCCACGGGTATTTTTGGGGTTCCCAAGGCTGTTTTCAGGGTTCCCAAGGCAGTTTTCGGGGTTCCCAAGGGTATTTTCGGGGTTCCCATCCCTGTTTCGGGGTGCCAGGTTCCGGAGTGCTCTCGGCTGTATTTTCGGGGTTCCCGTGGCTGTTTTCGGGGTTCCCGCGGGTATTTTCGGGGTTCCCACGGCTGTTTTCGGGGTTCCCATCCCTGTTTCGGGGTTCCCGCGGGTATTTTCGGGGTTCCCATCCCTGTTTTCGGGGTTCCCGCGGGTATTTTCGGGGTTCCCATCCCTGTTTCGGGGTTCCCACGGCTGTTTCGGGGTGCCAGGTTCCGGGGTGCCCCCCAGGACGAGCTCCTGGCCGTGGGGCCCTCGCGGCTGCAGCGGCTCCGGCGCCGCTCGGGCTCCGAGAGCCGGAGCTGGAGCTACAGCGAGCTGCGGCGGTGGGACGTGAACTGGGACAGCGGGGAGGTACTGGGGGGACTGGGATGGGAACTGGGACAGCGGGGAGGTACTGGGGGGACTGGGATGGGAACTGGGACAGCGGGGAGGTACTGGGGGGACTGGGATGGGAACTGGGACAGCGGGGAGGTACTGGGGGGACTGGGATGGGAACTGGGACAGCGGGGAGGTACTGGGGGGACTGGGATGGGAACTGGGACAGCGGGGAGGTACTGGGGGGACTGGGATGGGAACTGGGACAGCGGGGAGGTACTGGGGGGACTGGGATGGGAACTGGGACAGCGGGGAGGTACTGGGGGGACTGGGATGGGAACTGGGACAGCGGGGAGGTACTGGGGGGACTGGGATGGGAACTGGGACAGCGGGGAGGTACTGGGGGGACTGGGATGGGAACTGGGACAGCGGGGAGGTACTGGGGGGACTGGGATGGGAACTGGGACAGCGGGGAGGTACTGGGGGGACTGGGATGGGAACTGGGACAGCGGGGAGGTACTGGGGGGACTGGGATGGGAACTGGGACAGCGGGGAGGTACTGGGGGGACTGGGATGGGAACTGGGACAGCGGGGAGGTACTGGGGGGACTGGGATGGGAACTGGGACAGCGGGGAGGTACTGGGGGGACTGGGATGGGAACTGGGACAGCGGGGAGGTACTGGGGGGACTGGGATGGGAACTGGGACAGCGGGGAGGTACTGGGGGGACTGGGATGGGAACTGGGACAGCGGGGAGGTACTGGGGGGACTGGGATGGGAACTGGGACAGCGGGGAGGTACTGGGGGGACTGGGATGGGAACTGGGACAGCGGGGAGGTACTGGGGGGACTGGGATGGGAACTGGGACAGCGGGGAGGTACTGGGGGGACTGGGATGGGAACTGGGACAGCGGGGAGGTACTGGGGGGACTGGGATGGGAACTGGGACAGCGGGGAGGTACTGGGGGGACTGGGATGGGAACTGGGACAGCGGGGAGGTACTGGGGGGACTGGGATGGGAACTGGGACAGCGGGGAGGTACTGGGGGGACTGGGATGGGAACTGGGACAGCGGGGAGGTACTGGGGGGACTGGGATGGGAACTGGGACAGCGGGGAGGTACTGGGGGGACTGGGATGGGAACTGGGACAGCGGGGAGGTACTGGGGGGACTGGGATGGGAACTGGGACAGCGGGGAGGTACTGGGGGGACTGGGATGGGAACTGGGACAGCGGGGAGGTACTGGGGGGACTGGGATGGGAACTGGGACAGCGGGGAGGTACTGGGGGGACTGGGATGGGAACTGGGACAGCGGGGAGGTACTGGGGGGACTGGGATGGGAACTGGGACAGCGGGGAGGTACTGGGGGGACTGGGATGGGAACTGGGACAGCGGGGAGGTACTGGGGGGACTGGGATGGGAACTGGGACAGCGGGGAGGTACTGGGGGGACTGGGATGGGAACTGGGACAGCGGGGAGGTACTGGGGGGACTGGGATGGGAACTGGGACAGCGGGGAGGTACTGGGGGGACTGGGATGGGAACTGGGACAGCGGGGAGGTACTGGGGGGACTGGGATGGGAACTGGGACAGCGGGGAGGTACTGGGGGGACTGGGATGGGAACTGGGACAGCGGGGAGGTACTGGGGGGACTGGGATGGGAACTGGGACAGCGGGGAGGTACTGGGGGGACTGGGATGGGAACTGGGACAGCGGGGAGGTACTGGGGGGACTGGGATGGGAACTGGGACAGCGGGGAGGTACTGGGGGGACTGGGATGGGAACTGGGACAGCGGGGAGGTACTGGGGGGACTGGGATGGGAACTGGGACAGCGGGGAGGTACTGGGGGGACTGGGATGGGAACTGGGACAGCGGGGAGGTACTGGGGGGACTGGGATGGGAACTGGGACAGCGGGGAGGTACTGGGGGGACTGGGATGGGAACTGGGACAGCGGGGAGGTACTGGGGGGACTGGGATGGGAACTGGGACAGCGGGGAGGTACTGGGGGGACTGGGATGGGAACTGGGACAGCGGGGAGGTACTGGGGGGACTGGGATGGGAACTGGGACAGCGGGGAGGTACTGGGGGGACTGGGATGGGAACTGGGACAGCGGGGAGGTACTGGGGGGACTGGGATGGGAACTGGGACAGCGGGGAGGTACTGGGGGGACTGGGATGGGAACTGGGACAGCGGGGAGGTACTGGGGGGACTGGGATGGACTGGAAATAGACTGGGGGGACTGGGATGGGAACTGGGACAGCGGGGAGGTACTGGGGGAACTGGGATGGACTGGGATGGACTGGGACGGGAACTGGGACAGCGGGGAGGTACTGGGGGAACTGGGATGGACTGGGATGGACTGGGACGGGAACTGGGACAGCGGGGAGGTACTGGGGGAACTGGGATGGACTGGGATGGACTGGGACGGGAACTGGGACAGCGGGGAGGTACTGGGGGAACTGGGATGGACTGGGATGGACTGGGACGGGAACTGGGACAGCGGGGAGGTACTGGGGGAACTGGGATGGACTGGGATGGACTGGGACGGGAACTGGGACAGCGGGGAGGGACTGGGGGGGCTGGGGGGACTGGGATGGACTGGGAATGGACTGGGGGGACTGGGACGTGAACTGGGACAGCAGGGGGGTACTGGAGGGTCTGGGAATGGGTTGGGAGGTACTGGGGGAAACTGGGAGCACTGGGAATGGACTGGGAATGGGCTGGGTCTTAACTGGGATGGACTGGGAGGCCCTGGGCAGCCCCGTTGGGATTTGGGGAGGGGTCTCACCCCGTTGGGGACTTGGGGACGGATTTCAGCCCTTCTGGTATTTTGGGGAGACGTCTCAGTCCCTCTGGGGATTTGGGGTCTCAGCCCGGTCGGATTTTGGGGAGGGGCCTCAGCCCTTCTGGTATTTTGGGGAGGGCTCTCAGCCCCTCCGGTATTTTGGGGAGGGGTCTCAGCCCGCAGGGGTTTTGGGGTTTCAGCCCCTCTGGGATTTTGGGGAGGGGTCTCATCCCGTTGGGATTTTGGGGTCTCACCCCTCTGGGATTTTGGGGAGGGCTCTCAGCCCCTCCGGTATTTTGGGGAGGGGTCTCAGCCCCTCCGGTATTTTGGGGAGGGGTCTCAGCCCGCTGCCCCCCAGGTGCGGCTGTGGCTCAGCGGTGACGTCATGCTGGGGCTGCGCGTGCTCTCGGCGCCCCCCCGCGTCCTGCACCAGTTCCTGGGGGGGTACCTGGCCCTGGGGGGGGCCCCCCGCGACCCCCGCGAGCTGCAGCGCCTCATGGAGGGGGGGTACGACCCCTGAGCCCCCCCCCGGCTGCTGTCCCTGTCCCCAAAGTGTCACCCCCCGCCCCAAATAAAGCTCAAGGCGCTCAGCGGGACCTCGGTGTTTGGGGGGGGGGCTTGGACCCCCAAAAATCCTCGTGGGGGGGGGCGAGGACCCCCAAAAATCTTCGTGGGAGGGGGCGTGGAGTCCTCAAATATTTGTGGGAGGGGGCTTGGACCCCCAAATCCTCGTGGGGGGGGGGCTTGGACCCCCAAAAATCCTCGTGGGAGGAGCTCAGAGCACCCAAATATTTGTGGGAGGGGTTTGGATACCCCCAAATCCTCTTGGGAGAGCTCAGAGCACCCAAATATTTGTGGGAGGGGTTTGGATACCCCCAAATCTTTGTGGGAGGGGTCTCAGACAACCCAAGGTTTTTGTGGGAGGGGCTTGGACCCCCCCCAAATCCTCATTTGAGGGGCTCAGACCCCACCCCCACCCCAAATTCTTATGGGAAATGTTTGGAGCCCCCCAAATCCTTGTGGGAGGAGTTTGGACCCCCCCAAAACTTTGTGGGAGGGGTCTCAGCCTCCCCCCAATCCCACCCACGGGGGTCCCACTCTGTCCTCGTGGGAGGAGCTCTCATGCAGTGGGACCCCAAATCCCCCCCAAACCCCCCTAAAATGCCCCAAGCCCCCCCCAAAAATGCCCCAAATCCCCTCAAACCCCCCCCTAAAATGCCCACTGGGGGTGACTGGGG
>NW_024501382.1:6423-13892 GCF_017590055.1 Onychostruthus taczanowskii
CAGGGGTTTTGGAGTTTCAGCCCCTCCGGTATTTTGGGGAGGGGTCTCAGCCCCTCCGGTATTTTGGGGAGGGGTCTCAGCCCGCTGCCCCCCAGGTGCGGCTGTGGCTCAGCGGTGACGTCACGCTGGGGCTGCGCGTGCTCTCGGCGCCCCCCCGCGTCCTGCACCAGTTCCTGGGGGGGGACCTGGCCCTGGGGGGGGCCCCCCGCGACCCCCGCGAGCTGCAGCGCCTCATGGAGGGGGGGTACGACCCCTGAGCCCCCCCCCGGCTGCTGTCCCTGTGTGGGGGGGGGGGGCTTGCCCCCCCAAAAAGCCTGGGGGGGGGGGGGCGAGGACCCCCAAAAATCTTCGTGGGAGGGGGCGTGGAGTCCTCAAATATTTGTGGGAGGGGGCTTGGACCCCCAAATCCTCGTGGGGGGGGGGCTTGGACCCCCAAAAATCCTCGTGGGAGGAGCTCAGAGCACCCAAATATTTGTGGGAGGGGTTTGGATACCCCCAAATCCTCGTGGGAGGAGCTCAGAGCACCCAAATATTTGTGGGAGGGGTTTGGATACCCCCAAATCTTTGTGGGAGGGGTCTCAGACAACCCAAGGTTTTTGTGGGAGGGGCTTGGACCCCCCCCAAATCCTCATTTGAGGGGCTCAGACCCCACCCCCACCCCAAATTCTTATGGGAAATGTTTGGAGCCCCCCAAATCCTTGTGGGAGGAGTTTGGACCCCCCCAAAACTTTGTGGGAGGGGTCTCAGCCTCCCCCCAATCCCACCCACGGGGGTCCCACTCTGTCCTCGTGGGAGGAGCTCTCATGCAGTGGGACCCCAAATCCCCCCCAAACCCCCCCAAAATGCCCCAAGCCCCCCCCAAAAATGCCCCAAATCCCCTCAAACCCCCCCCTAAAATGCCCACTGGGGGTGACTGGGGTCCCCGGGGGTCCCCAGTACCCCTTGGTGAGGCGGATGATGTCCCCAGGCTGGATGAGGTTGCCCACATCGTCCCACACGGAGATGTTGATGCTGCCGGTCTTGTCGGCCACTTTGCACGTCCTGACCTCGTGGCCGTCCTTGGTCTTGGTCACCCGGCCTGAGGGGACAGCGGGGACAGCGGGGGTCAGGGGGGGACAGCGGGGGGGGGGACACCTCGGGGACACCCTGGGGACACCGCCCCTGCCCCACTGAGGGCGCTGGGTGGGCTCAGTGCCACCCTGGGCATTGCCTGGGACGCTGTGCGGACAGTTGGGGACATCTTGGGGACAACCTGGGACAGCTGGGGACACTCTGGGACAGGTTGGGGACATCTTGGGGACATTCTAGGACAGATGGGGACAGTCAGGAACACCCCTGGGATGGTTTGGGGACACGCTGGGGACAGCTGGGGACACCCTGGGACAGGTTGGGGACATCTTGGGGACATTCTAGGAGAGATGGGGACAGTCAGGAACACCCCTGGGATGGTTTGGGGACACTTTGGGGACAGCTGGGGACACTGAGGACCCTCAGTGCCACCCCCACTGCCTCAGGGATTCTCGGGGACCTTCAATGCCACCCCCTCCTTCCTTGGGGACCCTCAGTGCCACCCCCCCCTGCCCTGGGGACCCTTGGGGACCCTCAGTGTCCCCCCCCAGCCCTGGGGACCCTCAGTGCCATTCCCCTGCCCTGGGGACCCTCGGTGTCCCCTCCGCCCTGGGGACCCTCAGTGCCACTCCCCAGCACCTCAGGGACCCTCAGTGTCCCCCCCCAGCTCTGGGGACCCTCAGTGCCATTCCCCTGCCCTGGGGACCCTCGGTGTCCCCTCCGCCCTGGGGACCCTCAGTGCCACTCCCCAGTGCCTCAGGGACCCTCAGTGCCACCCACTCCCAGTGCCTCAGGGACTCTTGGGGACCCTCAGCACCTCGGGGACCCTCAGTGCTACCCCCCCCCCAGCCCTGGGGACCCTCAGTGCCACCCCCCCTCGCCCTGGGGACCCTCAGTGTCCCCCCCCGCCCTGGGGACCCCCGGTGTCCCCCCCCGGTGTCACTGACTCGCTCAGGGCCTGCGGGNNNCCCCCGGGGACCCCCAGTGCTCCCCCCCCCCCAGCCCTGGGGACCCTCAGTGCCTCCCCCCCTCGCCCTGGGGACCCCCGGTGTCCCCCCGGTGTCCCCCCCCCGGTGTCACTGACTCGCTCAGGGCCTGCGGGTCCTTCTGCATCTGCTCCAGGATGAGCCTCATGGCCGGGTCCCCCATGATCTGCTGCACCTCGGGGTCCGCCAGGGCCCGGCGCCGCAGCTCCTCGGGGGGCTCCGAGCGCTGCTGCTGCCCCCGCACGCAGCGCCGCAGCCCCTCGGCCGCCTCCTGGGGACACAGGGGACACGGTGACACAGGGGACATGGTGGGACAGGGGGGCATGGGGGGGCACAGAGTGACACAGGGGACACGGGGACATGGGGCTCCGAGCGCTGCTGCTGCCCCCGCACGCAGCGCCGCAGCCCCTCGGCCGCCTCCTGGGGACAGAGAGTGACACAGAGTGACACAGGGTGACACAGGGGATGGGGGGCACAGGGTGACACAGGGGGCACAGGGGTGTGACAGGGATCAGGGGCTCTCAGCGCTGCTGCTGCCCCCGGACACAGCGCCGCAGCCCCTCGGCCGCCTCCTGGGGACACAGGGGACACGGTGACACAGGGGACATGGGGGGCACAGGGGGACACAGGGGGCATGGGGGGCACAGGGGGGTCACAGGGATTAGAGGGGACACAGGTGTCACAGGGATCAGGGGGCTCCGAGTGGCGCTGCCCCTCTGCAGCCTCCTGGGGAGCACAGGGGGGACACGGTGGGACACAGGGGGATGGGGGATAGAGGGACGGGGGAACAGCAGGGGACATGGGGACACAGGGACAGGAGGATGGGGGACACGGGGACAGGGGGGATGTGGGGACACAGGGGAACAGGGCAGACACGGAGGAGACAGAGGGACAGAAGGGGATACAGGGGGACATGAGGACACAGAGGACATGAGGACAGGTGGGGGACATGGGGACAGACAGAAGGACACAGGCACATGCAGGTTCAGGGGGATGGACACAGGTTCAGGCACAGGGGGGACACAAGGACAGGTGGAGGGGACAGGAGGGGACACGGGGGACACGAGGACAGGAGGGGACATAGGGGGGATGTGGGGATGGGGGGACACGGGGACAGGAGGGGACACGGGGACAGGAGGGGCCAGGCAGAGCAGGACGAGGAAGGCACACACAGAGAAGGAGGGGGGTGAGGATGATGAGGGTGAAGCAGAGGAAGGGCAGGGCCTGTCCCCTCCTGTCCCCTGGTGTCCCCCACTCACTGAAGGTGGGCTCCAGGCGGATGCACTCCTCACAGTCCTGGGGGGGGACAAAGGGGGGGTCAGGGGGGTCCCAGAGCCCCCCAGTGTCCCTTGTCCCCAAACCCAGCCCCCCCAGTGCCCTCTGTGCCCCCAAAGCACCCCAAGACTCTCAGACCAACCCTAAGTCCTTCCCCAAACTGGTCCCCAACCCTCAAACCAGCCCAAGACCCTCAAACCAGTCCCAATTCAGCCCCCAGACCCCCAAACCAACCTTGAGGACCCTCTTACACCCTTCAAACCACCCCAAGACCCTCAAAACCAATCCTAAACCCCCCAAACCAACTCCCAAG
Source organism: Onychostruthus taczanowskii (assembly GCF_017590055.1). Lineage (NCBI taxonomy): Eukaryota > Metazoa > Chordata > Aves > Passeriformes > Passeridae > Onychostruthus > Onychostruthus taczanowskii. The sequence continues at coordinate 10,066 of NW_024501382.1, forward strand.
ACCCTCAAAACCAATCCTAAACGCCCCAAACCATCCCCCAGGACCCTCCAAACCTGTCCCAAACCCCCCAAACCACCCCAAGACCCTCAAAACCAACCCCAAACAGTCCCCCAGGACCCTCCAAACCAATCCCAAAGCCTTCAAACCATCCCAAGACCCTCAAAACCAACCCCAAACCAACTCCCAGGACCCACCAAACCTGTCCCAAACCCCCCAAACCCCCCCAAGACCCTCAAAACCAACCCCAAACCAACTCCCAGGACCCTCCAAACCAATCCCAAAGCCTTCAAACCATCCCAAGACCCTCAAAACTAATCCCAAATCCCCCCCAAACCAACTCCCAGGACCCTCCAAACCAATCCCAAATGCCCCAGACCCTCCAAACCAGTCCCAAACCCCCCAAAGCAACCCCCACGACCCCCAAACTATCCCCCAGGACCCCCCAAGCCCAGCCCCAGACCTTGAGGGCGAGGGGGAACTCGAGCAGTTTGGTGTAGCAGGCGGCGCGGTTGCTGTAGAGCCGCGCCTCGTGCGGGTTGCGCCGGATGGCCTCGCTGTAGTGCTTCATGGCCTGGGGGTAATCCCCTAAAAAAGACCCCCTCCTCACTCTCAGGGGGTGCCCCAAACCCCTCAAAGCTCCCCCCAGAGCCCCCCCAGACCCCTCAGAGCCCCCCCAGACCTCGCTGGAAGCACTCGTTGCCTTTGTTCTTCTCCTCCAGCGCCAGGTCGGGGTCGATGTAGGCCAAGCGCTCCTGCTCCTTCAGGATCTTCTCAGCCTGCAGCAGAGATTGGGGGGGTTCAGGGGGGGGTCGGGGGGCGTCACACCCAGCGTCCCCTTGTCCCCCACGTCACCTGCTGACACTTCTTGAGCACGTCGGGCGTGCGGTGCTCGGCCAGGGATTTGTTGTAGAAGTGCACGGCGTCCTTGTAGCGCTCCTCGCGGAAATACGAGTTCCCGATCCGCGCGTACGCCCTGGGGGGACAGGGACAGTTTAGGGGGGACAGGAACAGTTTAGGGGGGGACAGGAACGCTTTGGGGGGACAGCAGAGACGCCCCCAGACACCCCAAAGCCCCCCCCCACCCCAAACTCACTTGGCAATCTGCCTGTAATCCTCACGGTTCTCCCGGCCCACCTCGATGGCGCGCTCGCACAGCGCCCGGCACCGCTCGTACTCGCCCGTCTCGAAGTACACGGCTGCGGTGGGGGGGGAAATTTGGGGTTCAGGGGGGGTTTTGGGGTTCGGGGGGGTGGGTTTGGGGGGTTTTTGGGTGACAGACCTGCTTGGTTGGTGACGTAGGTCATGTTGGTGGGGTCCAGCTGCTCGGCGCGGGTGTAGTGCTCCAGCGCCGCCGGGAACTCCTTGCGCTTGTAGGCGGCATTGCCCAGCTCCTTCTCCTTCTGGGCCTGGGGGGACCCCAAAAACCGGGCTGGGACACCCCCAAATTTCACACCCAGATCCTCCCCCCGTGACCCCAGCTCCTTCTCCTTCTGGGCCTGGGGGAACCCCAAAAACCGGGCTGGGACACCCCCAAATTTCACAGCCAGATCCTCCCCTCGTTACCCAGCTCCTTCTCCTTCTGTGACTGAGGGGGGATCCCAAAATCGGCTGGGACACCCCCAAATTTCACAGCCAGATCTTCCCACCATGATCCAGCTCCTTCTCTGTCTGTGACTGAGGGGGAACCCCAAAAACCGGGCTGGGACACCCCCAAATTTACCCTCTAAACCCCCCAATGGCACAGCTCCCTGTACTCCAGTGACTAATGTAGGGGGGCACCCCAAAAACGGCTGGGACACCCCCAAATTTCACACCCAGATCCTCCCCCCATGACCCAGCTCCTTCTCTGTCTGTGACTGAGGGGGACCCCAAAACCCGGGCTGGAATCCCCCAAATTTCACACCCAGATCTTCCCACCATGATCCAGCTCCTTCTCTGTCTGTGACTGAGGGGGACCCCAAAACCCGGGCTGGAATCCCCCAAATTTCACACCCAGATCCTCCCCCCATGACCCAGCTCCTTCTCCTTCTGGGCCTGGGGGGACCCCAAAAACCGGGCTGGGACACCCCCAAATTTCACAGCCAGATCCTCCCCTCGTTACCCAGCTCCTTCTCCTTCTGTGACTGAGGGGGGATCCCAAAATCGGCTGGGACACCCCCAAATTTCACAGCCAGATCTTCCCACCATGATCCAGCTCCTTCTCTGTCTGTGACTGAGGGGGAACCCCAAAAACCGGGCTGGGACACCCCCAAATTTCACAGCCAGATCTTCCCACCATGATCCAGCTCCTTCTCTGTCTGTGACTGAGGGGGAACCCCAAAAACCGGGCTGGGACACCCCCAAATTTCACAGCCAGATCTTCCCACCATGATCCAGCTCCTTCTCTGTCTGTGACTGAGGGGGAACCCCAAAAACCGGGCTGGGACACCCCCAAATTTCACAGCCAGATCTTCCCACCATGATCCAGCTCCTTCTCTGTCTGTGACTGAGGGGGAACCCCAAAAACCGGGCTGGGACACCCCCAAATTTCACAGCCAGATCTTCCCACCATGATCCAGCTCCTTCTCTGTCTGTGACTGAGGGGGAACCCCAAAAACCGGGCTGGGACACCCCCAAATTTCACACCCAGATCCTCCCCCTGTGACCCAGCTCCTTCTCCTCCCGTGACTGAGGGGGAACCCCAAAAACAGCTGGAATCCCCCCAAATTTCACACCCAGATCCTCCCCCTGTGACCCAGCTCCTTCTCCCGCTGTGCCTGAAGGGGAACCCCAAAAACCGGGCTGGGACACCCCCAAATTTCACACCCAGATCTTCCCACCATGATCCAGCTCCTTCTCTGTCTGTGACTGAGGGGGACCCCAAAACCCGGGCTGGAATCCCCCAAATTTCACACCCAGATCCTCCCCTCGTTACCCAGCTCCTTCTCCTGTGACTGAGGGGGACCCCAAAAACCGGGCTGGGACACCCCCAAATTTATCCTCTAGACCCCCCAATGACGCAGCTCCCTGTACTCCAGTGACTGATGCAGGGGGACACCCCAAAAACGGCTGGGACACCCCCAAATTTCACACCCAGATCCTCCCCCTGTGACCCAGCTCCTTCTCCTGCTGTGCCTGAGGGGGACCCCAAAAACTGGGCTGGGACACCCCCAAATTTCACACCCAGATCTTCCCACCATGATCCAGCTCCTTCTCTGTCTGTGACTGAGGGGGACCCCAAAAACCGGGCTGGGACACCCCCAAATTTATCCTCTAGACCCCCCAATGACGCCCCTCCTTCTACTCCAGTGACTGATGCAGGGGGACACCCCAAAAACGGCTGGGACACCCCCAAATTTCACACCCAGATCCTCCCCCTGTGACCCAGCTCCTTCTCCTGCTGTGCCTGAGGGGGACCCCAAAAACTGGGCTGGGACACCCCCAAATTTCACACCCAGATCTTCCCACCATGATCCAGCTCCTTCTCTGTCTGTGACTGAGGGGGACCCCAAAAACCGGGCTGGGACACCCCCAAATTTCACACCCAGATCCTCCCCTCGTTACCCAGCTCCTTCTCCTGCCATGGAGATCACCCTAAAACTGGCCCCTCACCCCAAAACCTGCCTGGGACCCTCCCCAAATCCCACCTCCAGCACCCCAAAACCTGCCCCACAGCCCCCCCAAATTCCCCACAACACCCCCAAAACTCCCCCCAGCCCCGGGGTCTCCTCCCGCTGCTCCTCAGGTGTGCAGGGCTCCCCCCAGACCCATTTTGGGGAGCCCCCCCTCACCTCCTGCTTGTTTTGGGGGAGCTCCTCGGTCGGGGGGGGCTGAGAGGGGGCTGGGGG
>NW_024501382.1:14043-16595 GCF_017590055.1 Onychostruthus taczanowskii
CCCTCCCCAGCCCCCCTCCCCCTCACTGACGCCCCGAGCTGCCCGGGGTCGCTGCGCAGGGTCTCCAGCAGCCGCCGGTACTCGGGGTCCCCCAGCAGCCCCCGCGTCCGGGGGTCGGCCTCGAGCCGCGCCAGGAGGTCGGGGGCGCTGAAGGGGTTCAGCAGCTTCCGCTCTGCAACGGGGTCACACGGGGGGGGCAGGCACCCCAAAAATCCTCTCAGGGGTTTGCAAATCCTGCTCTGAACACCCCGAACCCGCCCTTCTGCACCTGCCCGGGACCCTTGAACTCTCTGGGCCACCCAAAACCTTTCAGGACCACCCAAAATCTTCCAGGGACACCCAAAACTTCTCCAGGCCACCCAAAACCGCCCCGGGACCCTGGAACTCTCCTCAAAACCTCTCCAGGACCACCCAAAATCTTGCAGGGGACACCCAAAACCTTTCAGGACCACCCAAAATCTTTCAGAAACACCCAGAAGTACTCCAGGCCACCCAAAACTTCTCCAGAGACACCCAAAACCTTCCAGGGCAACCAAAACATCTCCTGGCCACTCAAAACCTTTCAGGGCGACCCAAAATCTTTCAGGGCCATCCAAAACCTCTCCAGGAACACCCGAAACTTCTCCAGGCCACTCAAAACATTTCAAGGCCACCCAAAACCTCTCAGGGCCACCCCAAAGCCACTGCAGGGACACCAAAAATCTTTCAGGGCCACCCAAATCCTTTCAGGGACACCCAAAATCTTTCAGGGCCACCCAAAACCTCTCAGGGCCACCCCAAAGCCACCGCAGGGAGCTCCCCCCAGCCCCCCAGAGCCCCCTACCCGCCAGCCTGGCCTCCACCCCGCGCAGGCCCTGCAGGAGCTGCTCGTTGCCCGGCTCCCGAGCCAGCCCCTCCTCGTAGGTGGCCTTGGCCTCCTCCAGGCGCTGCAGGAACTCCAGAGCCGCCGCCTTCCGCGAATACCCCTGGGGACACGGCGGGGACAGCAGGTCACAGCCCTGAGCCGCCTCCGTGGGGCCGGGACCCCCACCCTGAGCCCCTCCCCACCACAGGCAGACCCCCTGCCCCGACCTTCCATGGGATCTCCCATGGGCAGAGCCCTGAGACCCCCCAGTCCTGCCCCTCTATGGGATCCCCCAACACCCTGAGACCCCCCAGTCCTGTCCCTACATGGGATCCCCCAACACCCTGAGACCCCCCAGTCCTGTCCCTACATGGGATCCCCCAACACCCTGAGACCCCCCAGTCCTGCCCCTCCATGGGATCCCCCATGGTCAGACCCCCTGAGACACCCCAGTCCTGCCCCTCCATGGGATCCCCCAGACCCCCTGAGCTGCTCCAGGACCCTTCCCACCCCAGCACAACCTCCCTGGCCCAGCTCAGCACCGGGGCAATCCCACCTTGTGTCCCCTCCCAAAGCCCCAAATTCAGGCAGCTTCTCCCACCTCTGCTCTCTGCAGGCAGGCAAAGCCCTTTCCCACAGACATGGCTCTGCACTACTTTTGATATTTAAATTGAGCCTTAATCAAAGCTGGATCCGCATGGGTTTAGAGGCACTACATAATTAATATATTCATATCTGAAATGTAATTACTGCTGTTGCATCATATATTTAAAGCCAACAGCTGGCTATTTCAGGTGAGGGAGACACTTTCATTGGGATGAAACAATCCTGCAAGCAACAGTGCAGGGTTTTTTTGGCTCACGACCACTCCTGAGGAGGCAAACTCACCAGGAACACCCAGAGCTTGGGACACATCCCCTGGCTGAGCTCCCTGAGCCTTGCTGAGATCCTGAAGGATTCCCCAGGATATTCCTGTTGGATTTCCTATCACAGCAGTCAGAGCCCTCTCTAAAGCAGGTTTAATTTCTGTTTCTGGGGTGTGGGGTTATAAAATGTCCCTTAACCCACTGGGTGCACACAGGAACTGAATTTCTGCACATTTATTGGATTTTCTCACTCAAGGCACTCAGCTGAGTTTGAATTGTGTGTTTTCATCAGCCAGAAGTAATCACAATCAACATTTTAATTAAGATAAAGAGAATGGACAGAATTTTAGGACTTGTTAACCACAAACAAAGAGATGAAAGGAAATTTCACTGTTTATAATTCTTTGTATTACAATCAGTGTAAACTACAAAAGAAACACATTAAACACTACTGTTTAATAAAAAAACCTTTAGCTCTGAAGCCATACCCTCAGCCTGAAGAAATTACAAACCTGTTCCTTCAAAGGGATCCCCCAGACCCCCTGAGACCCCCCAGTCCTGTTCCCTCTATGACCCCCTAGAAACTGTACAGACCCCCCAAAATCAGCCCCCTGCCCTGTCCCCTAAATGACCCCATAGGGGCTGCACAGACGCCCAGATCAGCCCCCCACCCCATCCCCTGAACGACCCCAGGGGAGCTGTACAGACCCCCAAGACCACCCCCCATGACCCAACAAGTGCTGCTCCCCCAAGGTCAGCCCCCCATAACCCAATGGGGGCTGTACCCCCCAGACCATCTCCCCACCCTATCCCCTCCACATGCCCCTCACACGGCCCAGATC
>NW_024501382.1:16605-18485 GCF_017590055.1 Onychostruthus taczanowskii
CCCCACGTGCCTCCCTCACCCCCATCTCCCCAAGTCCCCCCATCCTCCCCGAGCCCCCCACGCCCCGCAGAGCCCCGTGCCCACCTTGGCCCAGTCGGGCCGCAGCTCCAGCGTGCGGCAGGCATCGGCCAGGGCCCGGCTGTAGTCGCCGAGGCGCGCGTAGGCGGCGGAGCGGTTGCTGAACAGGACGTGGTTGTTGGGGTCCCGGGCGATGGCGGCCGAGTAGTGCCCCACGGCCGCCCCCACGTCCCCCGCCGCCAGAGCCCGGTTCCCCCGCTCCTTCAGCTCCTGAGCCTGCGGGGAGCGCACCGGGAACGGGACAGGGACGGGAGAGAGAACGGGACAAGGAACGGGACAGGAACGGGACAGGGAGCGGGACACGGAACGGAGTGGAAACGGGACAGGGAACGGGAACGGGACAAGGAACGGGACAGGAACGGGACAAGGAACGGGACAAGGAACGGGAGAGAGAACGGGACAGGGAACGGGACAGGGAACGAGAGAGGGAACGACACCGGGAACCGAGCGGGAACGAGACAGGGAACGGGACAGGGAACGGGACAGGGAACGGAGTGGAAACGGACAGGGAACGGGAACGGGACAAGGAACGGGACAGGAACGGGACAGGGAACGGAGTGGAAACGGACAGGGAACGGGAACGGGACAAGGAACGGGACAGGGAACGGAGTGGAAACGGACAGGGAACGGGAACGGGACAAGGAACAGGACAGGAACGGGAGAGGGAACGGAGTGGAAACGGACAGGGAACGCGAACGGGAACGGGACAAGGAACGGGACAGGAACGGGACAGGGAACGGGAGAGAGAACGGCACCGGGAACCGAGCGGGAACGGGACAGGGAACGGAGAGAGAACGGGAGAGAGAGAGGGTGAGGAAGAGGAGGCACGGGACAGGGGAGAGGGAGAGGAAAAGGAGGAACGGGAATAGAAGAGGGGGAGACGGGGCACGGGAACGCGGAGAGGGAGAGGAGGGTGGGGAAGGGGGAGAGGGAGAGGAAGCAGGGGAATGGGGAGAGGAAGCACGGGAACGAGAGGATGAGGATGAGGAGGCACGGGACAGGGGAGAGGAAGAGCAGGTAGGGGAACCGGGAGAAGGAGAAGAAGAGGAGGCAAGGGGACGGGGAGAGGAGGCACGGGAACGGAAAGGGAGGAAGAAGAGGCAGGGGAATGGGGAGGGAGGAGGAAGAGCAGGGAGGGGAACGGGGAGAGGGAGAGGAAGAAGAAGAACGGGAAAGGAGGAGGAAGAGGAGGCAGGGGAGCGGGAGAGGATGAAGGAGAGCAGGGGAAAGGGACGGAGGGAGAACAGCGAAGGGCCGGGAGCAGCAAGGGAGGAAGATGAGGAGGATGAGGAGGACGAAGGTGTCAGAGGATGAAGGCGTGAAGGAGATGAGAATCAAAGTGTGAGGAAGATGAGGATAATGAAGGTGTGAGGAAGATGAGGAGGATGAAGAGGCAAGGGAGAGCAAGTGGCAGGAAGAGGGAGAAGAGCGAGAGCAACGAGAGGCGTGAGCAAGGCCGGAAGGATGAAGATGAGGAAGGTGAGGATGAAGGAGAGGCGAAAAAGAAGAGGAGGGGAGGAAAAAGAACAAGAACGTGAGAAACCAGGAGACCCCAAACCCCTCCAAACCCCTCAGCTCCCCGGGACCCCTCAGGGACCCCCCAGACAAGGCCAAACCCCCCCGAGCCCCCTCAGGGCCCCGCCGTCCCCTCAGAGCGCCCCGAGCCCGGCAGCGAGCCCCGAGCCCCGCTCGGGACCGCCACAAAACCCGCTGGGAGCCGGCCCCGCTCCGGGAGCGCCCCCGGCCCGCCCCGGTTCCCCTCAGACCCCTCAGGGCCGCCCCGGGACCCCTCAGGGCCGCCC
>NW_024501382.1:18503-19132 GCF_017590055.1 Onychostruthus taczanowskii
CTCCCGCCGCTCCCGCGCCGCCCTCTGGAAGCTGCTAGAACCCCGCGGCCACGCCCCCCGCGCCCCATTGGCCGCGCGCCCCGCCCGCCCGCCCCCGCGGGCGCTCCCATTGGCTGTCCTCCTGCGTTCCCTCCTTCCCATTGGCTGCCGCTCGCAGCGGGGCGCGCCCTCTCCCAGAGCCGCCCCCGGCGGAAGCCGGCATCGCGGCCCGCCCCCGCGCGCTCTCATTGGGCGAGTCTCCCGGCGCTGGGCGCTGATTGGCTGGGCTCCTCTGGGACTTCTGGAATTTTCCCCTTCTCCCATTGGCTGCGAGCGGCGCAGGTCACAGAGGACGGGAGAGGGGGGGGGAAAAAAGAGGGCCAGGTGGAGACGGAGCGCGCTCCCTGGCGGCGCGGAGGTCTCGCTGGGAATGGGCGTTCCCGGGGGCGTGGCTCCCACAAAGGGGGTGGTGCTTGCATGAAAGGGGCGGGGCTTTCACGAAAGGGGCGGGGCTTGCACGGGAGACCCTCGCCCGTCACGGAGGGGAATCCCCGAGGTCCCTGTGGGGGAATGGGGGTGGCGAGTGACACCCACGTGACCTTGGCAGGGCCCTGGTGTGACCCCCCCCCTCCCCACCCCCACCCCTCGTG
>NW_024501382.1:19177-19529 GCF_017590055.1 Onychostruthus taczanowskii
CGTGCCCTCAAGGGGCACGGGGGGAGGGGGTACCCACCGCGACCCCTGGGTGCCCCCCACCCTCAGGCTCTGTCGCTCCCAAGAGGGGGGGTCGTGGCTGTCGGGGTCCGTCCACCCCCCCAAAATCCCATTCCTGCACCAAATCTGCCGTTTTTTCCCCCCGCAAAAAGCCGCGGTGCCGAAAAAAGAAAGCAAAAACAACCCAAAAAACCACCTTAAAAAATCCAAAACGCCCCCAAAAGGTTCCCCCGAAACGTCCTCAGAGCCGGGGCACGGCGCCACGGCCCGGGAGGGGCCCCCCCAAAACGGCCAGGGGGTGTCCCAAGAAAGAGGCTGCCCCCTACCCCCCCCA
>NW_024501382.1:19671-21236 GCF_017590055.1 Onychostruthus taczanowskii
CCCCCCAGCACCCCCAGCCCCCCCCCGGCCGCCCCCGCCGCCGCCGCCCCCAGAGCCGCGGCCGGGGGCAGCGCCGGGGGGGCGTCCCCGGGGGGGCCCGCGGCTTGGGGGTGGTCCCCGGCCCCCGCCCGGGCTTGGGCGCAGAGCGGGGGAGCGGCGGGGGGCTCCAGGGCGGCGAGGCACACCCGGTACGGCGCCCGGGGCTGCAGCGCCCGCACCACGTACTCGCCGCGCTCCCCCCGCACCAAGGTCTCGGTCACGGCTCCCCCCCCGGGCCGCAGCCAGCTCAGCCTCAGCGACGCCCCGGGAGGAGCCGGCGGCCACCGCACCCTCAGCGCCCCGCCGGGAGCCGCCTGCACCCAGAGCCCCGGCGCGGCGGCGGCGGCTCCTCCCGGTGACACCGGCGACGCGGCGGGCGACGCACCGGGGGACGTCCCGGCACCCGCGGCCGGGCTCTCGCAGGCGTCCATCTCTCCCCGGAGCTCGCCCACCGGCAGCCCCCGCAGCCTCGCCGGCGCCTGGCACAGCAGCCCCCGCACCTCCAGGCGCGGCGGGGCGCGGCGCCGCAGCCAGTCCCGCAGCCAGGCCAGGTTACAGCCGCAGAACCAGGGGTTGTTGCGCAGCCCCAGGTGGCTCAGGCTGCCCAGGTCGTCGAAGAGCCCCCGGGGCAGCGTGGTCAGGTTGTTGTCCGACAGGTCCAGCCTCTCCAGCGCCCTCATCCTCGCCAGAGCCCCGGCGGGCACGTGGCTGATGGCGTTGGCGGCCAGCGAGAGGCGGCGGAGCCGCGCCCGGGGCAGGTTGGCCGGCGGCGCCGCCAGCGCGTTCCGCCCGAGCGACAGCTCGCTGAGGTTGCCCAGGCGGCTGAAGGTGTCGTCGGCCATGCGCTGGTTCGCCAGCAGGTTCCCGTCCAGCACCAGGCGCCGCAGCGCCGGCAGCCCCTCGAAGGCCCGCAGCGGGATGGTGTGGATGCGGTTGTCGTCCAGCCGCAGCTCCTCCAGCGCCGGCGGCAGCCCCGCGGGGACGCTGCTCAGGTGGTTGCGGGAGAGGAAGAGGAGGCGCAGCCGGCGGTTCTCGGCGAACGCGTCCTCCTCGATGCCGGCCGCCGACACCGAGTTATCGTCCAGGTGCAGGCGCTCGAGCAGCGGCGCCCGGGCCAGCGCCCGGCGGCAGAGGCCGCGCACGTTGTTCTCCTGCAGGTGCAGCTCCCGCAGCGCCGGCGGCAGGTGAGCCGGCAGCTGCTCCAGCGCGTTGGCGTACAGGTAAAGCACCCGCAGCGCCGGCAGCCGGCCCAGGCGAGCCGGGATGCCCGCGTCGCCGATGCGGTTGTTCTGCAGGAACAGCGTGGTGGCACCGGGAGGGAGCCCCTCGGGCACGGCCGTCAGCCCGCGGTCGTTGCAGTAGACGCGGCCGCCGGAGCAGCGGCACACGGCCGGGCAGGAGCGCGCGGGGCTCAGCAGGGCGAGGATGAGGATGGTGATGGTGGTGCTGGTGGTCGCGGGGGTCGGAGGGCGGGGTGGTCCCCCCCGCGGTGCCCGGGTTACGGGAGGGGGGACGGGGAGGGGAGG
>NW_024501382.1:21805-22937 GCF_017590055.1 Onychostruthus taczanowskii
TGACCCCCCCCCCATTAACGAGGGACCAGGACCCCCAGCCTGACCCCAAAATAAAGGCAGGACCCCCCATTAAAGGGGGATCAGGACCCCGAACTTGACCTCAAAATAAAGGCAGGACCCCCCCCATTAAAGGGGGATCAGGACCCCCAACTTGACCCCAAATAAAAGGCAGACCCCCCCCCTATTAAAGGGGGACCAGGACCCCCAGCCTGACCCCAAAATAAAGGCAGGACCCCCCATTAAAGGGGGATCAGGACCCCGAACTTGACCTCAAAATAAAGGCAGGACCCCCCCCCCCCATAAACGGGGATCAGGACCCTCAACTTGACCCCAAAATAGAGGCAGGACCCCCTCAGCACTCCTCTTTAAAGGGGGACCGGGACCCCCAGCCTGGCCCCAAATAAAAGGCAGGACCCTCCCCCATTAATGGAGGACCAGGACCCCCAACGTGACCTCAAAATAAAGGCAGGACCCCCCCCCCCATTAAAGGGGGATCAGGACCCCCAGCCTGCCCCAAATGTCAGGCAGGACCCCCCCCCATTAAAAGGGGACTGGGACCCCCAGCCTGACCCCAAATAAAAGGCAGGACCCGCTCAGCACCCCCCATTAAAGGGCACCCCCCAATACTTCCTAAACCTCCCGCCAACCCCACACCCAGGCCAGGGACCCCCAAACACCCCCCCGCCAGCCCCATCCCGGGGGTCCCGCCCCCCCATCCCGGGGGTCCCGCCCATCCCTGCCCCCCTCCAGGTGTGTGGGGGGTGGGGTCTCACCTGGCTCCTCTCTCTCCTCGCGTCCCCTCGTGCCAGGCCGTGCCTACCGGCCCCGGTGCTCCATGGCCCCCCCGCCCCGCCGGGGGGGCCAATTAGCAGCGTGGCTAATGAGCCCCCCCTCATTAGCAGCGCCTCGTTAGTGACCCCCCCCTGCCGCACCCGGGACCTTCGTGCCCCCCCAGGGACCCCCTTGCGTCAGCCTCGGCCTCGGGGGGAGGGGGCAGGTGACACCCCCAGGAGGGGACACGGGTGACACCTCCCGTGACCCCCTCGTGAGCCCTGGAGGGGGCTTGGGGGGTTTTTGGGGAGCCCACGGGGGTCCCACGGAGATGGGGGGAGGGGAGGTCACTGATCCTGCC
>NW_024501382.1:23227-31979 GCF_017590055.1 Onychostruthus taczanowskii
GCTGGAGCATCCCGGGGTACCGGGAGGGTTTGGGGGGGGTCCCGGGTGGGATTTGGGGAGCTCGAGGGGGGTCGCTCAGGGTGAGGGAGGGTCGCGCCTGGGTGTCCCCCTCCTCTCCCGGACGGCCGGGCCCCTCCCCCCGGGGTGGCTGGAGCATCCCTGGCGAGCGGGGGTGGGGACACGGCGGATTTGGGGGGGCTGGGGGGGTGGGATGGACCGGGACCGCCCCCCCCGGTGCGGGGGGGTTTGGGGGGGTGGGATGGATCAAACCGGGACCGCCCCCCCCCGGTGCGGGGGGATTTGGGGGTCGGGCTGGGGGATGTGAATCCGGAGGTCACGGCTGGAATTTGGGGAGGGGGCGGTGGCGCTTCCCCGCCTCGGGTTTTGGGGACCTCCCCCCCCGCCCTCGGTTTGGGGAGGGGGCGGATTTGGGGGTCCCGAGGCCAGGTGGAGACGGAGCGCGCTCCCTGGCGGCGCGGAGGGCTCGCTGGGAATGGGCGTTCCCGGGGGCGTGGCTCCCACAAAGGGGGTGGTGCTTGCATGAAAGGGGGGGGGTCCCGGCGGGGGGGATTTGGGGCGGGGGTCACTTGTAGAGGATGTCGTAGTGGCCGGGGCGGTAGAGGAGGCAGACGCGGGGCTGGGAGCCCTCGGGGAACACGTGCGGGTTGGTGGCGCCGCCCTCGCCCCGGTCCATGTACTCCACCAGGATGGAGACGTGCAGCGCCCGCGCCAGCGCGATGATGTGGATGTGGTCACTCTCCTTGGACATGGGCTCCACCTCCTGGGGGGACACAGAGGGGACAATGGTCAGGGGACACACAGGGGACAGTGGTCACTCTCCTTGGACATGGGCTCCACCTCCTGAGGGGACAAAGAGGGGACAATGGTCAGGGGACACACAGGGGACAGTGGTCACTCTCCTTGGACATGGGCTCCACCTCCTGAGGGGACAGAGAGGGGACAAACAGGGGACAGTGGTCAGTGTGATGATGTGGATGTGGTCACTCTCCTTGGACATGGGCTCCACCTCCTGAGGGGACAGAGAGGGGACAAAGAGGGACAGTGGTCAGTGAGGTGTCCGTATGGATGTGGTCACTCTCCTTGGACAGGGGCTCCACCTCCTGGGGGGACAAACAGGGGACAGGGGTCAGGGGACACACAGGGGACAGTGGTCAGTGAGGTGTCCGTGTGGATGTGGTCACTCTCCTTGGACATGGGTTCCACCTCCTGGGGACAAACAGGGGACAGGGGTCAGGGGACACAGAGGGGACAGTGGTCAGTGAGGTGTCCGTGTGGATGTGGTCACTCTCCTTGGACATGGGTTCCACCTCCTGGGGACAAACAGGGGACAGGGGTCAGGGGACACAGAGGGGACAGTGGTCAGTGAGGTGTCCGTGTGGATGTGGTCACTCTCCTTGGACATGGGCTCCACCTCCTGAGGGGACAAACAGGGGACAAACAGGGGACAGTGGTCAGTGAGGTGTGGGGGACACAGAGGGGACAGAGAGGGGACGGTGGTCACTGGGGTGTGAGGGACAGAGGGGACACGGAGACACAGTGGTCAGTGAGGTGTGGATGTGGTCACTCTCCTTCCACGTGGGTACACGTCCAGGTGCCCCAGGTGCTCCAGATCTCGTTACAGAGGTGGCCCCGGTGCCCCTCACAGTGCCAGACGGTGCCCAGGTGCCCCTGGTACAGTGCCCAGGTGCCCCAGATGCCCCTCACATGATGCCCCAGATGCCCCTCACAGGGCGCCCAGGTGCCAGGTGGCCATACCTGCTGGCAGAGCTGCCAGGTGCCCCTCAGTGCCAGATGGTGCCCAGGTGCCCCCCAGGTGTCCCAGATCTGGTTACAGAGCTGCCAGGTGCCCCCCAGGTGCCCCTCACCTGGTGCCCGGGTGCCAGGTGGCCGTACCTGCTGGCAGAGCTGCCAGGTGCCCCAGATCTGGTGACAGAGGTGCCCCAGGTTCCCCAGGTAGGGTGCCCAGGTGCCCCTCACCCAGCACCCAGGTGCCAGGTGCCCCTCACATGATGCGCTGGCTGCCCGTCACAGAGTGCCCGGGTGCCAGGTGGCCGTACCTGCTGGCAGAGCTGCCAGGTGCCCCCTAGGTGCCCCAGATGTGGTGACAGAGGTGCCCAGGTGCCCCTCACTCGGTGCCCAGGTGCCTCAGTTGCCCCTCACCCAGTGCCCAGGCGGCTGTACCTGCTGGCAGAGCTGCCAGGTGCCCCAGGGGTGCCAGGTGCCTGTACCTGCTGGCAGAGCTGCCAGGTGCCCCAGATCTGGTGACAGAGCTGCCAGGTGCCCCAGATCTGGTGACAGAGCTGCCAGGTGCCCCCCAGGTGCCCCACATCTGGTTACAGAGGTGCCAGGTGCCCCCCAGGTGCCCCTCACCTGGTGCCCAGGTGCCCCAGGTGCCCCTCACATGATGCCCCAGGTGCCCCTGACCCGGTGCCCAGGTGCCTGGTGGCCGTACCTGCTGGCAGAGCTGCCAGGTGCCTCTCAGGTGCCCCAGACCTGGTGACAGAGGTGCCCAGGTGCCCCTCACCCGGTGCACAGGTGCCCCAGGTGGCCGCACCTGCTGGCAGAGCTGCCAGGTGCCCCAGACCTGGTGACAGAAGTGCCCAGGTGCCCCAGGTACAGTGCCCAGGTGCCCCCCAGGTGCCCCTGACCCGGTGCCCAGGTGCCTGGTGGCCGTACCTGCTGGCAGAGCTGCTAGGTGCCCCCCAGGTGCCCGGTGGCCGTACCTGCTGGCAGAACTCCTTGATGCTGCGGCCGCCCTCCAGGAACTGCTCGAAGAAGCGCCGGTGGCGCTGCAGGCAGCCCGAGGTGAGCAGGCGCAGGTAAACCACCAGGTAATCCGACGTGGCCGGCTCGTTGAACGCCGCCAGCAGCTCCGGCAGCGGCACGCGGCGCTCCACGCGCTCGATCAGCTCCATCAGCTGGGGACACACTTGTGTTACACCTGTGTGTCACCTGTGTCATCTGTCACACCTGCTCCACGCGCTCGATCAGCTCCATCAGCTGGGGACACACTTGTGTTACACCTGTGTGTCACCTGTGTCACCTGTAACACCTGGGTCACACCTGTGTCACCTGTCACACACGCCTGGCACACCTGTGTCACACCTGTGTCACACCCGTGTCACACCCGTGTCACACACACACGGCGCTCCACGCGCTCGATCAGCTCCATCAGCTGGGGACACACCTGGGTCAGGTGTGTGTCAACACGTGGCGCTCCACGCGCTCGATCAGCTCCATCAGCTGGGGGGACACCTGGGTCACACCTGTGTCACACCTGTGTCACACACACCTGTCTCACACCTGTCTCACCCCTCTTAAACCCCCCGAAACCCCTCATAGCCCCCCAACCCCACCCCAGACCCCCCNNNNGGGTTCAGGGGGCACCCAAAGGGGGTCTGGGGGGGCACAGGAGGCTCGGGGGGGCACCCACAGGGGTCTGGGGGGGTCTTAGGGGGGGCGTTTCGGGATGTTTTGAGGGACCCCCGGCGGTGAGTTTGGAGTGGCTGGGCTATTTTTGGGGTCCCCCGGGTATTTTTGGGGTATTTTGGGAGTCCCAGGGAGCGTTTTAGGGGCATTTTTGGGATTCGGGGGTGTTTTGGGCTGGTTTTGGGGTCTTTTCAGGGTGTTTTGGGCTGTTTCAGGTTGGTTTTGGGCTATTTTTGCGCTGGTTTGGGGTGTTTTGGTGTTCCCCAGGTTATTCTTGGGGTATTTTAGGGTTCCCCAGATTATTTTCAGGGTGTTTTGGGCTACTTGCAGGGTATTTTGGGCTGGTTTTGGGTATTTTGGGCTGTTTCACGCTGGTTTTAGGCTCTTTCTGGGGTATTTTGGGCTGGTTTTTTGGGGCATTTTGGGCTTGTTTTGGGGTATTTTCAGGCTGTTTTTGGGTATTTTCAATCAGTTTTGGGTATTTTCAGGCTGTTTTTTGGGTTATTTTGGCTTTTTTTGGTATTTTCAGTCTGTTTCGGGGTATTTTGGGCTGTTTTGGGGTATTTTCAGGCTGTTTTTGGCTACTTTCAGTCTGGTTTTTTGGTATTTTCGGGCTGTTTTTGGGTTATTTTGGCCTGGTTTTGGGTTATTTTGGCCCGGTTTTTGGGTATTTTGGGCTGTTTGGGGTTATTTTGGGCTGGTTTTGGGTTATTTTGGCCCGGTTTTTGGGTATTTTGGGCTGTTTTTGGCTATTTTCAGTCCAGTTTTTTTGTATTTTGGGCTGTTTTCAGGTTATTTTGGCCCGGTTTTGGGTTATTTTGGGCTGTTTTGGGTTATTTTGGGCTGTTTTGGATTATTTTGGCCCGGTTTTGGTGTATTTTGGGCTGTTTTTGGCTATTTTCAGTCCGGTTTTTTTGTATTTTGGGCTGTTTTGGGTTACTTTGGCCGGGTTTTGGGTTATTTTGGGCTGGTTTTGGTTATTTTGGCCTGGGTTTGGGGTACTTTGGGCTGTTTTTGGGGTATTTTGGGCTGGTTTTGGGTATTTTGGCCCGGGTTTGGGGTACTTTGGGCTGTTTTGGGGTATTTTCAGGGTGGTTTTGGGTATTTTGGGCTGTTTTGGGTTATTTTGGCCCGGTTTTGGGGTACTTTGGGCTGTTTTGGGTATTTTGGGCTGTTTTGGGTTATTTTGGCCCGGTTTTGGGTTATTTTGGGCTGTTTTGGGTTATTTTGGGCTGTTTTGGATTATTTTGGCCCGGTTTTGGTGTATTTTGGGCTGTTTTTGGCTATTTTCAGTCCGGTTTTTTTGTATTTTGGGCTGTTTTGGGTTACTTTGGCCGGGTTTTGGGTTATTTTGGGCTGGTTTTGGTTATTTTGGCCTGGGTTTGGGGTACTTTGGGCTGTTTTTGGGGTATTTTGGGCTGGTTTTGGGTATTTTGGCCCGGTTTTGGGGTACTTTGGGCTGTTTTGGGTATTTTGGGCTGTTTTGGGTTATTTTGGCCCGGTTTTGGGTTATTTTGGGCTGGTTTTGGTTATTTTGGCCCGGGTTTGGGGTACTTTGGGCTGCTCTGCCCTCACCGCTGCAGCTCCTGGCCGTCCTCCAGCAGCGCCTCCAGGTGCGCGAAGCCGAAGGCGCGGTAGAAACAATTCCCGTCCGGCCGCGTCTTCCGGATGTAGGAATACTTCTGCAGCAGGTCCTGGGGATACCGGGGACATCAGGGGGACACTGGGGACAACCCGGGGACAGCAGGGGGACAGCGGGGACATCAGGGACACCGGGGACATCAGGGACATCAGGAACACCAGGGACATCAGGGGGACAGTGGGGACATCACGGGGACACCGGGGACAACCCGGGGACACCGGGGACATCAGGGACAGCACAGGGACACCGGGGACATCACGGGGACACCGGGGACAACCCAGGGACAGCAGGGGGACATTGGGGACACCGGGGACATCAGGGACAGCGGGGACATTGGGGACACCGGGGACATCAGGGGGACATTGGGGACATGAGGGGGACACCGGGGACATGAGGGACACCGGGGACATCAGGGACACCTGGGACATCAGGGACATCAGGAACACCGGGGACATTGGGGACAGCCCCAGGACAGCACAGGGACACCGGGGACACCAGGGGGACATCAGGGACACCGGGACACCAGGGACCCTGGGGACATCAGGGACATCGGGGACATCAGGGACAGCACAGGGACACCGGGGACATCAGGGACATCAGGGACATCGGGGATATCGGGGACATCAAGGACACCGGGGACAGCCCCAGGACACTGGGGACATCCCTGGGGACAGGGACATCAGGGACAGCCCGGGGACACCGGGGCAGCCCGGGGACAAACCGGGGACACCAGCGACACCGGGGACAGCAGGGACAGGGACACCTGGGGACACTGGGGACAGCCGGGACATCACTGGGGACAGGGACACCAGGGACAGCACAGAGACAGCCCGGGAACATCAGGGACATCAGGGACAGCCTGGGGACACTGGGGACAGCCTGGGGACACTGGGGACACTGGGGACAGCCCCAGGACACTAGGACATCATGGACAGCCCGGGGACATCAGGGGGACACTGGGGACATCAGGGACACCAGGGGGACATGAGGGACATCGGGGACACGAGGGGGACACCGGGGACATCAGGGACAGCGCGGAGACGGGGACACCTGGGGACAGTACAGGGACACCGGGGACATCAGGGACAGTCTGGGGACATCCCTGGGGACAGGGACGCCAAGGACAGCCCGGGGACATCAGGGACAGCGGGGACATCAGGGACACTGGGGACACCTGGGGACATTGGGGACAGCCCCAGGACAGCACAGGGACATCAGGGACACCGGGGGGACACTGGGGACATCAGGGACAGCGCGGAGACGGGGACACCTGGGGACACCTGGGGACATCAGGGGGACATCGGGGACAGCCTGGGGACATCCCTGGGGACAGGGACGCCAGGGACAGCCCAGGGACATCAGGGACACCGGGGGGACACTGGGGACATCAGGGACAGTGCGGAGACGGGGACACCTGGGGACATTGGGGACAGTACAGGGACACTGGGGACATCAGAGACAGTCCGGGGACATCCCTGGGGACAGGGACACCGTGGGGACATCAGGGGGACACTGGGGACAGCGCGGGGACAGGGACACCTGGGGACATCAGGGACAGCCCAGGGACAGCCAGGACAGGACATGGGGACAGGGGACAGCCCTGGGGACAGGGGCACCAGGGACACTGGGGACACCTGGGGACATTGGGGACAGCCCCAGGACAGCACAGGGACACCGGGGACACCAGGGGGACACCGGGGACATCCCTGGGGACAGCGACACCGAGGGGACACTGGTGGGGGGGGCCAAGGGACAGGGACAAGGGGGGGGCACCAGGGACAACCAGGACAGGGACCAGAGGGACACTGGGGGGGACATGGGGACATCCTGGGGACAGCCAACCCCGGCCTGGTATCCCAGTGCCCCCCAGTGCCCCCCTCAGTCCCCTCCCAGTCCCCCCCAGTCCCTCCCAGTGCCCCCCAGTGCCATCCCCAGCTCCATCCCAGTGCCCCCCAGTCTCTCCCAGTCTGTACCAATGCCCTCCCAGTGCCCCCCTCAATCCCCCCCAGTCCCTTCCAGTGCTCCCAGTTTCCCTCCCAGTCCATCCCAGTCTGTCCCCCCCAGTTCCCCCCAGTCCGCACCTTGATCTTCTCCTGGTACACGTGGTCATCCTCCGCGTACTCCTTGTACAGCTCGGCCAGCTCCAGCCGCTCGGACACCAGCGGGTTCTGCACCGCGATCTGCGCCCGACCGGGGGTCACCCACCGGGGCTCACCGACCGGGACCCCCGGGACCCCCCCGGGATCACCGGGACCCCCCCGGGGCGGGGCTGGGGGGAACCCGGCGGGATGTGGGGAGGGGGCTCCGCACCTCCTGCTGGATCCGGTCCTGCTGCGCCATGATCGCCTCGTCGTAGGCCAGGCAGTTCACACCTGGGGGGACACCGGGGACACCGGGGGGACACCGGGGGTTAACGGGGGGACACCGGGGGGTCCCCGGCGGCTGCTCGGCCCCACCGGGAGGGGCTGGGGTGCCCGCGGGAGGGTCCTGAGTGGGGAAAGCGGGGGGATCAGGGTGGGTTTGAGGGTTCAGGGCGGTGGGTGCGGGGAACCGGGGGCTCTCTCGGGAGTAACGGGGCCGCCGCGCGTGGGAGAAGCGGGAGGAGGGATTCCCACGGCGAGGGTGGCGGCCGCGGGACGGGGATGGGTGAGGGGGCTCCATCGGTACCGTCGGCATCGCTGCCGCCCAGCGGCTCCGGCTGCGGCTGCTGAGGCTCCTCCGCCGCCATCGCCGCCCTGCCCGCCCCGCGCCGCTTCCGGGTCAGCGCCCGCCGCTTCCGGGGCACCGCCCGCGCCCCTTCCGGGAGCGGGCGAGGCTCCGCCCACGATGGGCGGGGTCTGTGCGGTGGCCACGCCCCTCTCCCCTCATGGCGGCGCCGCCCTCAGGGAGCGATGGCGGCGCTGGGGAGGGCGGGGGAGCCCCGGGAGCCTCCGGGATCCGCGGTATGGGGCCCGGGAGCCTCCGGGATCCGCGGTATGGGGCCCGGGAGCCGCCGGGATCCGCGGTATGGGGCCCGGGAGCCGCCGGGATCCGCGGTATGGGGCCCGGGAGCCGCCGGGATCCCCGGGATGGCCCCGGTGAGGGCGGCGGGGAAGGCCCGGGAGCCCCCGAGAGCCCCGGGACGGTCCCGGTCAGCCTCGCCCTGAGGGTCGGTGCCTCGGTGAGCCCGGCGGCTTTGTGGTTTTTCAAGGAAAAAAAAAAAAAAAAAAAAAAGGAAAGAATTGATTAGTTTTTAATTGGAGCAGGGGAAATAGCGGAAAAGCGCCGGTGAAGGGGTTCCCCTCCATCTGAACGGGTTAATGTGGGGAAAAACAAAAAAGGTTTTGTTTGTGTTTAAAATCCTTTTCCTCTCCCTGCCCGCATTTCTCCTGGGGTTACGAGGACGAACTGGGAGGGACTGGGAGGGACTGGGAAGGTGAAATTGGTCCTTGTGGAGCAAGCCTTGCTCCCCCGGCGCCTTCTGTGGCACCGCCCCGTGCACAGGTGTGCCCAGGTGTGCCCAGGTGT
This sequence comes from Onychostruthus taczanowskii, assembly GCF_017590055.1. Taxonomy (NCBI): domain Eukaryota; kingdom Metazoa; phylum Chordata; class Aves; order Passeriformes; family Passeridae; genus Onychostruthus; species Onychostruthus taczanowskii. Next base: position 31,827 of record NW_024501382.1, read on the forward strand.
CCCCCAGGTACCCCCAGGTGTCCCCCAGGTGTCCCTCAGGTGTTCTCAGGTGTCCTCCAAGTGTCTCCAGGTGCCACCCAGGTGCCCCCAGGTACCCCCACATGTCCCCAGGTACCCCCATCTGCCCCCCAAGTGTCCCCAGGTGCCCCCCAG
>NW_024501383.1:0-809 GCF_017590055.1 Onychostruthus taczanowskii
TTGGGGTGAATTTCGGGTTTTTTGGGATTTTTTGGTGAATTTCAGTTTTTTGGGGTGAATTTGCTGAATTTGGGGTTTTTCTAGGGTGATTTTAGGGAATTTTGGGTGAATTTCGGGGTTTTTGGTGAATTTCGGGTTTTTTTGAGTGAATTTTGGGTTTTTTTGGGGGATTTTTGCTGAATTTTGGGGTTTTTTGGTGAATTTGGGGTGAATTTCAGGTGAAGTTTGGGTGAAGTTTGGTGAATTTTGGGGTTTTTTGGGTTTTTTGCTGAATTTTGGTTTTTTTTGGGGTGAATTTTGGGTAAATTCGGGGTTTTTTGGTGAATTTCGGGTGTTTTTGGGGTGAATTTTGGGTGAATTTGGGTTAATTTTGGGGTTTTTTGGGTTTTTTTGGTGAATTCGGGGTTTTTTGGGGTGAATTTTGGGTGATTTTTGGTGAATTTGGGGTGAATTTTGGTGAAGTTTGGTGAATTTTGGGGTTTTTTGGTTTTTTTGCTGAATTTTGGGTTTATTTTGGGTGAATTTTGGGGTTTTTTTGGGGTTTTTTGGGTGAATTTTGGGGTTTTTTGGGGTTTTTTGGGGTGAATTTTGGTTTTTTTGGGTTTTTCTGCTGAATTTCGGGTTTTTTGGGGTGAATTTTGGGTGAATTTGGGTTAATTTTCGGGTTTTTTGGTTTTTTTGGTGAATTTCGGGGTTTTTTGGGTTTATTTTGGGGTTTTTTGGGTTTTTTTGGGGTGAATCTCGCGTTTTCCGGCGTTTGCGGCGCTCCCGGGGCTCGCTGGGGGCGGGGCCGGGGGGGGCGGGGCCGG
>NW_024501384.1:0-809 GCF_017590055.1 Onychostruthus taczanowskii
AGGCGGCCGCCATTTTCCAAGATGGCGGCCACTTTCCAAAATGGCTGCCGGGAAATCGCCCAAATTCCAGCAAATTTTGGCCAAAAATCCCCAAAAACTTCCAAAAACTTCGGGGATTTTTTTTCCTTTTCCCCCCAAATTTGGGAATTCCCAATTTTTCCAATATTTTAGAAATTTCTGGATATTTTTTTCCTAAAATTTTGGAAATTTTTAATTTTTTTCCCCAAAATTTCAGCGATTTATCGGAAATTTTTTCTCCAATTTTTGGGAATTTTCCCACCCAAAAATTCCCAATTTTTTTTTTTTGATTTTTACCCAAAATCCTTTTTCTTTCCCCAAAATTCCCAATTTTCCCCCAAAATATTTTTTAACTTCCCAATTTTCCCTAAAATTCCCCCAAAATCTCAAATTTTTCCAAATTTTTTCCAAAAATTCCCAAATTTTTCTTCGAATTTCCCCAAATTTCTTCACTTCCCCCAAAAACCCCAAATTTTTCATGAATTTCCCCCAAAAATCTTCATTTTTTCCGTGTTTTTTCCCCAATTTTCTCCGAATTTCCCCCAAAATTCCCAAATTTTTTCATTTTTTTGGAACATTTTTGGGCGTTTTTTCCAAATTTTCTCCCCAAATTTTTGGGGTTTTTTTCCCGTTTTCCCTCAAATTTTAAAAACCTTTTTTCCTCCAAAAAATCCCTTAAATTTCTTCCCAATTTTTCAGAAAATTTTGGATATTTTTTCCCTAAAATTTTGGAAATTTTAAAATTTTTTTCCCCAAAATTTCGTCGATTTATCGCAATTTTTTCCTCCAAT
>NW_024501385.1:0-819 GCF_017590055.1 Onychostruthus taczanowskii
AAAAAAAAATATTCCCATTTCTGGATGTATCTCCAAAAAGAATTTTTCTTGTCTTACTAATCCTACCAGACCCCAACTCTATTGTGTCCATCAGAATAAATAAAAAAGGCAACTCAGCAACTCCTTCATGACTCAAACCAGAACATAACCAAACAGAACAATTATTGAAAAAGTTTAATTATGAGCTTCAGTTTAAAGTGAAATAGCCAAAGCCACTCCTCTGATGCTCCCCACTAGGACAAAACATCAGTTCAGTGCTGCAAGACCTAACAAGGCAGCCCTACAAAAATAAAAGGCCTAGAATGTATTCTGTAATTCAGCAGCCTGAATGCCCAAAGTTCAACCCACGTTACTTACAGGATAAGATGAGATGTAGAGCACATCTACCAGAGCAATTCTCAACAGTCAGAGCAACCTCCCCCTGCAGCAGAGTACCCTCACCTACAGCAACACACAACACACTCCTGGGACTCTCTTGGGCACTGCCCAGGAATTCCAATACATCTGCTACCTCAGAGCTACATCTTTATAGGCAGAGAAGAACTGATCAGAGTTTTACACCAGATGTTCCAGGTATTTCTGCAAAGCTTTCCACAAGCAAACTGTATCCCCCCATGGCAACACCCACAGTGGAGACCTTCTGCAGGCATATCCTGCAGGACGCATTCCTTCAGCTGTCCCTCTGTACCATCCCACTGACAGGGCAGCATTTGCCCTGGACTGTGCTCACAAGCCCCTCCAAAGCAGAATGACAAGCTGTGATGTGACAGAGCGTCACAACAGCACACAGCATAAGTCACAGCTGAGAGAGCCACAATA
>NW_024501386.1:0-808 GCF_017590055.1 Onychostruthus taczanowskii
GGGGGGGGGTCGAAGATGGGGGCGAGCAGCCGGACAAGCTCGGGGGAGCAGAAGCGCCGGGGGTCCCGCTGCAGAGCGGCCTCGGGCACGTGCGAGGGGCGCACGAAGGCCAGGACCCCCGGGACCCCCGGGACCCCCAGCCCTGGGGGGGGAAAGGAGGGTGAGACCCCCGGAAAAATCCCCAAAATAAACACAAAACCCCCAAAAAACTGCCCCGGGACCACCAAAAAAATCCCTTAAATTATCTCAGAACCCCCCAAAAAATCCCAAATCCACCCCGGGATCCCCGGGACCCTCAGCCCTGGGGGGGGGAAAGGAGGGGGCGACCCCCGGAAAAATCCCCAAAATAAACCCAAAACCACCCCGGGATTAAAAATAAAACCCTCAAAATCATCTCAGAACCCCTCAAAAAAATCCCAAATCCACCCCGAGACCCCCGAGACCCCCGGGACCCCCAGCCCTGGGGGGGAAAAGGAGGGTGAGACCCCCGGAAAAATCCCCAAATTATCCCGAGACCCCCGAAAAAATCCCCAAAATAAACACGCGATCCCCGAAGAAACCGCCCCGGGACCACCAAAAACAACCCCAAAATCATCTCTGAACCTCCCAAAAAATCCCAAATCCACCCCGGGACCCCCGGGACCCCCGGGACCCACAGCCCTGGGGGGGAAAGGAGGGTGAGACCCCCGGAAAAATCCCCAAATTATCCCGAGACCCCAAAAAAAATCCACAAAATAAACCCAAAACCACCCCGGGATTAAAAACAAACTCAAAATTGTCTCAGAAGCCCCAAAAAAATCCCAAATCC
>NW_024501387.1:0-808 GCF_017590055.1 Onychostruthus taczanowskii
AAAAAACCCCACTAATCTGATTAGAGTCCTTAGCTCAAGGCAGGAATTGCAAATATCGACATGAGAGATCACTACAGGATCCTTCTCTGATTTGCAGTCCCATAAGCATGCCTGGAATTTTCATCATTGAAATTCAGGACAACATGCAATGCTGTCTATTTTCAGTGCCCATCACAGCAGGATTTTAAAAAAAAAGGCAAAATCAGTGTGCCAGCTGTACTGCTTTTCTGTGTGTGTGGGGACAGGGGAAGACAAAAAGCTGTGATTGGACTTTCTGGTGAAAGTAAGGCCTTGCTTTTGGGGGTTTGGCTGCCTTGTTCCAGAGCCAACTTCCACAGTCCACCTGACTGGCCTTTTAGCAAATTGCTGAGGGAAGCCTCAGTGGGGCTTTGACCCCTCTACATTCAGGAGCTGCTTCTAAGCTTGATGGTCAACCTTTGTCTCTCCTCGAGCTGTGCTGCAGCTTTGCCTGGGCCTTTCCACCTGCTTTGCTCACTTGGATACTGATCCTGGCCTGCAGACTGGAATTACTGGCTTGATCCTGGGCATGTCTTATCACTGTGGATATGACTGGCAATCCCTGGACTTGTGGATGTCCCTAATTGTTCTCACCAAGTTATCTGCTGTCCTTGACCACATTGTGGGTGGACTGCAGGCCTGACAGTGACCGCACTGTCTTTGCCTTGCCTTGTGGGGATTCCTTCAACATGGGCAAAATAACTGAATTTATTTCCAATCAATAAGAGACTAGGGAGTGAGAAAGAAAGAACAAAACCAGAAACCTTTCCCCCCAATTTTTCCCCAAAAA
>NW_024501388.1:0-807 GCF_017590055.1 Onychostruthus taczanowskii
GGGCAGGAATTTGGGGATTTTTGGGTAATTCCGGGGATTTTTGGGCGGGATTTTTGGGCAGGAATTTGGGGATTTTTGGGAGAAATTCCAAAGCATTTGGGGCTGGAAATTTGGGGATTTTTTTGGGAAATTCCCAAGAATTTGGGGCTGGAAATTTGGGGATTTTTTGGGAAATTCCCAAGAATTTGGGGCTGGGAATTTGGGGACTTTTTGGGGAAATTCTGAAGAATTTGGGGATTTTTGGGCAGGAATTTGGGGTTTTTTTGGGGAAATTCCAAAGCATTTGGAGCTGGGAATTCGGGGATTTTTTTGGGGAAATTCCCAAGAATTTGGGGCTGGGAATTTGGGGATTTTTTGGGAAGGAATTCCAAAGAATTTTGGGCTGGGAATTTGGGGAGTTTTGGGCAGGAATTTGGGGATTTTGGGTCCCTCACTTGAACTTGAGCAGGGAGTTCTGCGGGATCTGGTAATTGGTCATCGGCTTCCGGAAGGAGAAAATCTTCTGCAGCACAAACTCCCGGATCTTGGTCACCGCCTGCGGAAAATTCCGGAAAAATCCCGGGAAAAAGCTGGGAAAAAGCTGGGGAAATTCGGGGGAAATTCGGGGGAAATTCAGGGAAGAGTCAGGGAAAATTCAAGGAAAATTCTGGGGAAATTCAGGAAAGAGTCAGGGAAAATTCAGGAAAAAATCTGGGGAAATTCAAGGAAAATTCTGGGGAAATTCTGGGAAAACTCTGAGGGAATTCTGGGGAAATTCAGGAAAAAACCTGGAAAAAAGCTGGAAAAATTCTGGGGAAATTCTGGGGA
>NW_024501389.1:0-807 GCF_017590055.1 Onychostruthus taczanowskii
CGGGAACCCCGAAACCGCCCGAAATTAACCTGGGACCCCCGAAATCTGCCCGAAATGTACCCAAAAATAACCCGGGAACCCCGAAATTAACCCGGGAACCCCGAAATTAACCCGGGAACCCCGAAATCTGCCCAAAAAATAACCCGGGAACCCCAAAAACCGCCCGAAATGTACCCAAAATTAACCCGGGAACCCCGAAATTAACCCGGGAACCCCGAAATCTGCCCAAAAAATAACCCGGGAACCCCAAAAACCGCCCGAAATGTACCCAAAATTAAATGTACCCAAAAAATAACCCGGGACCCCCGAAACCGCCCAAAATGTACCCAAAATTAACCCGGGACCCCCGAAACCGCCCGAAATGTACCCAAAAATAACCCAGGAATCCAGAAATCCGCCCAAAATTAACCCGGAAACCCCGAAATCCCCCAAAGTTAACCCGGGACCCCAAAACCGCCCGAAATCCGCCCAAAAATAACCCGGGAATCCCGAAATCACCCAAAGTTAACCCAGGACCCCCGAAATCACCTGAAATGTACCCAAAAATAACCCAGGAACCCCGAAATCTGCCCAAATATAACACGGGAATCCCGAAATCACCTTAAATCTGCCCAAAAATAACCCGGGAACCCCGAAATTCGCCCAAAATTAACCCGAGACCCCCAAAATCACCTGAAGTCTACCTAAAATTAACTTGGGACCCCCAAAACCACCCGAAATCCACCTAAAATTACCCTGGGAAAAAATCCTCCCAAAATCCCAAGTTTCCCCCCTTAAATCTCCCCATTTTCCCCAAAATCCCCCAAA
>NW_024501390.1:0-807 GCF_017590055.1 Onychostruthus taczanowskii
AAAATTCCCAAAAAACCCCCCCAAAATCCAAAAAAATTGCCCAAAAAAATCCCCAAAATTCCCTCCCAAAACGCCCAAAAATTCCCACAAAAATCCCAAAAAATTCCACAAAATCCCCAAAATTTCCCTCAAAATTCCCAAAAATCCCCCAAAATTTCCCCTCAAAAATCCCAAATGTTCTCCAAAATTCCCCCAAAAAATTCCCAAAAATTCCCTCAAAAATTTCCCCAAAAAATTCTCCCAAAATTCACCAAAAAATTCCCTCAAAAATTTCCCCAAAATTCCCCAAAAAATCCCCAAAATTTTCTCCAAAATCCCCCAAATTTTCCCTAAAATTCCTCCAAAATTTCACAAAAAAATTCCCAAAAAATCCCCAAAATTTCCCTCAAAATCCCCCCAAAAATCCTCCAAACTTTCCCCAAAATTGTCCAAAAAATCCCCAAAAAATTCTCCAAAATCCCCCCAAAATTCCCCAAAAATTCCCCTCAAAAATCCAAAATTTCCCCAAAATTTCCCCAACCCAAAAATTTCCCAAAATTTTCACCAAATCCTCCCCAATTTTCCCCCAAAATTTCCCTCAAAATCCCCGAAAAACCCAAAAAATATCCCCAAAAATTCTCCAAACTTTCCCCAAAATTGTCCAAAAAATCCCCAAAAAATTCTCCAAAATCCCCCCAAAATTCCCCAAAAATTCCCCTCAAAAATCCAAAATTTCCCCAAAATTTCCCCCAAAATTTCCCCCCTAAATTTTTCCCCAAAATTCCAAAAAAAGCCAAATATTTCCCCAAAATTCCCAAAATTTTCCCA
>NW_024501391.1:0-807 GCF_017590055.1 Onychostruthus taczanowskii
CCAAAAATTCCACGGATTTGGGTCAGGGAACCCCGAAGAGCCCCAGTCCCACCCCAAAATTCCCTTTCTTGGGGATGAAATTCAGAAAAATTCACCCAAAAATGAGGAGCAGCCTCAGCCCCTTAGGGAAATGCTCCTCAGCCAGCGCTGATCCCAAAATTCCCACCAAATCCCCAAAAATTCCCCAAAAATTCCCAAAAAGTTCCATGGATTCCATGGATTTGGGTCAGGAGTTAAAGAGCCCCGGTCCCACCCCAAAAATTCCTTTTTCCAGGGACAAAATCCCTCAGGTTTGGCCTCGATCCCCTTGGAAAAATGCTCCTGGTTGATCCCTGAGCTCAAAATTCCCAGAAAGTTCCAAAAAAATTCCCCAAAATATTCCCAGAAAATTCCCAAAAAAGTTCCCCAAAATCCCCCCAAAAAAATCACCCCAGAATTTCCCGAAAATGCCCCCCGAAATTCCCAAAAATTCCCAGAAAATCCCCCAAAATCCCCGAAAAATTTGCAAAAAATTCTCAGAATATTTCCCAAAAAAATTCCCAAAAAATTCCCCAGAAAATCTCAGAAAAATTCCCTGAAATTTCAAAAAAATTCCCTCCCCCAAATTCCCCGAAAATTCCCCAAAAATCCCTCCAAAATACCCAAAAACGCCCCCACAATTCCCTCAAAAATTCCCTAAAAAATCCTCCCAAAAAAATCCCCAAAAATCCCTCCAAAATTCCCAGAAAATTCCCAAAAAATTCCCAGAAAATTCCCCAAAAAATCTCAGAAAAAATCCCTGAAATTTCAAAAAAAATTCCCCAAAAT
>NW_024501392.1:0-806 GCF_017590055.1 Onychostruthus taczanowskii
TGCTAAACATCAGACATGTTCTAGGTTCCTCATTCAGGCATCACAGCTACAGTGCTTGGATTAAATAATGGATGATTCAACGTAAGAGAAACGACAAAATCGAGTATCTTTACTAATTCTGTTAACATTCTAGAGAACAAATGACATCCAACATTGTCTTCTGCCTCATTATGAATCAACCATTCCTGTTTTGGAAGATTTTTGAACTTTTCTGCATCTGGAAATCTTGTTTAACAATAATGTTTCAAAATAAATTAGATCTGCTCTCTTCTGATGATGTAATGAACTGTTATTAACTAAGTGTGGTAGTCTAAGGACATCAGGAACTGGCTTGGATGAAATGTTGTCTACATTAGAGTAATGCAATAGACAAAGAAAATTATGTATTAAAAGAAAAATGCCATCCAATATCACAGCATATGATATAACTTGGATGGAAACATGCTAGAATTAAACCTATGTCTATGTAACTTCATGTATATGGTGGTTTTAGCTCCTGCTCCCAGCAAAAGGAATTTCCTGAGGAGCCTGAAGTAAATATTTGGCAGTTCCAGTTCTGAGTTTTAGAGAACAGTTAATTTGCCAAAACTGAAGATACGGACAAAAACCCATTGAGACGACTACTCTGTCACACCCGCCAGGACTTCTGCACACATATTGCAAAAAATAAAAACTGTGCGGCAAAACACTTGCCTGGATGGAGCCAAAGAACAAATGTGCACATTAATTAGCGGATTAATGAGCGAATTGAGGCGCTCCGCCCGGGCCCCTTGGCTGGGACCCTCCGGCGGGGCCGTGGCACGGTC
>NW_024501393.1:0-270 GCF_017590055.1 Onychostruthus taczanowskii
ATCCCCCCAAAAAACCCAAAAAACCCTAAAAGTCCCCCCAAAAATCGATCTCCCCAAACCCTCCCCGAGACCCCAAAACCCCTCCCAAAGATCCCCAAACGCCACTCAGGAGCCCCAAAATTACCCCAAAGACCCCCAAAATCCCACCCCAAACTTCCCTACGCCCCCCCTGGAGAACACAACTGTACAAAAGACCCCAAAGTCCCCCCCAGAGACCCCCTAAAACCACCCCAGAGACCCCAAATTCCCTTCTGGGCCTTCCCCCAGCCC
>NW_024501393.1:353-735 GCF_017590055.1 Onychostruthus taczanowskii
CAAAAATGGGATAGAACCCCCCAAAATTAGGCAGGACCCCTGAAAATGGGATAGAAACCCCCCAAAATTGGATAGAACCCCCCCAGACTAGGGCAGAATCCCCCCAAAAGGGTCCACAACCCCCCAAAACCGGGGCAGGACCCCTCCCCAACTCACCCTCAGGGTTGGGGGTCCTGGGGAGGCTCCCCCGACGCTCTGGCGGGGGGGCACAGGGAGGGTCAGGAGGGCTGGGGACCCCCCAGTGACCCCAAAACCCCCCCAAAAATCCCCACGGGGGGGGTCAGGACTCACCATGGCCGGGGGGTGGGGGAGGGGGCAGCTGCTGCTTCTCTGTGGGGGGAGAAAAAGGGGGGGTCAGAGTGGGGGGAGGGGCGGTTTGGGG
>NW_024501393.1:1781-4343 GCF_017590055.1 Onychostruthus taczanowskii
CCCTCAGGGACCCCTAAAAACCCCTCAGGGACCCCCCAAAAACCCTCAGGGATCCCCAAAAACCCTCAGGGACCCCCAAAATCCTTCATGGACCCCCCCTAAAAACCCCTCAGGGACCCCCCAAAACCCCTCAAGGACCCCCATCCAACCCCCGTCCCCTTCACCTCCTCTCCCCATCCTGGAATTTTTGGGATTCCCCCAGGATTTGGCCCTACCCCCCCTCAGGATTTGGGCCCCCCCAAGATTTTGGGGTCCCCCAAAAATTTGGGACCCCCTCAATTAAAAGGAGGATGATGAAGTCAAAGCACCAGGGCGTATCCTGGACCCACCCCTCTGCACTTTAGGGACCCCCCAGAATTTTGGGGACATTCCCCAAGGATTTGGGGTTCCCCAGGTGATTTGGGGTACCCCCCCGGGATTTAAGGGACGCCCCCCAAGGATTTGGGGTCCCTTTCAGTGTTTGAGACCCCCCTCAAATAAGACAAGGATAAAGCAGAACCAGCAGGGGCTGTCCTGGACCCACCCCGCTGGGTTTTAAGGACCCCCCAGGATTTTGGGGTCCCCCTGGGGATTTAAGAGATCCCCCAAAGGATTTGGGGACCCCCCCAAGGATTTGGGGTCCCCCCCAGAATTTGAGACCCCCCCCTCAATTAAAAGGAGGATGATGAAGTGGAACCAGCAGGGGCTGTCCTGGACCCACCCCCCTGGGTTTTAGGGACCCCCCAGGATTTTGGGGACATTCCCCAAGGATTTGGGGTCCCCCCCGGGATTTAAGGGATGCCCCCCAAGGATTTGGGGTCCCCCCACAATTTGGGACCCCCCTCAAATAAGAGAAGGATAAAGCAGAACCAGCGGGGGCTGTCCTGGACCCCCCTGGGTTTTAGGGACCCCCCAGGATTTTGGGGACATTCCCCAAGGATTTGGGGTATTTGGGGTGCCCCCCGGGATTTTGGGGACCCCCAGACTCACGGGCAGGCGGAAGATGCGGATGAAGTAGGAGCGCCGGGGGCTGTCCCGGACCAGGCAGGCGACGCCGCAGCCCCGGAGGCTCCAGGAGCCCCCCGAGACCCCCCCGGGACCCCCCGGGAGCCCCCCGGGGACCCCCCCGGGCTCGGCCACCACCAGCTGCACCACGGCGGTCACCAGGGTCTGCGGGGACACACGGCACCCCAAAATCCAGCCCGGGGACCCCAAAATCCAGACCAGGGACCCCAAAATGGCCCCAGAGACCCCAAAATCCAGCCCAGAAAACCAAAACTCAAACCACCCCCACCCAAAATCCAGCCCGGGGACCCCAAAATCCAGACCAGGGACCCGAAAATGGCCCCAGAGACCCCAAAGTCCAGCCCAAGGACCCCAAAATCCAGCCCAGAAAACCAAAACTCAAACCACCCCCACCCAAAATCCAGCCCAAAGACCCCAAAATCCAGCCCGGGGACCCCAAAATCCAGACCAGGGACCCCAAGATCCAACCCAGAGACCCCAAAATCCAGCCCAGAAAACCAAAACTCAAACCACCCCCACCCAAAATCCAGCCCAAAGACCCCAAAATCCAGCCCGGGGACCCCAAAATCCAGACCAGGGACCCCAAAATGGCCCCAGAGACCCCAAAATCCAGCCCAGAAAACCAAAACTCAAACCACCCCCACCCAAAATCCAGCCCAAAGACCCCAAAATCCAGCCCGGGGACCCCAAAATCCAGACCAGGGACCCCAAAAGCTGGGAGGGACTGGGGGGGCTGGGAAGAGAACTGGGAGGAACTGGGGGAACTGGGAGGGGATTGGGAAGGGGAACTGGGGGAACTGGGAGGGACTGGGAGGGGAACTGGGGGACCCTTAAGCAGAGATGGGAGCAAACTGGGAACACTGGGAAAATCCCAGTCCTGGTCCCGCCCCTGCCCACACCCTCCCAGTTCATACTGGAAACTCCCCAGTTCATACTGGGAACGGGAAATGCCTTCTCAATCCATACTGGGAGCTCCCAGTCCATACTGGGATTACTCAACCACTTCCCAGTCCATACTGGGAACCCCAAATTCTCTCCCAAGTCCATACTGGGAGCCCCAAACCCCAGTTCATACTGGGAACTTCCAACTCCCTCCCAGTCCATACTGGGAACCCCAAATTCCCTCCCAGGTCACATACTGGGAGCCCCAAACCCCAGTTCATACTGGGAACTTCCAACTCCCTCCCAGTCCATACTGGGAACCCCAAATTCTCTCCCAAGTCCATACTGGGAGCCCCAAACCCCAGTTCATACTGGGAACTTCCAACTCCCTCCCAGTCCATACTGGGAACCCCAAATTCTCTCCCAAGTCCATACTGGGAGCCCCAAACCCCAGTTCATACTGGGAACTTCCAACTCCCTCCCAGTCCATACTGGGAACCCCAAATTCTCTCCCAGGTCCATACTGGGAGCCCCCAGCCCCTCCCAGTCCCTCCCAGTCCATACTGGGAGCCACACCAGTAACAGGCATCGTTTATTGGCGATTCCGGCACCTCTGGGACCCCCCCGGGACCCCCCCCGGGCTGGGGGGGGGGGGCAATTAAATAAGGGGGGGAG